>NC_133121.1:14665309-15270518 GCF_033568475.1 Henckelia pumila
GATACAATCTTAAAAGGGCAGAACTTAAGGTTGCAGAAGAAAACCAAGGGGTATCACAAGTTGAGGTGGAGCTTCCTGAGGTAGAAAAACCTATAACAACTGATCAACAGATTACAGAAAATCAGGAAATAACTCAAGGCAGTGATAAAACTCAGGGTACAGATCAACCAAAATCTTATAGGTTGGCCAGAGATAGGCAAAGAAGGGAGATAAAACCTCCTATAAGATTTGCAGATGCTGATATAGTCTCCTATGCACTAAGTACTGCCAAAAAGATTGAGTTTGATGAACCCTCCTCATTCAAGGAAGCTATGATCAGCAAGAACAAAAGAAACTGGCAGTTGGCTATGAATGAGGAACTTGATTCACTACACAAGAACAACACTTGGAAACTAGTAGAAAGGCCAAAAGATAAAAGAGTTCTGGGCTGTAAGTGGATTTATAAGGTTAAGGAAGATGCTACCTCTGAAAGCAAACTTAAGTTTAAGGCAAGAGTGGTAGCAAAAGGCTACTCACAACTTGAAGGGATTGACTACAGTGAGATCTTCTCACCGGTTGTGAAGCATAGCTCAATAAGACTTATATTGGCTATAGTCACACAACTGGATTGGGAGTTAGAACAACTTGATGTGAAGACAGCTTTTCTCCATGGTGACCTAGAGGAACAAATTTTAATGGAACCACCTGAAGGTTATTTGGATAGAAAAGAGAAGAATCAAGTCTGTAAACTTCAGAAATCTCTCTATGGATTGAAGCAAAGTCCTAGACAATGGTATTTGAAGTTTGATGAATTCATGAAGAAGATAAACTTCAAGAGGAGCTGCTATGACAGTTGTGTGTACCTTAAACAGCAAGAAGATCTCAGTTTTACCTATTTGCTCCTTTATGTGGATGACATGCTCATAGCAAGTAAGAGTAAAGCTGATATTGAAAAACTAAAGAATGAACTCAGCTCAGAATTTGATATGAAAAATCTTGGAGAAGCAAGGAAGATTTTAGGCATGGAGATACATAGAAACAGACAGAAGAAGAATCTGTTTTTGAATCAAAGTTCATATCTAAGAAAATTACTGCAGAAGTTTAATATGCATGAATCTAAGCCAGTAACAACTCCACTTGGTCAACAATTCAAGCTGTCATCAAACCAATCTCCAGAAGGTTTTGATGAAAAGGAATCTATGGCCTCAATTCCTTATGCAAGTGGAGTTGGAAGCATTATGTATGCTATGATTTGCAGTAGACCAGATTTAGGTCATGCCATGAGTGTAGTATCAAGATTCATGGCAAATCCTGGAAGACCTCATTGGGATGCTCTGAAATGGACACTGAGATATTTAAAGGGATCAGTTAACATGGGACTGCTATTTCAGAAAAGGGAAAGTCACTCTAAATTTCTGGAGGGTTTTGTTGATGCAGATTATGCTGGAAATCTTGATACAAGGAAGTCACTTACTGGACTTGTATTCACGGCCTATGGAACTGCTATAAGCTGGAAGTCAGTACAACAACCTGTTGTTGCTTTATCCACTACAGAAGCAGAATATATAGCAGTAACAGAGGGAATCAAAGAAGCACTGTGGTTGAAAGGGCTGATAACTGAACTTGGTTTTAAACAAGAAATGATTGAAGTCCGTTGTGATAATCAAAGTGCCATTCACCTATCTAAACATCAAATGTTTCATGAAAGGTCGAAACATATTGATGTTAAGCTTCATTTTGTAAGGGATGTCATTGCAAGTGGAGATGTCAAGGTGGTAAAGATCAGTACTGAGGAGAATCCATCTGATGCGCTTACAAAATCATTACCTCAATCTAAGTTTAAGCTATGTCTGAACTTAATTGGGGTAATAAACATAGATGCTGCATGATTAGCAGGAAATGCGGAGGGTATACAACATGACAGACAAGGTGGAGATTTGTAGAAGAATGTCTGCAAATGTTGATGAGTTAAAAATTCAGTGGGCCGGGTATTGGACTTGGGCTTGGAGAGTCTATATCAATAGCAAAGTTAAAGGGAAATCCAAGTTCAGAGACCGGTTAAAATAAAGTCTCAAAACTGTCCAACAAACTCTATAAGAGGAAACAGTCGACAGTTGAGAGAGTACAGAGCTAAGAACACAACTCATCAGATTGGAGAGTTTCCTTCAAGAATCGAAAAGGAAGATTACGAGAGGATCAGCTGAAGAACAAGAAAGAACACAAAGAGGGAAGTAAATCTAAGGAAGATTGTTCTGTATTCCTCATCTGAGTAAATCTCTTTGTAATTGTATTTCGAAGCACACAAAGAAAGACTTGTATCTGGAATTGTTGTTTGAATAAAAGAATACCCTCCCGTGGATGTAGGCTGGTTCATAGCCGAACCACGTAACTCTGTTGTTGATTCTTTTATTGCTTATTGTCTTGATTTTCTGTTAAGCGCTGGTTTTGAGTTGAAAAACCTAAAGATTGGTGTGTTTTGGGTTAAAGATCATCTCGTGAGTTTGTAAAGATTAATTCCTAACAGTCTTCTTTGAATTTTCACACAGATTCAGAAAAATGTTTTGGGAAATCAAATTTTATATAAACTTCCTATTTTATCCCTATTCAATGTATTAAAAAATGAATGCACAATTTTCAAGATTTAATTAATAGGGCTATATTAATAAATAAGTGTAAAAAAATATTACTAAATATGGTATATAACTATATATTTGGACAAATAAAAAAGAAAACGTGGACAATATAATTGGGATGGAGGGAATATCTTTTTAAAGGTTTAGTGGAATTTAGAACATCAGCTTTTGAATATAGTATGAGTATCGAATTTGAATTTAGAACATCAGTCCCTTTTATTTTTAATTTTAAATTCAGGATATATATATATATATTGTTATATAAAATCATATCGAGTGTAGCATACGCAATTTAAGGTGGAATGACCCGGTTTTGGACGATTCCCACTTTTATCTTGTGTCAGAGAGCTCTTAGTTATGAATTATGAAATAAATAAATAAATGAAGTTAGATATTTTTGTTGTTTTAGTCAAAGAAAATTAAAATAGGATCCATGTATCATTTAATTTTGTATCAGCGTAGATTTTTTGGAAGTATGTCGGTCCATATATCGATTCACATATTATTATTAAATCTTTCTACAAGAGAACTTTTTCAATTTAAATAAAATATCTAAAATTAATAGTGCACTCACTGCATATTAAAAAAATAATATTCATACCCTAAAAAAAACATTCATCACACAACTTTAAAAAAGTGTTTAAGAGAGCTTCAAGAAGTACTGCACTTTTTTTTAAAACAAAATTTCATTAACGAAAAACTAAAAAATACTTATTGAAAGCACTTTCTAATTAACACTACGTACATAAAATTGATACGGCAACCAAGATGTGATGCACGTACGCCCTATAATATCACATCGGTTGAAACAAATATTTGAATTATTGGTTTAACTACATTGACAATACATACAAGTTTGTATGAATCTGGACAACGGACTTGGCAAAATCATATCGGAGATATTGCATGTCTCCAGCAAATATACTGAGAAATAAAAGTTTTGCAATGTAATGTGTTACGTGTAAGTGTTAAAGTCATCTCGTAAACACGCAAGACAAAGTGCTACATGTACAAAAAAATTCATCGAACGTGAAATAAACATCTGGAATCGAGGAGTTAGATCATGACGAGGACATTTCGAAGGAGGGGTAATTATAACGATGCAAGTTAAAAAATATATAAGACGTTCGAGCTTCTATTTGATCATGCGAGAGAGCTCGATCGGGGAGTTGAGTTTTAGGTGATCTCTTACTCGACCACCTGCACAAGAGGTCGATCGGGATTCGAGGGTGCATGCGAGCCTTTCGTGACAAGCAGCAAAGTGGGCCGAAAAATATATCTCGTATAAATCAACAATACAGTTTCTTCAAAATTGTATACGTATACATGACACAAGTTGACGATTTACAATTCATTTGGCATCAATATCTCAAATTTAATATATATATATATATATATATATAATAATAATAATAACCTCACCGACGAGAAAACAAATATATGTACATGAGGTATCGGCCACTTGTATTGATGGGCATCATATCTAAATCCATGCCAGAAAAGACACAGCTAACAAGAAATGAAAATTTAGCATCAAAAAATGCAAAAGCTCCAAGAAAATTCTAGCTAGCTAGGTGTCCGCTTTAGGTTACATTTAATAGACTTTTATTTTGCATGATAAATTTTGAAAAAACGCTCTTGAATAATTAAATTACATCTCTTTTTTTAAAAAAAAATTATATTACCCTTAAAAAAAAAGAAACATATTAGCTTGAATGTAACCTAAATTAATGTACATATACCGGTCAAAATTCCATGTTCTAAATATCTGAGAAAATCATCCCAAAAGCATGCATGTACTACGTACATATCTTGGACTTTTGTGAAGTAAGCTACGTAGCCACACACTCGTTTCTTGATTTTCATCAACTTGGGCATTGATATATTTAATGTTATTTGTGGGGGCCGCACATACCAACACACACCCACACCCACACACACACAAAGTCTCTCTATATAAACACCCGGAGAACATAATACAACATCATCATCAAATAGCAAAGGTACCCAATTCATAGTTATGAGCTATAATTAACCTAAATTTGTCCCCGAATCGACGAAGACCGCATGCCAAGACGTCGCCTTTACCAGCATTTGCACCTGCACCTTTTTATTCCCGTCAACTCCTTAATCCTCGTTTCTTGAGCTAGCTTGTTCGATCCTGCAAGTGTATGCATGTACATTCATATTTTTCCGCTAATTTCATATATTATATGTATATATATGTGTGATCTTTATCAAGAGAGCACAACATCGATGTTTATACACAACATGACACAAACACTTGGAATTATTCGATCAAGAAATTAAGGGGAAACAAAGGAGGTGCAGGTGCAGATGCAGGTAAATGCCACTCCGGATAAATCCTTTAACGTGGTTTCCATGAATATATCTTCTGTATATATACTTGGAATCTTCAAGAAAATGAACCCTTGTTTTTGTGTGCGCGCTTGCGAAAAGAAGGTACAATTTCTCCATTACTCATTCATCTTTTAAAATTTTTTTTTGGTATCACAGAAACTAATTTCTATGATGGGTTTAACCTTTTTTTCTCGTTTTTGAGAATCTAATTAATTATAAGATCATTTTCTTTAATTATAAGGTAATATGTGTGGACTATGGATCAGCTTAGCTCGCTAAACATTACAATTTTGTTTCCTTGTTTTAGGGTTCGACTTATAATAATTAGGTCAAGATGAACATGTATGCACGGTTAGAATGATACACGTACGAGCGAGGATTAATTATAATTAGATTCATGATAGTTAAATGGGGAAAAAGTAATAAGAGAGTATTAATTAATTATTAAAAAAATATAGCTTCAAATTCTTCCATCTGATATTCCAAATACGGTTCATACGGTCCTGAATGATCTTAACCTCTTGTACTTAAGTTTAAAAGATAAGTTAATTAAATGTAAATGAATTATATATAATTGTTATAATTTCAGATATATATAGTTTCTTAAATGATAACTAGCGTATGATCAGAATTCCAGACAATATAAATTAATGTTGCATGTTCTTGAATCTTGATTAATCTATGTGGAATTCTTTAATTTAAACCTTTTTAAATTGGCCGATAAAAATATTTTTGGGAATCAAGTGTTGGTATTTTTTTTCTTATGATTTTAGAATATATATGCTAATTTTGTTCGAATTAATTCTATCACAACTGCGGAAAAATTCAGGGGTTTAGGGTGAGATAGAGTGGGAGAAAATATATAGAGGGGAAAATATGGAAGAAAAATGAGAGAAATTAAAACTATGGAGGTGTTAAAAAATATTAGCAAAAATCTTGTTTAAACTTTAAACCCAAAATATTCTGAAAGATTAACACAAATGCTCAATTCAATCATCTGGTTAATTTTAAGTTTTTAACCCCCTTGAACTATATTAATCATTAAAAGGAGTTTAATAATCATTTAATTGAACCATTGATTTATATTGGTAAAATGCATGGGTGTATTTAGGATTTTTAAACGTGGGTTTAGACCAAAAAAACTTTTAGTTCATGATCAGAAAAAGAATTTGAAAAGTTTTAATATTAATATATTTCTTATAGCATGAACAAAATAAAAAAAAAAATCAATTACAATTTTATTTGAGAAAAAGGTACTTTGTAAAAATTTAATGTATTAACATCATAATAAATATACCTTATAAATTATAATAATGTATCTTTTTTACTAAATGCGCAAAAATATAAGTAAAAAATAAAAGATAGAATACATTAATCAACTAGATAATTTTAGCTTTACAGTTTTCACTTCAATAATTCGTGTTTAATTTATTTATTATTGATTACTTTACATTAATTTTACTTTCTTCAGGATATTTGAAACGACCCTAACTCTATAATTATTAAATAAATAAATATGCGGAAAAAAATTTTTTATATATACTTACTAAATAAAATATGCACATATATGCCCATACATACATGCACAGAATAAAAAGATTTAAATAAATACATAAATAAATAAATAACTTAAATAATAATTGCATTCTTTAAATAAAATAAATATTTGAGTCAAACATTTAATTAAAAATACTGCATAAGAAAAATGATGTAAAATTTTCATGCACTGAAAATATTCAAATAAAATATTCAAAGCCCCAACCACTGAAAAATAATTAAAAAGTGTAACGTGCTGACATAACTAAAACATGCAATATGACTCAGACATCTATCACGGTCACGGGGTCACTGCATGTCCGCTCATATGTCCTCGCCGCCGGTAGGAGCTACATCCTCCTCTACGAACTCACCTGCACCATACCAGTGTAGTGAGCCTAGAGGCCCAACATGCTAACATAACAAGGGTTTAAAATAATTTAAAACAATTAAATATTAATACATAACATATACATGAATGAGCATGCTTAAAAATATCATGGCATAAACATAACTTAAATTAACTTAAATAATATAATACATACATATTGTTGAGCAGTTAAATTTCTAACATCGCATGGTTGTATCCGTAGTGTAACCTTAAATCATACATTAAATACTGATCAGCGTGGAAACCAACGTACGTGGCGGTGACGAATCACCTCTTAAATTGGCAGTAAACTGCCCTTCAATAGTTCACATATGGGGACGAATCTCCCTTAAATTTGTCACACTACTTCAACTTCCAACATAAAATATTTTATTATTGCTCAACCTAAAACATTTAATTATGCATAAAATTATTTCATGAATGCATGTACTTAATTTAAAATGTGTGTCCTTCATATATATTTAATTTAATTTCTTACTAACATATAAATATTAAAATAACTTCAATGCATAAAAATAATTAAATATATAATCAGGACACATGCAAATTTCTCATGGATGGTCCTGGACTGCTGGCCCTAACACTCAAGCCCATTTACTTAAATCTGGCCCAATAACATACTTAAGCCCAATAAAATTATTCTAAGCCCAATTAAAATAATTTAAAGCCCATAAAACGCTCTAGCCCAATAACAACTTAAACTGGCCCAATGGGCCCAAAAGCCCAAAGACTGGCCCAATAACTTTTATGGGCTCAAAAGCCCATAAAATTAATGGACTAACTTAATTAAAATTTTAAAAACCCAAATAAAATTATTTGGGAGTCCAAATAATTTTATTTCTAATTAATTGGCCCAAAAACCCATTAATTCATAAAATACTTTAAAAATAAAAAGACTCGAGCCCGGCCCACCGAACCCGAACCCGGACCAACTTAACCCGACCCACTACCCTACTGACCCGACCCGGACCCCACCTAAAACCCTAGACCCGATGCCCTATCCTCTCCTCGGCTGCGGCCGTGGCTGCTGCCGGCCTGCTCCGGCCGCCCCTGGCCGGAGCGCCGCCGCCCAGACGTAACCCACGTCTGGGCAGACCTGACCTGACCCAGCCCCATCCCCCATGCAGCGCCACGCACCGAGCCGAAGCCCTTTTCTCGAAACCCTAGATTGCGACTCCCCTCGGCCGTGCTGCAGTAGTTGCTTCCCTGGGCTCGTTTGGCTCGAGCCATTCGAGCCACTCGAGTCCAGACACACCTAGGACACCCTAAGGACCCTAGCCAGCAGATAGAACGCACCCATGGCATCAAAACGTGAACATGAATCATGAAAACAAGGAACCTTGGGCATAAACCGAGCACCCGAACCATTTTCTGAAAAAACTTGAAAGTTTTGATGCATACACAATTCACACAATATAATATCTGATAGGTACAAAAAAATTGGAAGAAAATCATGTCTTTCACCGAAATTGAAGAGAAAAACGGGCGTGGGACGATTCCGGGACGACGGGACGACGACGACTTGCTTTGGACCTTCAAAAACGCAGCTATGGTGTTCTTCCTTGAGGCTGCTCGGTTGAGGAAGATGGTGATCAGTAGGGGTGGCGGCTGATGGCTTTGGGCGTGGGGTTTGGGTAGATTAGGTTTTGTTTTTAATAAAATAGGTTTTTAGGATATTAATATATTACTAAGGATTTTAATATATATCTATATAACTAAAGAAAATCTAATTAAGAAAAGAAATCTGATAAATATCTTAAATATATCCAAATCTCGAAATTATAAATTTAGGGAATTTTAAAAATACTAAAAAGTCAATATTTTGGCTTATTTTGAATAAAATGGACTCCTAAAATTATATAAAATTAAATACTAAAAATTTTGAGATAATAAAACTCAAAATAATATTTTAGGGCTCTAAAAAGGCTCATGAAATTAATTGGCTAGAAAGTTGTCATCTCGTCCGTCCACGGTCCCGTCTACGCGATAAAATAATTAAAATACTAAAAATCATAAAAATCACTAATTATGGGTTAAATGCTTAAAAATAAATTAAATCATGCACAAATAATTCACATAATTATTTAACCCATAAATCTAAAATTTAAATAATTAAATATCCTAATTATGCATGCGAATTTACGTATTTAAAATACCGGGTGTTACAATTCTTCCCCCCTTAAATTGAATTTCGTCCTCAAAATTAAAGTACTTACCCGAACAACTCCGGGTAGCGAGTCCTCATGTCTGCCTCGGTCTCCCAAGTAGCTTCCTCCTCCGAGTGATTCAGCCACTGGACTCTGACCATCGGTATGACCCGCGTCCTAAGCCTCCGCTCCTCCCTTGCCAAGATCCGCACTGGCCTCTCCTCATACACTAGATCTGGTGGCAACTGTAAGGGCTCGAAATCCAACACATGCGACGGGTTGGAGACATATCTCCGAAGCATAGATACATGGAAAACGTTGTGCACTGCCGCTAGCCCCGGTGGTAGAGCTAAACGGTAGGCCAACGTGCCAACTCTCTCCAAGATCTCGAATGGCCCTATATACCTCGGATTAAGCTTGCCTCTCCGGCCAAAACGCACTACTCCCTTCATAGGTGACACCTTCAGGAATACGTGATCACCTACAGCGAACTCCAAATCTCGTCGTCTGGCATCTGCATAACTCTTCTGACGACTCTGAGCAGTCCTCATCCGATCTCGAATCTGAGTCACAATGTCAGCTGTCTGCTGCACAATCTCAGGACCCAGTAGAATCCGCTCACCAACCTCATCCCAATGCACAGGAGATCTGCATCTCCTCCCATACAACGCTGCATAAGGAGCCATACCTATAGACGACTGAAAACTGTTGTTATAGGTAAACTCCACTAATGGCAGTCTAGTCTCCCAAGAGCCCCGAAAATCAAGGACACAGGCTCTCAGAAGATCCTCGAGAACCTGGATCACCCTCTCAGACTGACCATCTGTCTGGGGATGAAATGCTGTGCTAAACAAAAGCCTCGTCCCCAAAGCTGTGTGCAGACTCTTCCAAAACGCAGATGTAAATCTCGGATCTCTGTCTGACACAATAGGCACTGGTATGCCATGCAGTCTAACAATCTCTCTGATGTAAAGCTCTGCATACTGTGTCAAAGAATAAGTAGTCCTCACCGGCAAGAAATGAGCTGACTTGGTGAGTCTATCCACAATCACCCAAATCGCTGTGCAACCTCTGGCACTCCTCGGTAAGCCAACCACAAAGTCCATCGTAATATTCTCCCATTTCCATTCCGGAATAGGAAGAGATCTAAGAAGTCCTGCTGGACGCTGATGCTCTGCCTTGACTTGCTGACAAGTTAAGCACTCTGACACCACTCTCCCGATGTCACTCTTCATCCCGGGCCACCAATACAATAGCTGCAAATCTTTGTACATCTTCGTACTTCCGGGGTGAATGGAGTACGGAGATGTGTGAGCCTCTGCTAAAATCTCAGCTCTCAACTGATCGACGTTCGGTACCCACATCCTACCACGGTACTGAACGATACCATCCTCCACTGTATACAAGAGGTTACCCCTAGCCTCATCTCTCTGTCTCCATCGCTGCAACTCCTCATCAGTAGACTGTCCATCCCTAATCCGATCTCGCAGAACTGGCTGCACCGTCAACACTGACAAGCTCGGTGCATGACCACTCGGATAACACTCCAAGCCAAATCTCTAAATCTCGCTCTGTAGTGGTAACTGTACGGTCAAACATGATACCACTGACGACTTCCGACTCAAAGCATCGGCCACTACATTAGCTTTACCCGGATGGTAGCTAATGTCACAGTCATAGTCCTTCACCAACTCCAACCATCTGCGCTGTCTCATGTTCCACTCCTTCTGTGTGAAGAAGTACTTGAGACTCTTGTGGTCTGTGAAAATCTTGCACTTCTCTCCATACAGATAGTGCCTCCAGATTTTCAAAGCGAAAACCACTGCTGCCAACTCCAAGTCATGCGTCGGATAATTCTGCTCATGCACCTTCAGCTGCCTCGACGCATACGCAATAACCTTACCACACTGCATAAGCACTGCGCCTAAACCTAGTTTAGACGCGTCGGTGTACACCACTAACTCCTCGTGTGGTACTGTCATCGCTAACACTGGTGCAGTAGTGAGTGCTTCCTTCAGCTGATCGAAGCTCCTCTGACAGTCTGAACTCCAGATAAACTTCGCATTCTTCTTGGTCAAGGAAGTCAAGGGTACTGCAATAGAGGAAAAACCCTTGATGAACTTCCTATAATATCCTGCCAAACCCAAAAAACTGCGAATCTCCGAAGCATTCTTCGGAATACCCCAATTCTGCACTGCTTCAACCTTAGACTGATCAACTGCAATCCCATCTCTCGAAATAATGTGGCCAAGAAATGCCACCTGCTCAAGCCAAAACTCGCACTTGCTGAACTTGGCATACAACCGATGCTCCCTCAAAGTCTGCAAGGCTGTCTGAAGATGCTGTCTATGCTCCTCGATGCTCCTAGAATAGATCAAAATATCATCAATGAAGACTATGATGAACTGATCTAGATACGGCTGAAAGACTCGGTTCATGAGATCCATGAAAACCGCTGGAGCATTGGTCATCCCAAATGGCATCACTAAAAACTCGTAATGCCCATATCGTGTCCTGAAAGCAGTCTTGGACACATCTGTATCTCTAACACGCAACTGATGATAACCAGATCGCAGATCGATCTTGGAGAACACTGAAGCTCCCTGCAACTGGTCAAATAAATCCTCTATCCTTGGCAGTGGATACTTTTTCTTCACTGTGACCCTGTTGAGCTCTCGGTAATCGATGCACAGTCTCATACTGCCATCCTTCTTCTTCACAAATAACACCGGAGCTCCCCACGGAGAAAAGCTAGGACGAACAAAGCCTTTCTCTAACAACTCCTGAATCTGCTCCTTCAACTCTTTCATCTCGGTAGGAGCAAGTCTGTACGGTGCCTTAGAGATAGGCACGGTGTCTGGCACTAAGTCGATGCTGAACTCCACATCTCTCACTGGTGGAATTCCTGCAACATCCTCCGAAAAGACATCCGGAAAGTCACGAACCACCTCTATCTCTGATAATGATCTGCTAGATGGCTCTGAAGTCGTGACGATACTCGCTAGAAACCCCTGGCAACCCCGTCTCAACAGCTTCCTCGCCTGAATAAGAGATATCACCTGAGGAATATCACTGCTCTGTGATGCATGAAAAGTAAACGGGTCGCCTACTGTAGGTCTCACTGACACTGATCTCCGACGAAAATCAATCGAAGCTCCATTGACTGTCAACCAGTCCATAACCAAAATCAAATCGAATCCACTCAATGACAAAACCACCACATCTGCTCGAATGGAGTGTCCCTGCAGCTCCAACTCCAGTCCTCGAATAACCTTCGAGGTAGAAATAATCTGCCCTGACGGCATAGTAACATCATACCCACTGTCACTACTCTCAGGTATGATGCCTACCCGCCTGATAAACTCCAGGGAGATAAACGAATGCGTAGCCCCTGAATCTAGCAACGCAAACTTGGAGTTGCCTCCAACTAGAATTCTCCCTGCATGCAGAAAATTCCCAACAGTTTCATACCACTACTAAATTTTCCCCAACGAGTCACTACTAATTCTTAATTCTAATCACAAGTAAAACATGCTTCCTATTCTAACATGCAGTTAAATAACCCAAATAACAACAAATTCCAAATTAAAGATGAAATTTTAATCAAAGGAAAATTATTAAAATATTAGGGGTAAGATATACCGGTGATCAAAGAGGTGTCTGGATCTACCTCCTCGGCCTGCATCACAAACACCCTACCAGCGGTGTTCTTCTTCCTCGGGCAGTTAGCTATCTGATGCCCTGGCTCCCTACAGTTGTAGCAAACTCCTGCTCCCAATAGACAAGGTCCCGAATGCATCTTCTGACACTTCGGGCAAGTAGGATAAGCTATGGCATTAGGGGCCCCGCCCCTCTGCTGCTGCGGCCTCTGCTGCTGTGGCCTCTGCTGCTGATTCGGGCCCTTAGCCGGCCCTGTAAACTGCTTCTTCGTAGGAGGCTGCGAAGATGGTCGCTGATACCCAGCCTGAAACTGCCTCTTCCCCTGCTGCTCCCTCTGAATCTCTCTCCGATCCTCCTCGGAACGCAAGGCTCTACTGACTGCAGACTCATAAGTAAGGACGTCTGCCATGCGAACATCATGCTTGATATCCGCCCTCAAACCCTCCACAAACTGCCTCAACTTCTCTGGTGGACTATCTGAAATCAGAGGCACAAAGCGACAGCCCCTCTCAAACTGACTCACGTACTCGACCACTGTCTTGTCTCCCTGACGGAGACTCATAAACTCCCGGATCATGCGACTGCGCACATCCTCTGTGAAGTACTTGGCGTAGAAGATATGCCTAAACTCTGTCCATGTCAGTGTAGGAAGGTGAACTCCCCTGGCAGCACCCTCCCACCAAAGCGCTGCGTCATCCCTCAGCATGTACGTCGCACAGTTCACCCTATCGGTGTCTGTGATCCCCATATAAGCAAAGATGGACTCCAGAGAGCGAATCCATCCCTCAGCCACCAAAGGATCGGTGGTACCAACAAACTCCTTGGGTCCCTTCTTCTGGAACCTCTCAGCAACGTCCTCCTCATGGGACAACCTAGGGCGAGTAGCCTGCTGCTCTAACAGCGCAGTAATCCCTGCCATCATATTCGCATTGGCCTGCTCCAATGCTGCTAGAGGGTTCTGCGGAGGTGGAGGTGGAGGTGGAGGTGGAGGTGGAGGTGGAGATCCCCCACGTCTGTTCATCGGTCTGGGAGGCATTCTGCACCACCACATATTTCTTTACGTAAATCGTCATGCATAACTAAGTTGTTTAAAATTAATGCTAACTTAAATTCTAAAAATTAAATCATGCTATAAACACTTAAAACTTACAGACCGGTAGCGTGGATTTCTGAGCTCGCATAGCAGTAATGACCCCTCCAAGAACCGTGCTCTGATACCAACTGAAACGACCCTAACTCTATAATTATTAAATAAATAAATATGCGGAAATTTTTTTTTATATATACTTACTAAATAAAATATGCACATATATGCCCATACATACATGCACAGAATAAAAAGATTTAAATAAATACATAAATAAATAAATAACTTAAATAATAATTGCATTCTTTAAATAAAATAAATATCTGAGTCAAACATTTAATTAAAAATACTGCATAAGAAAAATGATGTAAAATTTTCATGCACTGAAAATATTCAAATAAAATATTCAAAGCCCCAACCACTGAAAAATAATTAAAAAGTGTAACGTGCTGACATAACTAAAACATGCAATATGACTCAGACATCTATCACGGTCACGGGGTCACTGCATGTCCGCTCATATGTCCTCGCCGCCGGTAGGAGCTACATCCTCCTCTACGAACTCACCTGCACCATACCAGTGTAGTGAGCCTAGAGGCCCAACATGCTAACATAACAAGGGTTTAAAATAATTTAAAACAATTAAATATTAATACATAACATATACATGAATGAGCATGCTTAAAAATATCATGGCATAAACATAACTTAAATTAACTTAAATAACATAATACATACATATTGTTGAGCAGTTAAATTTCTAACATCGCATGGTTGTATCCGTAGTGTAACCTTAAATCATACATTAAATACTGATCAGCGTGGAAACCAACGTACGTGGCGGTGACGAATCACCTCTTAAATTGGCAGTAAACTGTCCTTCAATAGTTCACATATGGGGACGAATCCCCCTTAAATTTTTCACACTACTTCAACTTCCAACATAAAATATTTTATTATTGCTCAACCTAAAACATTTAATTATGCATAAAATTATTTCATGAATGCATGTACTTAATTTAAAATGTGTGTCCTTCATATATATTTAATTTAATTTCTTACTAACATATAAATATTAAAATAACTTCAATGCATAAAAATAATTAAATATATAATCAGGACACATGCAAATTTCTCATGGATGGTCCTGGACTGCTGGCCCTAACACTCAAGCCCATTTACTTAAATCTGGCCCAATAACATACTTAAGCCCAATAAAATTATTCTAAGCCCAATTAAAATAATTTAAAGCCCATAAAACGCCCTAGCCCAATAACAACTTAAACTGGCCCAATGGGCCCAAAAGCCCAAATACTGGCCCAATAACTTTTATGGGCTCAAAAGCCCATAAAATTAATGGACTAACTTAATTAAAATTTTAAAAGCCCAAATAAAATTATTTGGGAGTCCAAATAATTTTATTTCTAATTAATTGGCCCAAAAACCCATTAATTCATAAAATACTTTAAAAATAAAAAGACTCGAGCCCGGCCCACCGAACCCGGACCCGGACCAACTTAACCCGACCCACTACCCTACTGACCCGACCCGGACCCCACCTAAAACCCTAGACCCGATGCCCTATCCTCTCCTCGACTGCGGCCGTGGCTGCTGCAGGCCTGCTCCGGCCGCCCCTGGCCGGAGCGCCGCCGCCCAGACGTAACCCACGTCTGGGCAGACCTGACCTGACCCAGCCCCAGCCCCCATGCAGCCCCACGCACTGAGCCGAAGCCCTTTTTCTCGAAACCCTAGATTGCGACTCCCCTCTGCCGTGCTGCAGTAGTTGCTTCCCTGGGCTCGTTTGGCTCGAGCCATTCGAGCCACTCGAGTCCAGACACACCTAGGACACCCTAAGGACCCTAGCCAGCAGATAGAATGCACCCATGGCATCAAAACGTGACATGAATCATGAAAACAAGGAACCTTGGGCATAAACCGAGCACCCGAACCATTTTCTGAAAAAACTTAAAATTTTTTATGCATACACAATTCACACAATATAATATCTGATAGGTACAAAAAAATTGGAAGAAAATCATGTCTTTCACCGAAATTGAAGAGAAAAACGGGCGTGGGACGATTCCGGGACGACGGGACGACGACGACTTGCTTTGGACCTTCAAAAACGCAGCTATGGTGTTCTTCCTTGAGGCTGCTCGGTTGAGGAAGATGGTGATCAGTAGGGGTGGCGGCTGATGGCTTTGGGCGTGGGGTTTGGGTAGATTAGGTTTTGTTTTTAATAAAATAGGTTTTTAGGATATTAATATATTACTAAGGATTTTAATATATATCTATATAACTAAAGAAAATCTAATTAAGAAAAGAAATCTGATAAATATCTTAAATATATCCAAATCTCGAAATTATAAATTTAGGGAATTTTAAAAATACTAAAAAGTCAATATTTTGGCTTATTTTGAATAAAATGGACTCCTAAAATTATATAAAATTAAATACTAAAAATTTTGAGATAATAAAACTCAAAATAATATTTTAGGGCTTAAAAAGGCTCATGAAATTAATTGGCTAGAAAGTTGTCATCTCGTCCGTCCACGGTCCCGTCTACGCGATAAAATAATTAAAATACTAAAAATCATAAAAATCACTAATTATGGGTTAAATGCTTAAAAATAAATTAAATCATGCACAAATAATTCACATAATTATTTAACCCATAAATCTAAAATTTAAATAATTAAATATCCTAATTATGCATGCGGATTTACGTATTTAAAATACCGGGTGTTACAATTCTTCCCCCCTTAAATTGAATTTCGTCCTCGAAATTAAAGTACTTACCCGAACAACTCCGGGTAGCGAGTCCTCATGTCTGCCTCGGTCTCCCAAGTAGCTTCCTCCTCCGAGTGATTCAGCCACTGGACTCTGACCATCGGTATGACCCGCGTCCTAAGCCTCCGCTCCTCCCTTGCCAAGATTCGCACTGGCCTCTCCTCATACACTAGATCTGGTGGCAACTGTAAGGGCTCGAAATCCAACACATGCGACGGGTTGGAGACATATCTCCGAAGCATAGATACATGGAAAACGTTGTGCACTGCCGCTAGCCCCGGTGGTAGAGCTAAACGGTAGGCCAACGTGCCAACTCTCTCCAAGATCTCGAATGGCCCTATATACCTCGGATTAAGCTTGCCTCTCCGGCCAAAACGCACTACTCCCTTCATAGGTGACACCTTCAGGAATACGTGATCACCTACAGCGAACTCCAAATCTCGTCGTCTGGCATCTGCATAACTCTTCTGACGACTCTGAGCAGTCCTCATCCGATCTCGAATCTGAGTCACAATGTCAGCTGTCTGCTGCACAATCTCAGGACCCAGTAGAATCCGCTCACCAACCTCATCCCAATGCACAGGAGATCTGCATCTCCTCCCATACAACGCTGCATAAGGAGCCATACCTATAGACGACTGAAAACTGTTGTTATAGGTAAACTCCACTAATGGCAGTCTAGTCTCCCAAGAGCCCCGAAAATCAAGGACACAGGCTCTCAGAAGATCCTCGAGAACCTGGATCACCCTCTCAGACTGACCATCTGTCTGGGGATGAAATTCTGTGCTAAACAAAAGCCTCGTCCCCAAAGCTGTGTGCAGACTCTTCCAAAACGCAGATGTAAATCTCGGATCTCTGTCTGACACAATAGGCACTGGTATGTCATGCAGTCTAACAATCTCTCTGATGTAAAGCTCTGCATACTGTGTCAAAGAATAAGTAGTCCTCACCGGCAAGAAATGAGCTGACTTGGTGAGTCTATCCACAATCACCCAAATCGCTGTGCAACCTCTGGCACTCCTAGGTAAGCCAACCACAAAGTCCATCGTAATATTCTCCCATTTCCATTCCGGAATAGGAAGAGGTCTAAGAAGTCCTGCTGGATGCTGATGCTCTGCCTTGACTTGCTGACAAGTCAAGCACTCTGACAACACTCTCCCGATGTCACTCTTCATCCCGGGCCACCAATACAATAGCTGCAAATCTTTGTACATCTTCGTACTTCCGGGGTGAATGGAGTACGGAGATGTGTGAGCCTCTGCTAAAATCTCAGCTCTCAACTGATCGGCGTTCGGTACCCACATCCTACCACGGTACTGAACGATACCATCCTCCACTGTATACAAGAGGTTACCCCTAGCCTCATCTCTCTGTCTCCATCGCTGCAACTCCTCATCAGTAGACTGTCCATCCCTAATCCAATCTCGCAGAACTGGCTGCACCGTCAACACTGACAAGCTCGGTGCATGACCACTCGGATAACACTCCAAGCCAAATCTCTAAATCTCGCTCTGTAGTGGTAACTGTACGGTCAAACATGATACCACTGATGACTTCCAACTCAAAGCATCGGCCACTACATTAGCTTTACCCGGATGGTAGCTAATGTCACAGTCATAGTCCTTCACCAACTCCAACCATCTGCGTTGTCTCATATTCAACTCCTTCTGTGTGAAGAAGTACTTGAGACTCTTGTGGTCTGTGAAAATCTTGCACTTCTCTCCATACAGATAGTGCCTCCAGATTTTCAAAGCGAAAACCACTGCTGCCAACTCCAAGTCATGCGTCGGATAATTCTGCTCATGCACCTTCAGCTGCCTCGACGCATACGCAATAACCTTACCACACTGCATAAGCACTGTGCCTAAATCTAGTTTAGACGCGTCGGTGTACACCACTAACTCCTCGTGTGGTACTGTCATCGCTAACACTGGTGCAGTAGTGAGTGCTTCCTTCAGCTGATCGAAGCTCCTCTGACAGTCTGAACTCCAGATAAACTTCGCATTCTTCTTGGTCAAGGAAGTCAAGGGTACTGCAATAGAGGAAAAACCCTTGATGAACTTCCTATAATATCCTGCCAAACCCAAAAAACTGCGAATCTCCGAAGCATTCTTCGGAATACCCCAATTCTGCACTGCTTCAACCTTAGACTGATCAACTGCAATCCCATCTCTCGAAATAATGTGGCCAAGAAATGCCACCTTCTCAAGCCAAAACTCGCACTTGCTGAACTTGGCATACAACCGATGCTCCCTCAAAGTCTGCAAGGCTGTCTGAAGATGCTGTCTATGCTCCTCGATGCTCCTAGAATAGATCAAAATATCATCAATGAAGACTATGATGAACTGATCTAGATACGGCTGAAAGACTCGGTTCATGAGATCCATGAAAACCGCTGGAGCATTGGTCATCCCAAATGGCATCACTAAGAACTCGTAATGCCCATATCGTGTCCTGAAAGCAGTCTTGGACATATCTGTATCTCTAACACGCAACTGATGATAACCAGATCGCAGATCGATCTTGGAGAACACTGAAGCTCCCTGCAACTGGTCAAATAAATCCTCTATCCTTGGCAGTGGATACTTTTTCTTCACTGTGACCCTGTTGAGCTCTCGGTAATCGATGCACAGTCTCATACTGCCATCCTTCTTCTTCATAAATAACACCGGAGCTCCCAACGGAGAAAAGCTAGGACGAACAAAGCCTTTCTCTAACAACTCCTGAATCTGATCCTTCAACTCTTTCATCTCGGTAGGAGCAAGTCTGTACGGTGCCTTAGAGATAGGCACGGTGTCTGGCACTAAGTCGATGCTGAACTCCACATCTCTCACTGGTGGAATTCCTGCAACATCCTCCGGAAAGACATCCGGAAAGTCACGAACCACCTCTATCTCTGATAATGATCTGCTAGATGGCTCTGAAGTCGTGACGATACTCGCTAGAAACCCCTGGCAACCCCGTCTCAACAGCTTCCTCGCCTGAATAAGAGATATCACCTGAGGAATATCACTGCTCTGTGATGCATGAAAAGTAAACGGGTCGCCTACTGTAGGTCTCACTGACACTGATCTCCGACGAAAATCAATCGAAGCTCCATTGACTGTCAACCAGTCCATACCCAAAATCAAATCGAATTCACTCAATGACAAAACCACCACATCTGCTCGAATGGAATGTCCCTGCAGCTCCAACTCCAGTCCTCGAATAACCTTCGAGGTAGAAATAATCTGCCCTGACGGCATAGTAACATCATACCCACTGTCACTACTCTCAGGTGTGAAGCCTACCCGCCTGATAAACTCCAGGGAGATAAACGAATGCGTAGCCCCTGAATCTAGCAACGCAAACGTGGAGTTGCCTCCAACTAGAATTCTCCCTGCACGCAGAAAATTCCCAACAGTTTCATACCACTACTAAATTTTCCCCAACGAGTCACTACTAATTCTTAATTCTAATCACAAGTAAAACATGCTTCCTATTCTAACATGCAGTTAAATAACCCAAATAACAACAAATTCCAAATTAAAGACGAAATTTTAATCAAAGGAAAATTATTAAAATATTAGGGGTAAGATATACCGGTGATCAAGGAGGTGTCTGGATCTACCTCCTCGGCCTGCATCACAAACACCCTACCAGCGGTGTTCTTCTTCCTCGGGCAGTTAGCTATCTGATGCCCTGGCTCCCTACAGTGGTAGCAAACTCCTGCTCCCAATAGACAAGGTCCCGAATGCATCTTCTGACACTTCGGGCAAGTAGGATAAGCTATGGCATTAGGGGCCCCGCCCCTCTGCTGCTGCGGCCTCTGCTGCTGCGGCCTCTGCTGCTGTGGCCTCTGCTGCTGATTCGGGCCCTTAGCCGGCCCTGTAAACTGCTTCTTCGCAGGAGGCTGCGAAGATGGTCGCTGATACCCAGCCTGAAACTGCCTCTTCCCCTGCTGCTCCCTCTGAATCTCTCTCCGATCCTCCTCGGAACTCAAGGCTCTACTGACTGCAGACTCATAAGTAAGGACGTCTGCCATGCGAACATCATGCTTGATATCCGCCCTCAAACCCTCCACAAACTGCCTCAACTTCTCTGGTGAACTATCTGAAATCAGAGGCACAAAGCGACAACCCCTCTCAAACTGACTCACGTACTCGACCACTGTCTTGTCTCCCTGACGGAGACTCATAAACTCCCGGATCATGCGACTGCGCACATCCTCTGTGAAGTACTTGGCGTAGAAGATATGCCTAAACTCTGTCCATGTCAGTGTAGGAAGGTGAACTCCCCTGGCAGCACCCTCCCACCAAAGCGCTGCGTCACCCCTCAGCATGTACGTCGCACAGTTCACCCTGTCGGTGTCTGTGATCCCCATATAAGCAAAGATGGACTCCAGAGAGCGAATCCATCCCTCAGCCACCAAAGGATCGGTGGTACCAACAAACTCCTTGGGTCCCTTCTTCTGGAACCTCTCAGCAACGTCCTTCTCATGGGACAACCTAGGGCGAGTAGCCTGCTGATCTAACAGCGCAGTAATCCCTGCCATCATATTCGCATTGGCCTGCTCCAATGCTGCTAGAGGGTTCTGCGGAGGTGGAGGTGGAGGTGGAGGTGGAGATCCCCCACGTCTGTTCATCGGTCTGGGAGGCATTCTGCACCACCACATATTTCTTTACATAAATCGCCATGCATAACTAAGTTGTTTAAAATTAATGCTAACTTAAATTCTAAAAATTAAATCATGCTATAAACACTTAAAACTTACAGACCGGTAGCGTGGATTTCTGAGCTCGCATAGCAGTAATGACCCCTCCAAGAACCGTGCTCTGATACCAACTGAAACGACCCTAACTCTATAATTATTAAATAAATAAATATGCGAAATTTTTTTTTTTATATATACTTACTAAATAAAATATGCACATATATGCCCATACATACATGCACAGAATAAAAAGATTTAAATAAATACATAAATAAATAAATAACTTAAATAATAATTGCATTCTTTAAATAAAATAAATATCTGAGTCAAACATTTAATTAAAAATACTGCATAAGAAAAATGATGTAAAATTTTCATGCACTGAAAATATTCAAATAAAATATTCAAAGCCCCAACCACTGAAAAATAATTAAAAAGTGTAACGTGCTGACATAACTAAAACATGCAATATGACTCAGACATCTATCACGGTCACGGGGTCACTGCATGTCCGCTCATATGTCCTCGCCGCCGGTAGGAGCTACATCCTCCTCTACGAACTCAACTGCACCATACCAGTGTAGTGAGCCTAGAGGCCCAACATGCTAACATAACAAGGGTTTAAAATAATTTAAAACAATTAAATATTAATACATAACATATACATGAATGAGCATGCTTAAAAATATCATGGCATAAACATAACTTAAATTAACTTAAATAACATAATACATACATATTGTTGAGCAGTTAAATTTCTAACATCGCATGGTTGTATCCGTAGTGTAACCTTAAATCATACATTAAATACTGATCAGCGTGGAAACCAACGTACGTGGCGGTGACGAATCACCTCTTAAATTGGCAGTAAACTGCCCTTCAATAGTTCACATATGGGGACGAATCCCCCTTAAATTTGTCACACTACTTCAACTTCCAACATAAAATATTTTATTATTGCTCAACCTAAAACATTTAATTATGCATAAAATTATTTCATGAATGCATGTACTTAATTTAAAATGTGTGTCCTTCATATATATTTAATTTAATTTCTTACTAACATATAAATATTAAAATAACTTCAATGCATAAAAATAATTAAATATATAATCAGGACACATGCAAATTTCTCATGGATGGTCCTGGACTGCTGGCCCTAACACTCAAGCCCATTTACTTAAATCTGGCCCAATAACATACTTAAGCCCAATAAAATTATTCTAAGCCCAATTAAAATAATTTAAAGCCCATAAAACGCCCTAGCCCAATAACAACTTAAACTGGCCCAATGGGCCCAAAAGCCCAAATACTGGCCCAATAACTTTTATGGGCTCAAAAGCCCATAAAATTAATGGACTAACTTAATTAAAATTTTAAAAGCCCAAATAAAATTATTTGGGAGTCCAAATAATTTTATTTCTAATTAATTGGCCCAAAAACCCATTAATTCATAAAATACTTTAAAAATAAAAAGACTCGAGCCCGGCCCACCGAACCCGGACCCGGACCAACTTAACCCGACCCACTACCCTACTGACCCGACCCGGACCCCACCTAAAACCCTAGACCCGATGCCCTATCCTCTCCTCGGCTGCGGCCGTGAGCAGCAGCCACTCCGTGGCTGCTGCCGGCCTGCTCCGGCCGCCCCTGGCCGGAGCGCCGCCGCCCAGACGTAACCCACGTCTGGGCGGACCTGACCTGACCCAGCCCCAGCCCCCATGCAGCCCCATGCACCGAGCCGAAGCCCTTTTTCTCGAAACCCTAGATTGCGACTCCCCTCGGCCGTGCTGCAGTAGTTGCTTCCCTGGGCTCGTTTGGCTCGAGCCATTCGAGCCACTCGAGTCCAGACACACCTAGGACACCCTAAGGACCCTAGCCAGCAGATAGAACGCACCCATGGCATCAAAACGTGAACATGAATCATGAAAACAAGGAACCTTGGGCATAAACCGAGCACCCGAACCATTTTCTGAAAAAACTTGAAAGTTTTGATGCATACACAATTCACACAATATAATATATTATAGGTACAAAAAAATTGGAATAAAATCATGTCTTTCACCGAAATTGAAGAGAAAAACGGGCGTGGGACGATTCCGGGACGACGGGACGACGACGACTTGCTTTGGACCTTCAAAAACGCAGCTATGGTGTTCTTCCTTGAGGCTGCTCGGTTGAGGAAGATGGTGATCAGTAGGGGTGGCGGCTGATGGCTTTGGGCGTGGGGTTTGGGTAGATTAGGTTTTGTTTTTAATAAAATAGGTTTTTAGGATATTAATATATTACTAAGGATTTTAATATATATCTATATAACTAAAGAAAATCTAATTAAGAAAAAAAATCTGATAAATATCTTAAATATATCCAAATCTCGAAATTATAAATTTAGGGAATTTTAAAAATACTAAAAAGTCAATATTTTGGCTTATTTTGAATAAAATGGACTCCTAAAATTATATAAAATTAAATACTAAAAATTTTGAGATAATAAAACTCAAAATAATATTTTAGGGCTCTAAAAAGGCTCATGAAATTAATTGGCTAGAAAGTTGTCATCTCGTCCGTCCACGGTCCCGTCTACACGATAAAATAATTAAAATACTAAAAATCATAAAAATCACTAATTATGGGTTAAATGCTTAAAAATAAATTAAATCATGCACAAATAATTCACATAATTATTTAACCCATAAATCTAAAATTTAAATAATTAAATATCCTAATTATGCATGCGGATTTACGTATTTAAAATACCGGGTGTTACAATATTAATTATGCAATTTTTTTAATCATCATTTTATCCGAGTGGATTTTTTTATAGTTTTAGTGTTTAAAGTATATTGTGCAGTTGTATATCTACTATTTTGACAAATGGATCATATTCATATCATCAAAATAAAACGTATATTCTAATTAATTTTTAAAAAAAAATTAGCTTCTATTTTCAAAACTTATCACATATAACATCTAACTCAAAATGTAAAACAAAATATTGATATATCTTATAAAATTTAAATATAGCATATAAATAAAAAAGTTTAACATATAAATAAAAACATAAATCAAAATAGAAATCAAAATACATTAATTATTACCTTCGAACATAATACACAATAACTTTACTAGTACAATTAGTGCAACAGATAACAGAAACAAAATAAAATAAAAAGAAGAAAAAAACTGTGTTTGGTTCAGTTAACCGAAAAAACAAACCAAATCAAATATATGAAAAAATAAACCTAAAAATCGAACTGGATTATTGGTTCGATTTTCAGTTTAAATCGAATTTTCGATAGGTTCATGTGATTAATTAACCAAACCATAATTAAACACCTCTAAGATAAATTATTAGACTGATATTATTGCAGATAGCCTCATATATACATACATTATATAATACATACATATAGCCACACATAAAATACATACCAAGTGTAAGATTATATTTGGCTGAAAATATAATAAATCAATTGAGACGAGGAAAATACATTTGTTGAAAATATAAGTTCAATGTCACATATATTTGATTGTGTAATCCTCATTGAACTTTTACTATAATTGTTTTTTTTTTTCAATTATAGTATAATCCTAATTTGAAGTGATAATTCGAGACTCAATTGTAACAATCTTCTCCCCAATTAAAAAATATATAATTTCAATGTCATATTTATAATTAATAATCTGATTTATATTCAAATAATCCTAATATCATAATTGTAAAGATAAATGAAGTGTCATATTTGAATTGATTATATTTGTATGTGTATTATACTATAATTGGGGTGGGGTGGGGGGGGGGGGGGGGAGGGAAATACCAAAAGACTGAACAACCATTTGAGATGGTAAAATAAAGCATGAGACACTATTTTTAGATGTATCAAGCCCGCACTTATAATGGATGGGCAAATGAACTAAAGCCCAATACTACACTATTTATAACCCGTAGGCATGTATACATATTAAGCCCAATAATCAGAATTCCTTAAATCCATAATTATCAATGTTGATTCAGAATAATTATCAAATCTGATAAATCAGTGCTTTTATTTCTCTCAAACTGAAAGAAAAAAAAAAATAGCTAGCAATTACACGCACCAGTAATTGTGGCACAATGCGTGTTTGTACGTTTTTTTAAAAAAATTAAAATTTTGCATTGCAATATTTGTAAAATCATGAGATTCTCGACTGCATTAATTGTAACATCTGTACAAATGAGAGATGGTAAAAAATTATAAACAAAACGCAAAAACTAGAAGATGACAGTTTTGTGGGGGAGAAAACTGTGTTACCGTTAGAAGAGTGAGATAACATAGTGGAGAGGTTTTATGATTATTTTGTCCGTAAAAATATGTGAATATTATGACGGCGTTTGAGATATTTATGTAAAATTATATTGATGTACTTAGGTCGAATCAAAATAATTTAGAAAAATAATAATAATAATAATAATATTATTATTCCACGTGTTGCATTTATCGGCCGAAACAAAATAATTTAGGAAAATTACTGAAAATGAAAATTCCTCATTTTGTTTTACTCGTAATCACTTCTACTCAACAATTCATTTTTTAAATCCTTTTTTGAGCAATTGTTTGTTACATAGTAAGAATTTTTTTTTACAATTTTTTTGTGTGCCCAGTCAATAATAATAATAATAATAATAATAATAATAATAATAATAATAATAATAATAATAATAATAATAATAATAAATACTAAAAAGTTCACAATAAATACCCTAGCAGGCTAGCAGTGGCAAGGTGGTTAGTGGTTAGTCTTCGGAGTTCATTAGGATTCAAATTCGGTGCACCTACCAATTTACTCCATGGCGCGGCCCATATTTATTTTTTAAATACCTAGATTTTGTTTGAACAAGTACATTAAAAACATTTTCAGTATTTTACAAGTAAAAAAAAATACTTAAAATATAACTATGTGTTTTGATAAATTTTTTGTAAAATGTTTTTGTCAAATATTTTTTAAAAAGTGTTATCAGAGTATAATTTTTAAAGAGTACTTGAAAAGTGGTTTTAAATGTTTTTAGAATGAAACTATAGAAGAAGACAAAGATAAATGACATTATTTTTGAAATGCTAAAATATTTTTTTAAAATATTTGTTCAAGCACATATTTATTTTTTTAAAAAAAAATTAAATAATTTTATAAAAATTTAAAAAAAACAATTTTATAAAAATGTTTTATAAATACATGTTCAAATGAAACCTTAGATATTTGGTAAAAACTCAAACGGGATTGTATTTGAGTTAATTTCGAGGGTCCAATCTTTAATTTGATTCAACTTTATTTCTTAGAGGGTGTTTGGCAGAGTTTAAAAGCTCTTTCAAACAGCTTATAAGCTGTTTTAGAGCTTTTAAGCTCTGAGAATTTGTTTGGTAAATTTTTTTAGAAACAGCTTATAAGCTGTCAAAATAAGCTGTTTGACAGCTTATAAGCTGTTTTTAAAAAAGTAAGGGGGGAGGTACTTTTTTAAAAAAGATCTTATTTTAATATTTCATTTCTCTAAAATATCCTTGAATATTTTAATAAATCTCCATCTTATCCTCCACTCATTAAATATTAAAAATTATTTTTAAAAAAAATTACAAATCACATAAATTTTTCTAAAAGTAAAATATTAAAAAAAATTATTTTTTAATATAGGTTTATTCTAAAACTATTTTCGTATATGTATAATTCGAAACATTATTTTCATAGAATTTATACCTTTCTTGGTAATTTTGACAATAAAATATCTTATAATACCAAACATATCAACATCTTTAAGTTGTTTAAAATAAGTTTACTCAAACACTTTAACAACTTATTTTTAAAATAAGTTCTAACAGCTTATAAGATCGTAAAACAGCTTTTAAGCTCTAAGAGCTTATAAGCTCTTTTTAATTGAATTAGGTTGTCTTTTGTTAAAGTAAACTAATTACCCTGTGCAAACCTGTCTCGCGTGTTTGTTAGATTGTTTTTCTTTTTTAATGAATAATGGTAATACAACATTAACCATTTCGTTTGATTTTATAATTGGCTTTTTTTTACATAAAAATTAATGTTGACGTTAAGTTAATATTTGGTTACGAATTATTTGAATTAAAAATATAAAATTTTGACGTCATGGCTCATGAATAATCACCCTGAACAAATACATGAATATCAACCGATTTGATATTTTGTACATATAATAAATGAATATCACGTTAGTCGATACTTAAATGGTTGACTAGATGGTTCAATCAGAGATCAAATTTTTAAAAATATGATTTTTGTTATCTCGTGAAACCACGGAGCATAATAATTGGTAAAATGTCATATTAGTACACGAACTATTGAAAATAGCTTAATTGGTACATGATCCAATTAAAGATCAATTTTATCCTTAATATGAATTAATATTATATTGATTAATTTTAAAATATCATATTTATTAAAAATTAATTATATATATAATGATAAACAATTGTCAAGTCAAATTATACAACAAATATTGTAATATATTGATATGATAAAAATATATATCACCGGAGTCTGTTGATCTTGTGTTTCAATGATTGAAACAAACATAATCACCATTTTAGTTTTTCAAAATTTGGTATAAACATTTTCAACATTAAAGATTAGATCATGAAAAAACAAATATCATAGAAAAAATCTAACTCATTGTCTTGATTTACGTAGTTCTAATAACCCAAAATTTCTCCACATGATTTAATAATTCATAAGTTTATATTTTTTACTCGCACTTGATTTAAATATAAATACATAAATATTTATTTAATTATATTTTATCGTTATTAAATATATTTTAGTCATTCATATGATTTATTTATTGAGTTTGTGGTTTTATTAATATATAATTTATATCATTTTAAATGAATAATTATTTACATAGATAGCAAAAAATACAATTTTATTATATTTTATTAATATTTAAAAAATATTAATAATTTATTAATGAGTACAATATAAATATATTATAAAAATATTAAGATACTTATTTCTTATAATTTTTATATTAATATAAATTTTAATTGATAATCAATAAAAATTACTTTAAAAAATAAAATTTACACTTAGTTGAATTTATTATTAAAAATAATTGAACTTAAAATCACTTACTAAATGATAAATTAGACTTTTTAATTGAATCATGTACCAATTAAATCATTCTCAATAGTTCGTGTACCAATTTGACATTTTACATATAGTTCGTGTACCAAAATAAATTTTACTCTATAATAATATAATTTATTTCTAGAATTATCACGTGGATAATGATTTTTTTTTTAAAAAAATTAAGATATAATTAGGGAAGATAATTACATAGTTTGAAGAAGAATAGCGCTAAAAATTTCCATTACACGTAGTAGTGGGTGTACCAAATGAATTTTACTCTATAATAATATAATTGTTATAAATATATTATTATTATAGATGATTATCTTATTAAAGATATGTGATCAAGATAAATATGTAAAGATTATATTTGTACAGATTTGTATCTTGTAATCTTTTCCTATAAATAGGGGTGATTGAGTTCAATGAAATTTGCACCTGAGTATTAACTCATATGAATTCTCTCTTCTCTCATGAATTCTCTATTCTCGTCTCTCTTATAACGTACGATGTTGTAACCAACTGAGAATGAAAATAATTCTCGTTTTATTGATGCTATTGAAATAGCACAACGTGTTGTCAATACTCAAGTTTATGAGAGATATTCATTGGTGCTCTAGAAGTAGCACAAAGATATATTCATTGGTGTTCTAGAAGTAGCACAATGAAATAATTGATATATTGGTGCCCATAAAATATCATGAATATGTTGATGGCTATATAATAGCACAACATGATTTTATATTGAGAATTTGAAGAAATTCATGATCATGATATAATATATTGAGAATTTTGAGAGATTCATGATTACAATTTTGATATATCGAAAGATATTCATGAATTCATGATATAATATATTGAATATTGAGATATTCAAGATTAAGATCTGATATAAGATCAAATATATTGAGAATCTAAAGAGATTCCTGGTTATAATATAATATATTGAGAATCTGAATAGATTCATGATAAATATGTGATATATGATTTCTTATATTGAGAAAGTAAAGAAATCATGATTGATATCTGATATGATATCCAAGATCTATAAATATCATTGAAGAAATAGATCTCATGTCAAAATTATATCAATATTGAAATATTGATAAAGATATGCAAGATTTGATAATATTCATGAAGAATATTAATATAAGATCCAAGATTTGGAAATATTCTCGAATAATATAATTTAATGCCCTTTTGATTGTTGAGTATCTTATGAATTGGGAAATTTAGTACAATTTCTCAATGAATATCGATATATGATCTAAAATTGTCAATATCCAAAAGAAAATATTATTAAAGATATATGTGAGATATATATAAAAAGATATTGACTTGATATCGATTCAAATCATATATTTGTTTTTAATGCTCTAGAAGAAGCATGATATATTATTTGTCACTATTTTTATGAATAGCGACTTGATGTTCAATGATGAACTGCATAGGCTATTGATTGAAAATTATGAATGTGCGGTAGTAAGATCGCAACACTATCAACCGAAAAAGAAAAATAAATGTTAAACCCAATGAATTGGACCATCATCTATATTGGGCAACGACGATGATTGATTGATGGTAGTCTATGCATGATGATGTCAATGGGTTGATTTATGACTAACTTCAAGTCATTTTATTTATTTATTGAACTAATTTATTTTTGGTAAATTAGTTTTGTATTTGTTTAAACTAAATTATGGAAAACTCTAGCATGTGTTGATTCACATAAATTATTTTGATGATATAAAATAAGAACTACAAATTTTGTGAATCTATTAGTCAATATATTGCATGAGATATTGATTATGCAATTTGGTGATAAATTTTCTTATTTGAGAAATTTTATATTTTAAGGATATATTGGGTTGTTACATATTTATTCATAAAATTTGATTATGGATTTCAAATTCCTCAATTTTGATTGGGTATATAAATTTTGAATTTTTTCAATCATTTGATTAAACTATAATTTTTTTAATTAATGATAGAGTATTTTTATCACATGTTATTATCTTACATGTAGAAACATGAATTTAATGTGAAATGATATTTGTGATAGATCAAATGTCATTGTTGAAAGATCTACTTGATGCATACATGTATTTGAAAAGGCACGTCCGATTTTTTAATTTCAATTTTTTAATTATAATATCTTATTTATAGTATTTTGTTCAAGGAAATACAATTATGAAAGTTGTCTGATTAATGTGGTCCATTCTTTTAAGTGAATGTGACAGTGCCAATGAACACATGTGATACATTGTGGTTGATTAATTCTTCAAGGAAGAATAAGTTATCTCGTATGAAGCGAGATATATGAATTATAAATTCGGCACAAAATATTGAGATATACGTCACAATCAAGTATTGTACTAAACGTACATCGGTATCTCGTATCACTATCGTACCTGAAGTACGTAAAAGATTTATTGACATCTATCAAACAAGATATAAAAGTTTGTGGAGACCATTGATGTCTATCCAAATTATATGTTTCATCGTACGTTGATATGCATGTATGAAAGATCTTGAAGATCGTTTGATTGACGACGGAAAAAGATGATGTGCTTGATATTATAAAATAGTGATACACAATAATGACGTATATGTATTTTTGAATCTAGTGGATATTGATTTGGTTTAAATAGTATATTACAAATCAATATTTCTAGAAGAGCTAGAGAGCTCCAGAAGTATTATTGATATAAATACTTTCAGAGTTTAACATAATGTATTGAATTGAGCATTCAAATTATATAAATAGTTGAAAACTATTGATAGTGCGCAAAGATGTTAATGAATAAGCCAAAAGTTCCTGGATCGATAAATATAAATTTTTTTGAATCAAAGATCCAGAAGATCTTATGAATTTTTATTGGCTTATAAAATTTGATACCACTCTCATTAGCTCAAATTGATATAGAATCCCCATATTATCTGGAATGAATAAATAACGTGGGTCCACGAAGCGCAACATGATGTTTGCAAAAATACGTATTGAGAAAATTTCCAGAATATGTAATCAAGACAAGCTTGATCAAAAGATGATATGCATATCAATTTTATGATTATAACTACGTTGGTTTGGTTGATTTATTTTGCCTCCAATCAACTACTAAACCATGAAAATAAATGCGTCATATTTGGGGATATCTGAAAGATATATTATAAATATTATGCCAAATGCTCATGTACTGAAAGTTAATGTTTGTGCGAGAAATGCACTACAATAAATCTCTTGAAGAGATTGTAAATATGTTGGAAATAAATTGAATCTTATGATCAATTATCTTGAGAAATGAGATTTTATGACGCGAAATTCTCGTTTATTATTCTTGTAAAACAATGTTTCCACCATTGAGGGGGAGGAAATAGAAGCTACAAGAATATTTGAGATCGATCCCAATGAAATATAAAGTGAACATGATGTTCAAAGTTTAAATCTCAAATACATTATTTGATCTTGTGTATAAGATCGCTTAGCTTCATTTATGTTCGAGTTGAACAATTTAAATCGTCTTTAGTGACGAAGAACCCCTTTAAAGAAAATGTGAATATCTCAATGTGAAAAGAATAATGTAGGTTGGTCGCTATGAAAAGAATCGATGTCCTGCAGGACCAATTTTATATTACTTGCAAGTAAATGAAAAAGGACGCTAGAAGCGTGAACGACCAATTATTTCAATGAATCCAATTTGGATTATGTTATTCATGAAGAATAACAAGTATATCAAATATGAGATTTCACAAATTATTTGGGATCGAAATGATATAATCATTCGCGTGTTTTGCTATTACGCAAAATGATGATTATTTTGAACTACAACTTGTTGAACTTTCAATAACCATGATATGTGGCAATATGAGCAAATATTAGCAAAGTTTCTCAAAGTATTTCAAACGGATTATGAGAAAATATTTGCACTTATCGTGGATGCACTGATTTGATGGTGATACATATAGAAACATCCTCGAAGGATTTGATGCTCAAAATATTGTTTTTGTCAACTTGAAGAAGAAGATATATTTGGTCTTGAAGTACCATATATTTGACAAAATCAGCATCTAAATCAATTTTTGGAAAATAAGTGCATAAAATTGAAATATTAAGAGTTAATAATTTCAAGTGATGTTTGCAAGAGGGGGAGGAATCAAAGTTGTACTGTTTTTCCCTTGTCTATGATTTTTTCCACGTGATTTTTCATAACAAGGTTTTTAATGAGGCAATTAACAAGTATCTCGAGATGTCGTACTCTTTTTTCCTTCATTAGGATTTTGTCCCATTGGGTTTTTCCTAATAAGGTTTTAACGAGGCGCATCTATCGTCGGGAAGACATCCAAAGAAAGTATATGTTGCTGTACTCTTTTTTTTTTCGTTCAGATTTTTCGCACGGAATTTTACTGTCAAGGTTTTAACGAGGCAACACTTGAGTCCCGATGAAGTTCTCAGATATACATCTTGCCAAATGGGGATTTTGAAGAATCGATTGCTTGTGCAAATAATCATCTAAGGGGGTGTTATAAATATATTATTATTATAGATGATTATCTTATTAAAGATATGTGATCAAGATAAATATGTAAAAATAATATTTGTACAGATTTGTATCTTGTAATCTTTCCCTATAAACATGGGTGATTGAGTTAAATGAAATTTGCACCTGTATTGACTCATATGAATTCTCTCTTCTCTCATGAATTCTCTATTCTCATCTCTTATTATTTTATGATTTATAACAATAATTTATTTGTAGAATTATCACGTGGATAATGAGTTGTTTTTTTTAAAAAAATTAAGATATAATTAGGGAAGATAATCACGTAATTTGAAGAAGAATAGCGCTAAAAATTTTCATTACACGTAGTAGTGTGGTGTTCTTTCTTTCAGTTTATTCATAAAATTCTTCGTACGCTGCAACTCTACATTCTCAAGTAGCTCAGAGGATGAGTAATCAAGCCGAGTCATCCGATTCGTGAGCATTCGTTGACTCCTCGCCATTTCAGTTCCTTTACTTCGAGGAATCCGATTTCTCTTTTTTTGGGTTGAAATTTTGGCGGAAATCTGAGTTTTTTTTTTGTGTTGATTTTGGATAGAAAAAGTGGGAAGAAGGACTTCTCGACGGCGATTTTGGAGAGGAAGAAGGCGGCCAATCGGCTGATCGTTGACGAGGCGGTCAATGACGACAACTCTGTTGTAGCTCTCCACCCCGCCACCATGGAAAAGCTCCAGATTTTTCGTGGGGATACTATTTTGATCAAGGTTCTTACTTTCTTAGGGCTCTGCTTTTCAATATCTTTTAATTGATGAGTGGGAGATTGATTAGGCTTCTTTATTTTTTTTTTAATAAAAAATTATATATTATTGATTCGTGGATGTAACACATAGATATTGTCGATTTGATGTAAGTATTGTTGTTGGGCTTGCCTTTGATTGAGAATTTCGTTGTTTAAATCGGAATCCCATCATTGCCGGAGGGAAAAGAAGTTTGTGCTGGTAATTTGGTTAATTTATCGTCTTGTCATTGATCTGCATGAAATACTGATTCCTGAATGAATTTAAGTTAGATCGCGAATTATAAATTGGTTTTATTGGGTTAGATTCTATAATAGCTTGAATTATTATGACATGGTTTAGATTAGAAGTTCCATTGTTGCATCTGAGGATATCTGACACGTGTTTCTGCGTTGGTGTTATGGAGAGGTAAATGCTTTGCTAGACCGGATGATCCGGTGTAGCATCCAGCGTGCATTGGGCTTGGGCCCACACATTTTGTGGGGCCTCATGCCCAATGAATGGTCCAGTCATCCAGATCCACCGGTGGATCATAGCATTTCTGGTTATGAGATGGCCATAATTATATGCAGGAAGCTACCAACTTGTTTCATGAATATACTATAGAGAAAAAAATACAAAAAAGACAGTGAATCTTATATAAGTGCATTGGTATATGGTTTATCACTGAATGTGGTGTGCCATATTAATTATTTGGCCAAAATAGATTTTGGCTACTAGATTGCTAAATTATCCGCTTACCAATTGCTTCCAGGGTAAGAAAAGGAAGGATACAATCTGCATTGCCCTTGCTGATGATGCATGTGAAGAGCCAAAGATAAGGATGAACAAGGTTGTACGCACAAATTTGAGGGTCCGGCTTGGAGATGTTGTGTCTGTGCACCAGTGCCCTGATGTTAAATATGGAAAACGTGTTCATGTACTACCCTTGGATGATACAGTAGAGGGCCTCACTGGAGATCTGTTTGAAACATACCTAAAACGTAATACTTATACGTGATTTACGTTTTCTATGTTCTGCATGTTTCATTTGGTGTAATGGAACAATTTTTTTGTTGCATGCATTTTCGTGGAGTCTTGTTGACTGACAGAATAATCTATGCAGCTTACTTTCTGGAAGCTTATCGCCCTGTTAGAAAAGGCGACCATTTTCTTGTGAGAGGGGGGATGAGAAGTGTGGAATTTAAAGTTATTGAGACTGATCCAGGTGAGTATTGTGTTGTTGCCCCCGATACTGAGATCTTCTGTGAAGGAGAGCCTGTCAAACGAGAGGATGAAGATAGGCTGGATGAGGTTGGTTATGATGATGTAGGAGGTGTTAGGAAGCAGATGGCTCAGATTCGTGAATTGGTAGAGTTGCCTCTGAGGCATCCCCAACTTTTCAAATCTATTGGTGTGAAACCACCCAAGGGAATTTTACTTTATGGACCCCCAGGTTCTGGAAAGACCTTAATTGCTAGGGCTGTTGCCAATGAAACCGGTGCTTTCTTCTTTTTAATTAATGGGCCAGAAATTATGTCCAAATTGGCCGGAGAGAGTGAAAGCAATCTGAGGAAGGCATTTGAGGAGGCAGAGAAAAATGCCCCGTCTATTATTTTCATCGATGAAATTGATTCAATAGCACCTAAGCGTGAGAAAACAAATGGTGAAGTTGAAAGGAGGATTGTTTCTCAGCTCTTGACTCTTATGGATGGGCTAAAATCCCGTTCCCACGTTATTGTCATGGGAGCAACTAATCGTCCAAACAGTATTGACCCAGCCCTCAGAAGATTTGGTAGGTTTGACAGGGAAATAGACATTGGAGTTCCAGATGAAGTTGGTCGACTTGAAGTTCTCAGGATTCATACCAAGAACATGAAGCTTTCTGATGATGTAAAGACCTAGACTCTTGAATCCAATTATATTGGTGCTCTGAATATAGTTTATGTGTTTGAAATGATGATGCTGCGTTGTAGGTTGACCTGGAGAGAATTGCCAAAGACACTCATGGCTATGTTGGTGCCGACCTTGCAGCTCTCTGTACTGAAGCTGCACTTCAGTGCATCAGAGAGAAAATGGATGTTATTGATCTGGAGGATGATTCAATTGACGCCGAAATACTCAACTCCATGGCTGTAACAAATGAGCACTTCCACTCTGCTCTTGGAACTAGCAATCCTTCTGCTCTAAGGGAAACAGTAAGTACTCTCTGTCTTGTATGTTATATAGTCTGTGCTCGTCACTATAATGAACTTTATGATGATAGCATATGTTCGTTATAATTGATGAAAGGTTGTTGAGGTGCCCAATGTGTCCTGGGAAGACATCGGAGGCCTAGAAAATGTCAAGAGGGAGCTTCAGGAGGTTATAAAATTCTTTAAGTCATGTTTCATATGCCATATTTAATGATATGTTTATCGAAGTTGTTTGCTTCTAACTCCTTGATTATCTTGTAGACTGTTCAATATCCTGTTGAACATCCAGAAAAGTTTGAGAAATTTGGCATGTCACCATCTAAGGGTGTTCTTTTCTATGGGCCACCTGGATGCGGCAAAACTCTATTAGCAAAGGCGATTGCAAATGAATGTCAAGCCAATTTCATTAGCGTAAAAGGGCCTGAATTGCTGACCATGTGGTTTGGAGAGAGTGAAGCTAATGTTCGTGAAATATTCGACAAAGCTAGGCAATCAGCTCCATGTGTCCTTTTCTTTGATGAGCTTGATTCTATCGCAACTCAGGTTATATACCCTTTTAAGTTGTACATTTAGTTATCAAGATCTTCCTTTTTGGCTATTTTCAACTTTTGTTGATTAATTATTTAGTTAAAAGTTCAGAAGTTTAAATCTGCAATAGGCATATTGAGCATTAATCAGGATGAACAAAGAAGAAAAAGGAACCACTACCTTTGGTTGCATGCATTTGTATTTTATATTTGCGTAAAAAATAGAAACTTTGTCTTACTGGCACCGTGCCCTTGTATTGTTGCAGCGAGGAAGTAGTGTTGGTGATGCTGGAGGTGCAGCTGATAGAGTCCTCAACCAACTTCTAACAGAAATGGATGGCATGAATGCTAAAAAAACTGTTTTCATAATTGGGGCTACTAACAGACCTGACATAATTGATCCAGCACTTTTACGTCCTGGTCGTCTTGATCAGTTGATATATATCCCACTGCCAGATGAGGATTCACGCCATCAGATCTTCAAAGCTTGCCTCCGCAAATCACCACTTTCCAAAGATATTGATTTGCGAGCTCTTGCCAAGTATACTCAAGGATTTAGCGGTGCAGATATCACGGAAATATGTCAGCGGGCATGCAAGTATGCCATAAGAGAGAACATTGAGAAAGTACGTTTCTATCCCCACCACCACCCTTTTGATTATTTTTCCTTTTATATTTTTCTTTACATTTCTCTAACACGTGGTCAGTGGTATTTACTGTTTATTAATATAATTGGCCTCCTCTCCTGTGCACCATCCAACTGGATTAAAATCCTTTTCTCGAGGTGATACTGGGTGATGGTTTTTATTTTTCCTCTCATGCTAATTTTGCTGAAATTGAAACACATTGCGAAGTTGGGTATCTTTGTTACCAGTTTCTCTTCCTCAGTTTCTAGTTTCATTAGTATTTCAGTTGAATGTCAAACTATCCGCTGTATTTGGAAAAACTTAAATAAAAAAAAAATCATGAAAGCTTTTGAGTTTTTTGCTACTATGGTGACATGGAGGCACAAATGTTTTTGCAGAAAACTCCCACTATTATTTTAACTCTCATACGAATTCACCAACTAGAGACAGAAATTCCACATAGTGCTGAAATCTGAAGTACTTAGATTCACTTTGAAAGAAACAAGATCCGATGGAGGCTATTAATTACCCTTTAGATTATTTCGTAACATTACGTACTTTATGCTTTTACTTCATTACATAATTTGTGCTGGCAAAGCTAGTTATCAGTTTGAATAGAGATCGATAGTTGTGATGATTTTATATTTTTATGCATCTAAATTTATAGACAACTAAACTTTGCTAATCTCAGGACATAGAAAGGGAGAGGAAGGCAAAAGAGAATCCCGATTCCATGGATGAGGATGCGGTTGATGATGTTTCAGAAATCAAGCCTGCACATTTCGAGGAGTCCATGAAATATGCTCGTAGAAGTGTGAGTGATGCTGATATTCGCAAGTACCTAGCATTCGCGCAGACGTTGCAGCAGTCGCGAGGATTTGGAACAGAGTTCCGGTTCGCTGAATCAGGAGGTGGAGCGACATCTGGATCCGACCCATTTGCAGCCTCTGCTAGTGGAGCCGAGGAAGATGACTTGTATAATTAAACTTCCCGAGTCTGAGATATTACCCTTCAGTGACTATAAATTCGAAAAATATGTCTTTGCAGGCTTCACCGGGAGCCAGTGACAACAAAACTAACACTTAGTTTACTTTTCTCGATCATTTATACTCGTGGACTCCAGGATGTCTCTGAATTATTTTCTTTTGTTAGAATACTAGGGCATTTACTGGTGGCTTCCCTTTGGTTGTCTGGCTTGTGATTCTATATTAACATTTTATTTGGTAATTTAAATTTGTATTCGAGACTTTGAATTGAAATTGGATTTGGTCGGTAGACTTCTACTTCGCGATTTTGGTCAACTGTGTCGATATTTTTTGCCAACGCGCCGGATTCAACAAAGTCTTTGTATTAATAAAAATTTATAATCAAGATTAGTTGGATGAACGACCACAAAAGGACGGATATACCTGTGAAAGAAATAGGAACTCGAAAATTTTACGTGACAGAATGTGAATTGAAAATATTCAAAGCTAAAATAGAGAACGAATTGTTCTGTTTATGAGGTAACTGGTTTGGTGTAGGGCTGTAAACGAGCCGAATCGAGTCGAACTATAGCAAAATTTTAGTGTTCGAGTTCGAGCTCGAGTTCGAATTGAGATATTCGAAGTTCGGCTCGAAGCTCGAATTTTTTTTATTTTCGGCTCGAGTTCGATTCGATAGAGAGTTCGAGTTCGAGTTCGAGTTCGAGTTCGAGTTCGGTTAGAATATATTATATAATATTATTTATATATAATATAATATATATAATATTATTTATAATATATATTATATAATATTTTATATAATATTTTATATAATATATATTATATAAAATATTATATAAAGGTTCGCGAGCCGGCTCGCGAACTTTCGAACATAATATTTTAGGCTCGAGTTTGGTCGTATAATAGTTCGAGTTCGGCTCGAGTTCGGCTAGAGTTCGAAAATTCGAATCCGAATCGAATATTTTTTCAAGCCGGCTCGAAAAGTTCGCGAGCCGGCTCGGCTCGTTTACAGCCCTAGTTTGGTGTATATAATATACACCAAAAACAAAAAAAAAATTGTTCTGTTTATGAGGCAACCTGTTGTGTTCTCTGTTTTTGCTTTGAATATTTTCAATTCTCATCCTCCCACATTAAAATTTTCAAGTTACTATTTCTTTCTCATCTATAGGAACTTGAAAATTTCCCGAGGAGGATGAGAATTGAAAATTTCCCGAGGAGAAACAGAGAAATAATTGTTTGTTTACGGGGTAATTTTTTTTGGTGGGTATTATATAAAGATATTCTATGCTAAATACTCCCATTTTTGTGTTTTCTCCAAATTTTGGGGCACATCTGAAAAGAAATGAGATGTATGTCTCATGGTGTAACATAAACCAACATAGATTAATTTTTCCTAGTCTCACCGTTGGCTTTTTCTGTTATTTTATTTATGGGTGATGCTACATGTACATATAGGGTTACACATTGGGTTACACGTTGCACTTGAAATTACATAAATATCCTTAATGAATTTTGGAAAGATTTTTTCCAAATCAATTGGAAGGATAATTTTGTAATTTCATGTGTATTGTGTAACCCAATGTGTAGCCCTCCATGTACACATAGCAGTACCCTTTATTTTATTATTATATGAATGACTTCTCAATAATTCTCATTGAATATCACCACCGACTCAAAAAAAAAAAAAAAAAAATTGTCGCACTACAATTTGTTGTAGCATAGCAATAGTCTAAACAATAACAAAAGAAATTCACGAAAGATTTATATATATGTATGTATATGTATTCTCGCGACGCACACAATATGCATGTATGTATACGTAATATAAATTGCGTAATTTGATCCAAAAGCCATCTCATTTCATTTATCATCATGCATAAGTTTGATTCAAAGCACACCAGCTGGAATATAGCTAGAAACTATACTTTTCATTTAAGATATAATTGAAGAAAAAATGAAAAAAAAATACAACAATTAATAATCTGAGACTCAAATCTCAGTCCCAACTTCGCAAATCAATCCCTCTACCTCTTATTCATATCTCCTCCAATCCCTCGACAACAAAATATTGTACAAACATCACCAAAAACCTCACCTTCATAACATGGCTAGCTAGCTATGGTATCCGAGAAGCCCCTCCACCCGAAAAACACCTGAATGACCCAAGTGGTTGATAGTTCACGAACCGGCTAGGCGCGGACGAACGCCTCAACCCTTTCGGCAGGCAATCTTTCACGTCCCTCTCGTGAAAGAATATCGGTTGCTCCCCGCGACTCGAAAACGGTGTCATCGTGATGTAATGCGTGGCAGTCGAGGGTGCGCTAGGCGATATAGATCGTCCCTTGTGACGCGAAAAGAAGGTCGCCGCGACGTAATATCTAGCGGTGGATGGTGCACTAGGCAGTATCGGGAAGTGCCTAGCCATTGCAACATGGATTGGCAGGAGAAAATTGAGACAAATCAATGTAATGTAAACAACATTTGTAGGCATTTTGTTTTTGTGTGTGGGGCAAAGTGGATGGTTAATGGTTATTTGGCGGGTGGGCGAGTTTAAAAAAAAAAAGGTGAATAGGAGACTTAAATAGGCACGTGAGAGGCAGCTTCGTACAGGGCAACTAAATTTGATGGATGACCAACAAATTTAGTTCATACAAGTGACCGCAGGCTGCAACACATCTTTGCGTGTGCAATATAAATATTTTTATATTAATTAATTTTCATTTTTTTTAAAACTCATGAATTAGATATTCAAAAATTTTAAGAGAGATAACTGTCTAATCTAAAAATTTTAAAATACAATCAAAGATATATAACAAGTGTCATTCTGTTAAATATGATAAAATCTAATTACTAAAAAAAATGTGACCATATAAAATGATTAATTTGTCTAATAATTTTGGGTTTTGGAAATTAAGTTAGGATATAATCGTAATTTCATCTCAAACTTCATCAATTAATTAAATTTTTTTTAATTAAAAGCTCTCCACTATAATAATATAGTAAGATAAATACGCAGTAATAAAATTGTATATATCTATAAAAAAAAATTATTTATATTTTTGTTCATTTAATTATTATTCCGAGATCCTCATTTATAAAGATGGATGGATGGTTACGTGAGCATGCATGAGTTGGTGGCAAGAATATCGTGAGTTTTCTGTAACACATTTATATGAATTAAAATATATTTCAAATTTCAACCTTAAAAATCCAATTAAATAATGCATTTACAACTACGTACTGGTGATATTTTTGTGTGTACACACGCCGGGTAGGGTTGAGTTTAAAAAGAAAATGTGAATCAATTTTCTTCCCCAATAATAATCGAAACAAGAAATGAAGCACATATATATATATATACTTTATGGGACGAAAGCGAGCACACATGCGATTAAACGTTTACTTTTCACGACACAAAGTATGAATTGGTCGAACCATATGATCACATATATAAATTCTATCTATTTCAAGATTATTGCTTGTATTTTGATTCATTACACTGGTCAAAAAAAGTTTATTATTATTTTTTTGTTTTTGTTTTTGTTCTAAATTTCTAATGATATGTTTGCTTATAAGGTTAGTTACAGTTTATTCTACATTACTCTACGAGAATCTTGTGACTATTGTCCGTACATTACCCGACTACAAATATATCCATATTTATGGTAGTATCTCCAAATAAATAAACGTAACATATTTTTATTATAATTTGCTTTAGTATTATCATCAATTTTTTGAAAACAATTTGAGAATATAAAAATCTTAGTTTTAAAAAAAGCAAAGATCAATATCAGTTGTTAAACAATTCATAAATTTATTCGTTAATTTAGTTATTGCATAAAAAAATCAATATACGAAATTAAAATTTAACATTTTTTTCCAAATAAATTTTAATTACCTAATTAAAAAAACGAACAAATATTAAAAAGATCAACGAACGAAATTGCACATCATGTTTTTGTTTTTGTTTTGCTATTTCTTCCTCGTTCCAATTTATTTGGGGAGACTTAAGAATGACTTTTTCATCTTCATCTTAAATAATATGACAAGCTCTAGCCTCTTACCATAAAAAGAAAAAGAAAAGAAAATATTATGTATCGAAATACTGGTTGAATAAATTTTATATCTTATAATTCTAATTAAATATTATATTTTTAATTATATCAAAATTTTCCTGTATGATATAGCATCGATATTTTTCCCATTCTTTTTCTTTAAGCTCTAATGGAACTAAGCTTGCAGACTCTTCCTCGATCGGTCGTCTCCTTCCATTACAGCAAGTTCGTGAACACAAATTTTTCTTAAAATTCATCAATAAATCTTGCAATTTTCATATATTTCCCACTTTCTCGAGGGGCCCTTTGGCTTCTGAAAACTGCAAAGCGTACTGTTATCCATATAATGCGGGTAAATGATGGAGGTAGGTTTAGTGGTTGCAAATTCACTCAAAGATTTACTCTTTTTACGCCCTGTGTTTAATGATAAGAGGAACCCCTTGTTTGTTCAGTAAAACTTTCGACCCGACTGAAGTTAATGAGAAGAAAGGCAATATTTACGACTTTTGTGCTTCATTTATGGATATTGAAGTGTATATGGCTATGGTTTCTTGATGGGTATTTTTTTTAAATTTATTTTGGGTTGAATCATAAGAATGAACTGAATTTTGATTTATAGTTTGGTTGAAACGAGATAATGAACTTTTTGAGGGCCACTAACAATTACCCAACTCAAATCTTTGGAATCTTTCAGTTGGCTCGAACATCCCATTTTGCTTGTTAAGGGACTGTGTCTTAAATTGGAGGTTAATGGCGAATTGAGGGAGCACCGAATTGGTTGTGAAGAACAATTTATGGGGTTGGTTTTATGCATTAAGTTCTTGATTTGATATATATAGGACATTTATATCATTCATAGATGTGAGTTGGCAAAGTGATGCAAATTTATTAGGAGAAAGTTTCATTTACTTTTATAGGTTTACTGGTGTGAAGTTGAGACATTGGATTTAATGATTGTTAAATAAGTGCATTAAGCAAGAGCAGATATGGGGGACGGAGTTTTAATGTGAACTGGAGGCTGGGGACTTTGCATATTCGGTTTCTTTAAGCAGGAAATTCCGGGGAAAATTTTGTTAGAAGGATTTAGCTCTATGCTCTTATTATAAATGAACAGACTTAGAGGAGCAAAGACTTGTTAAAAATGAATGACAAAATTTGTTGGCTTCGTGAGAACATTATGATTTAGTTTTCGGTGTACTAGTTTGATTGATTTTCACTGAAATCATTTGCAAAAGAGTTGGTTACTGATCGGAAGAGGGTTTGATCCAAACTATATTGTAAGCATCTGGGAGAATTTGAAAATTCATGCCCTCATAATCGTGTGCCAACTCTTCTATATTTCGTGAAGGGCCTCAAAAGTTGTTTCACCCAAAGTAAAAGTTCTTCTATCTATTTATGTTTCATTTCCATTGATAAGGCCATAAGCAAGGGACGGAAAGGACTTGTATTGTATGGTTGGCACGTGAGACGATATATCTTTCCATACCCATTAGATTAAATTTATAGGCAGCGTTTTTGGTTTGAGCAACAATTGTATTGTTTGCGCAGTTGCGGCTCCAAAAATGCTAATGATTTGTATCTGCTAGACCTTGAAAATTTCTCATACAATTTTATTCGTTGCTATATCGAAAATAAGCCTGGACCAATTGAATTGCTTATCAGTGCATGTATGGGGATGGGTTTTTTAAATGGTAACCGAATATTCGCACACCTCTCTAACGCATAATTGTATTTTAGGGCAAGTTCTGTGCCAAATATGGTATAATCTCCAACTCATCTACTTCAAATCTTACTTTGAATCGAATAGTCTGACCATATTCTTTTTTATTTTATTTGGATTAATTCTCAAGATTTATTTAATATGTTTGTATAGTTAATAAAGTAATTTGTTTACTCACAGCCTTCATTAAAAATCCAGCTCATCTCTGTTTATCAGCCGGAAATTCCGCTCACAAAATCCAGCTAAATGATGGTTCTCTATATGATAGTAATGTGAAAACACGAGGCAGAGGATCGGTAAGCACATTGCATGCGCTGCCAGAAACAGCAGTCTCTGTTACTATTGCAGCCACAATTGCTGTTGCTGCTGCTACATTTCTTGGGCGAAAAACCAACACTTCGGATGTAGCGGAGGTACATGAACACAAATTAAACGGAACTCTTACCGTCCAAGTTTTTCTCTTTCCCCTGAAATGTTCCTTGGATTTAAATTTTGAAACAAGCAGGCTCCCACAAACACATGTGAGGACTGTGGAGGTTCAGGAATTTGCTCAGAATGCAATGGTGAAGGATTCATGCTCAAGAAAATGTCTGATGGAAGTGCTGAGAAAGCGAGGTTGCTGGCTAAAAATATGGCGAGTAGATACACAGCAGGGTACGACAAGTTCTCTTGTTCACATTTCTGAACCTTCTGTAGGAATGAATTGCTTTTGTATGATAAAAATTGCAGCCGATAGTGATGGTGCAACTCAAACTTATCGAATTGCATAGCAGTAAACCGTGCCATGCTGTCAAACACGGATTACTCACACCCTTCATCAAGTTATCGTAAAAACGTTTTGTTAATATGTGCTAGTGTGTTGGCAGGCTTCCAAAAAAGTGGAGCTATTGCGCGAAATGCTCCTCGGGTCGATCCTGTAGCACTTGCGGTGGAAGTGGGAAGCTGGGCTCCTAGAAGGAGACATCCTATGATAGTTCAGACTTCAGAGTCGGCTTTGAAGCCGGTGGTTCCATTTTAAATTAAGAACCGTGTACACAATTTTCGATCACTTAGTCGTTTGATCGTACACTTTGATGAGGATCAGATCCAGGTGATGATATTTTTCTTCAGAAACCGGGGAGAAGATTCTTGCAATATATACTGTGCAGTTTCGAATGAACATCAAATTTTTGCTACTTATATTCCCATTATTAGAAAAAATCCTTTGTTACATTCACTATGGAAATCAAAATTAGCCCAAAGTCATGACCTTTACGGATCAAAATCAAATTACATAATGAAATAAAGTAGGTAACTCCTTTTCTTGATCATTCCTCTTTAAGCAAGGATTTACCTCGTGCAATTAACCTTTTAAGGGGACAAGCATCCATAATGTGTCCAAACTGATAATTCTATGTGTGGAAACATTTTCAGATCATGCCGATGGAAACATGTTTCGTGCTGCCGTAGTGGATTGTTGGGAAATCTAGCTCAAACGACTATTTTCCAACTTTTTTAGTGTTATATACTTTGGGGATCGAGTTCTTATCGTACCGTTTACCCGAGTGTGTATTACATTAGCAAGAGGTTTATCTGTGCAAGCTAGAGCATTGAGCTGCGGATTTCCGTGCTATAAAAAAAGAAGAAGAAAGAATGAATGAAAGGTTGCACGTAGTTGATTGGTAGAAAGTAATGAAAACTCTGATTCCAACAATGTAGTTGGAATTCAACCAATGTCCAGCCGGCAGCAGAATTATGGTAATTATTCTCACAAAAATAAATAAATGGAATCAAACATAATTCCATATGTGTAACCATAACATATATTTCACTCTCACACGTAGTTAACTAATCCAGGTTTGATTGTTTATACTTGAAAACACATATATCAGACATAGTTTGGTGTGGCGTTTGGCGGTGTTGGTGCCGAGGTCACACGTGTCCCCCTTTCGGATCGACTGTTTTCAGCGAATTTCAAGGTATTTTGATGCATCCCTTGCTGCTTCTCATCCTCGGTGTAGTCGGCGGAGTAATAGTTTTCTTCGGTGAACTTGACGTCCTTGGAAGGTGGAAGAAACATGCTACCCCATTGTGGGAAGTGAACCAATGTGACGGGAAGAGTGCAGGCCATTATCATGATCCCCATGTTCCTGAGGCCGACGGCTGTGTCGTGCGTGGCACTGGTGAAAAAGAGCAGTTGTGTTAAGCCAGAACCGAAGTTTCCTCCAGCTCCAGTCATGCCAGATATTATGCCCAAGGATCTTCTTGAAATGAAAGGGACTATGCCGAAAGTTGCTCCACAGGCTGCCTGGGCGCCGATAGAGAATATGATCATATGGGTAACGGCCACAGGAAGGGAATTGGCCTCCCCTAGAAGTAAACAGAAGGCTCCTCCCATAGTTTGTAGGGTCCATAGGGTCCAGAGTCTGCCTCTCATCCCGAATTTTCGGGCTGCAACATCGGACGCGTATCCGCCGAATGGGCGAGCAACCAGATTAGCCATGCCGAAGGTGGCTGCTATGGTTCCGGCAGTACGGAGTTTGAGGTCGAATCTGTCGTAGAAGTACTCGGCGATGACATTGTCGGTAGACAACTCAACTCCCATGGAGTATCCGTAGAGGAGTACGAAGATCCAGGTCCTGTAATTGGTGACAGCATAGCGAAACACCTTCCAGAATTGATCTTTGGCAACTTCCCCCTTCTTCTGCAAAGCACTTAAGTTGCCATCAGGCAAATCTTGGCCCAGAGTCATCACCAAAATACCCATAATCACATGAAGCCAACCCGGAACGAAGAATGCGATCCTCCAGGCTGTAAATGGAGTGGATCCCGCCTTCCTGATGATCTCATACAGCAAAGGCATCAGCAGCTGTGTCGCACCTCCTCCCATATTCCCCCATCCTGCCGCTGTCCCGTTCACCGTCCCGATAATCTTGGTATTGAACATAGTACTCATCCAGTACTGGCACGAGACGAAGGTGGCCAGGGAGAAGCCGATCATGAAACGAACAGCCACATACCCGCCAGCCGACGACACGAAAGACATGCAAAACACCGTCGGGGCAGAGAGCATGATCAGAAAAGCGCAGCCGTAACGTGGTCCCAGAAGATCGCAGACCGCACCCATGACAAGCCTAGAGAAGATACTCCCGGAAACCGAGGCGACCCCAGCATTTCCGATGTCTCCTCTGGTGAGGCTCAGGTTGTCCCGGATAATGGGAACCAGTGGAGCAGCTGCGAAAGTGGACACAAAACAGGTGAAGAAAGAAATCCAAGACAGGTGAAAAGTCCTCATGTGAGGGTTGGCAAAGGAAAATAGCTTGAACTTCTTCGCCTTGTGCTCCGAGTCCACCGGCAAGTCGAACTTCGCCGTCGTGTCAGTCGGCACCATCGGCGATGCCACCGAGAATGCCAGCACCGCCTCCCTGCCGGTAACTCCATGCATGGAGCTTCCAGGAGACCCTTCCATATCCGCCATTGATTTTAATTAATTTCTTGATGATCAAGAAATATTTGCTACTAAATTATTATAATGTGAATATATGGAAGAGGGTACGTTGATTAATATTGAGTTGATTAAATGAGCGATTGGTGATGAAGGATAGAGGAATGTAGCTAGGTAGAGTTGTTTATATAGTGTGAGAAGTTGACATTTTGGATGAGCCCATGGAGGATCCCAATGGTTGCACGACGTAATACATAATATTATATATATATATATGATTTGTTAAATTATTACAAGGAATCCATTCTCCGCATCTAATTAAGTTATATATGAATAGTATTAGCATTAGCCTTATCGTATATCCCAAAGGATCACTCGCCAATTCAACGGGGCCCTTTGGAATCCCACAGAATTCCATCAACTATTTATTAATCTCTTTCATTAATATTATTAATCCATTAACCTGAAATTAATGTTTTAAAAAATTTTAAAAAAAAATCCCAGTCTCCAATCTGATATGCTGAAAGAATCAAAATGGGCTAATTATTCTCGAATCTCATTTCGAATAATAATGAATGATATATAAGATATCATATCGAGACGCGACGAACGATTTCTTTATCGTATCATAACTTGGTTATTTTTCTTTCTTTCTATTGTCTTTAAAAAAAAAATTTAAATGGTTAATTTTCTTTTTGTTTAAATATATTAATTATTGCTATTTATTTGAAGTATGCCTAACAAATTAAGTACAAACCAACAAAGTCTTTCTTACCCATTTCTCAAGTCTTCAAAGAATAGACAGACCAGACAGGGATCGTTTAAAACATGTAGTTGGATTAATATTAATGCTTAATTTTGTAAAATGTATGCCAATATTCCTTATTTTCTTTTCACACGCACATGCATATACAATAATTTGTGTGTATATATATATATGTCTTTAAGTACCCTTAATTATTTGGTGCATCAGAACCGCATGCGCCGATGACAATGGCGACCGTATATAATTTGTACGGGAAAAAAAAATCAATTTTCGAAATAATATAAGAGTCAATTATGAATAAATCTCTAAACTCAAACCTAACTTTTTTTTATAAATCCCTACAATAAAAAAATTCTTTCTTAAAACTTTCTAGGACCACCAAACTTGGTCAAATCCAATGTTTAATTCTTGTACCCAATTTATGCATTTATGTACTTCATTTATGCATTGTTTGTGCTCAATTATGGTACTTGAATCATCCGCAAAAATGGTATCAGAGCTTTAGGTTAAATATTCAGACTTAATATTATTCGTTAACTCATACTTTTCTTTGTTGAGGAGAATATTTTTTACAAAAGATGACTTCAAACGAAGAGATGAATCAAGAGGATTTTATTTATATAAAATCCTATAAACAAATTAATCTGTTCACAATAGATTACTTACGGCAGAAAGATGATTTCTAACTCTAAATTTTTAGAAATTACCCCAGATTCCTCTAAACTCTCCGGAGATCTTAGAGAAATTCAAAAGACGGTACAATATTACAGCAATCAGCTGTATGAAATACCTCGGCAGATTGAAGGAATCTTTAAGAAACAAGAAGAAATTCTTGTAATCCTAAAGGATCTTCAAACTAAAATCACAAATCTAGAACAAACTTCAGGTTCTAGAAAAGGAAATACAGGAGGAAGGTTACCACTCTCGTTTGGTACCGAACCGTTGTTACATCAGAAAGGTAAAACCAAAATGGTTCAAAAACCTTTAACTGATGATGAAAGGATGATTAATCTTATAAAAGCAGTATCAGAAAAAAACACTATCTGATGACTACTTTAGAGAGATTAAATCTCGAGGATCTACAAGATCTCGCGGATTTTTTTGCGAATATCAAAGTAGTAGATCTAAAAATGAACTCCCCCTGAGGGTGAACAACCCATAGGGAATCCCCCAAGATATGTGGTTAAAACAGAAGAACCACATAGTGAGTTTCATGTTGGAGAAAATTCACATCCAGCAGGAACCAGATCAAGAAGGAGTAAAATCCCACTCCATCAAACTCCTTACGGAAAAACTGTTTTAGATCCAATACATCCTTACGGGGTTATGTTAAACCTTGATGTTTTGGACTTCAAAAACAGAGAAGATCTTATAGATGATTGGACGTCAGCTATGAGAATTGCAGCAGGGACATTAGATATCAATAAAGAAGGATTCATTAAACTTCTAGAAATGAGTCTAATGGGATCTGTCAAGATTGCTTGGGAGATGACTATGTAAGATACGAAGGAATCAATCTTAGTAGGAGAATCCCTCAGCGAAATTGGAGAAAGAATGGCCACCCTATTTAAAGCACAATTCATAGGGGTAGACTATTTCAACAATCAAGATACAGAGAGAAAGAGAAGATATACTCAAGCTCTGTATAGCCTCGAGTTACATGATATCTGTTTAATTGATGAATACATTATGTTATTCACTAAATACAGATGGAATTCAGGAGTCGAGGAAAATGTAGCTATTCAGCTATTTTTCGCAAAAATGCCAAGTCCCTGGAGAGAAATGCTGATTAAAGAATACGTTCCAGGTCATCTTGACACTTTGGCAAGACGCACGTCCTTTTTGAAAGGAAAATTGGCAGAATGGTGCCATATGACAGCATTACAGAAGAACTACAAGAAAATAAGGGGTATAAATAAACGTACACCTTTATGTTGTAAAGATAATGATCTTCCAACGATCATTGAAAACAGATCACATGGATTTAAAAGGAAGAAATTCAGAAGTAATCCCTACAATAAAAGAATGAGAAGTTCTTGGAAACCAAGAAAATTTTGGTCCAAACAAAAGGCCAGATCTTATAGGTCAGGAAGAAGAAGTGGACCTACAAGAACATCCCCAGTAACAAGCTCATCGCAAAGCGGGGGAAGAACACCATAAAGAAGAACTTTCAGAAGAACTCATATAAGAGCAAGTGAAAGTTTCAAGGATTGCAACTGCTGGACATGTGAGCAAGAGGACATATATCTACAAATTGTCCAGAAAACGAGAAAAAAGGAGTTAAACTCTTTGAAGCAACACCAGATATGGATGATGCGGTCTTCTTTCAAGATCTAGTCCAAGTATATCAATTTGAGGATATCCCCTCAGATGAAAGCATATACGAAGAATAGATATTGTTTAGTCAAGAAGATTCTGAGGATGGATCAGAATCAGAATCAGAATAAAGAAGAAGTGTTTCGGCATGAAACACATGAAAGTTTGGCTGGATTCTTTAGCCAAACCACGATATCTCATAATATGGTCCAAAGGATTATGAGAGAAAATCCAACGTTACAAAAGTACCAGAGATTTTCGGCAGGACAAGTAGAAAGAGTCTTAGGCAACCTAGGGCTTATACAAAGAAGACATAATTTGATTTACAAAGTATCCAGGAGGGAAATAGCAATCCCCATGGAGTTAACAAGTAATCAAATAGAGATGCAATTAATTCCTTTTGAAGAAATAAGAGAGAAATTGCAAAAGTTGAAAGGTGAGGTGGCAAGGACGATGTCTTGGATTCATATTGGAGCAATCCAAATAATGATCAAGGCAACTTTTAAAGAAGGAATAGATTCACTCATAGATTTCGTAGTATGCGATAAAAGAATGGGGAATATTCAAGATGCTGTCCTGGGTACTATCTCAGGAAATCTTTGTGCAGAAAAAATTGTAGGAGTTATCTATCCAAGAATAGCCTACAATTTAGCTGACAGAGACTTTAGTCGAGCCTTGACGTTGCATCAAAACTTCAAGGAAAAGAGACTAATGAAGGAAGGTAATAGACCATATTCTATTACATATCAAATTTCATATGCTCTTTCTAATACTCATCATTCTGAATTATTTATTAGAAATGAGTTCATTGAAATTCCAGAGATCTTTGGGAAAGTTGCTAATGCAATATACCCAGAAAGAATCGAGTTTCCTTTAATTCAGGAAACAGACATTCAAATTCAAGACAGACCGTTTCTATACAGAGACCTTAAAATAGAACCTCGAAGGTTATCTTTTCAAGGAAACCGAATGACAAGTAGGAGATGAGACAAATCTCCTATTCAATAAATTCCACCATAAGAAAAGGAGTTTTCTATAATAGAAAAACTTAGATCTCCAGAAGGATGGAAAGAAGTGAAAATAGTATTCGATATTACAAGTCTTCGAAACCAGTTCCCTTGTAACTCGATTTACTATTTGGAACAACATGAAAAAGGAACTTACCAAGGATTGATAAATATTGGAGAATTGGAAGTTCAAATCTGTGGAATTCCAGGAAAAGAAGTGGATCAGCTCATTCTTGGCCTAGAGTTTCTGGAGGACCATAAACCATGGAAACGCCTTGAAAAAGGAATAGAGTTCATGGCAAAAAAAAAGACTTGGAGGATTCAATAAGAATTCTACGAAATGGAAAACCAAAAGAATTGGATAAGGGACAATCCCTTAATCAGATTCGAAAACTCTGTTTACAAACAGAGGAAGAAGCAACCGTTGAAATTAGTAAGTCATGAACATGATTTACTAAAACGCATTGAAGAGGTAGAAAGGAGTAACCATACTCTACCTTCTGAAGCCTTAGAAAGACTAAAGGTGAATAGTCTTAATCGGATTACTGAGTTACAACACAGTCTGTTAAAAATGGCAGGACCATTTAGTAATCCCTTTAAAAAATGACAACAAGTCGATTTTCCATATACATTCCGATAGGGATGTTGTGTAGTAGCCCGTACCCTAATTGAGTAATTAAAGGATTAAATGCTAATTAATAAATTGGGTATCGAACGGATCGGAAGCTCCGAAGGGACGATCGGAAGCTCCGATCGGGATCGGAGGCACCGATGATATTACGTCATCCATGACGTGTGGTTGGATCGGAAGCTCCGATCAGGATCGGAGGATCCGATCACCTCTATCCGAAGTCAACAAATGATATTTTGACACGTGGCAGATCAGGATCTTCGGAAGCTCCGATGTCAGGATCGAACATTCCGATCGAAGTTCGGACGTTCCGATCGAGGATCGGAGGCTCCGATCGTTGTCTATAAATAGAAGGCCGAGAATTCATTTTCAATTGCCAATTCCGGATTTCCTCTATACTGTAGTCATATTCGAGTTGTTCTAGCCTTCCTAGGCTTGACCCGGGAGTCGACGAGGCGTTCGATAGTCGTAGCGGAGTTGTGCCCAAGTTCTGGAGGCATCGACATCAAAGGGCTAACGACGGACGCAGGTATAGCTTTGAGCTCCTAAAAATATTTAGGAGTATGCAATAGCTTAGTTAAGGCTTTTAGAGCACTTTAATGATAGTAGTATCATTTGGCAGTGTAGAGCAGACTATAGGCGTGGACCTAGAGTTGTTAGAGCTTGCACTCATTTGAGGTACGGAAGTACTGTTCGAGATATCCTGACTGAGTATGCATGTATTACGTGACTGCATGATTTATATGCCATGATATTATGCTGCATTCATTTGCATATTGCTGTTATCTCCTTCGAGATGTCTATTAGTAGGGTTGTACCCTATCCTGTTAGTGGATGGACTTCCATCGATTTGGGTCCGGTGTATCCACATGTACTCGGTATGGGAGCCACCTCCTGAAGCGATGGCACAGCGTGCTACATACCAGGGCCCGGTCTGTCTCTGTTATCTGATCCTTGACCTCGAGTCTGATCCTTGGACTCACATCTCGTACTTTGTGTTCTGGACACCCTATTCCATGGGGCAGGTTTGCGTTTGGACGATGCGGGTGGGTCCAAGAGGGGCTAGACAGTGGATGACCAGCTGGAGCTTTGTCTAGGTTTTATTTATGTTATTTTTGGATTGATACAGCTATTCGATCTGGTTGTATAATATTGGGTATTTACAGATTCCTTCCCTTGGGATTGTACCTTGTTATGGTTTCCGCAGTTTAAATTCTGATATCTGTTTAATTAAGTTAATTACATGCCTAAGCTCTGTTTAGTAGGTGATCCGGGTAAGGATCACTACATTTATGGTATCAGAGCATGCAAAAGAATTCTTGGGATTTTAGTCTCTTCTTGAGTTAACCATGAGGCACTTTTGTAGATGGCAAACTACGATGATCAGAGTTCCCATGGTAGTGGAGGTGGACGCTGGGGAGATGCTGATCGTGAGCGTCGTCGGGAACGTCATCATCATCATCGTCATGAGGATCGTTTCAGTGTGCGCCGATTCTTGCAGCAAGGGCCTAAACCCTTGGTTGGAGGTGAGTCTCCGGAGGATGCGGAGAACTGGTTGGACCGTATGGAGACGACATTTCTCTCATTTCGCTGCACCGAAGAGCAAAAGATGGAAACACTGGGATATCTTCTGGACGGGCGAGCCAGAAGATGGTGGAGGTTTACTTCTGCACCCTTCGTTACGGCGAGAGGAGTGGCCACCTGGGCCGAATTCCGCACAGCTTTCCATAAGCTGTATTTTCCTCCTGCACTCCGACATACGAAGGCAGGTGAACTTCTGAGTCTACACCAGGGAAATATGAACATCGAGTAGTATCAGCAGAGATTCTTCGATCTGTTAGCCTATTGCCCAGAGATTGCGGACAGTGCTGCGATGAAGTACAACATATTCCTTCAGGGCCTTAACCCTGAGATCCACGACCATGTGGCAGTTGGTGATGACATGTCCTACGAGGGTTTGGTGAGCCGTTGTCACCAGGCGGAAGACAGCATTCGACGGAACAGGCTCTTTTCTCAGTCGAGACCTGCTAGTTCTTTGGCCCCCCGTGCCCAGTCATTCAAGAAGTCCGGGTCTACTTCTTCTTCTGGTTCTGGTGGTGTTGTCCATTTCGGGAGGAAGGACAAGTGTGATCACTGCAGGAAGAACCATCCGTCCGACAAGTGCCGCAGAGCTTCTGGGGCTTGTTTTCATTGTGGGGAGACTGGTCATATCCGGAGAGATTGTCCACTATCTGGGGGAGGCGGTTCTGGTTCAGGATCAGGTTCTCAGACTTCTGTTCAGCAGAGGACGCAGGGACAGCCTGCTGGGAGTTCTCATTTGAGGCCACGAGCTTCTGGCCAGGTGTTTGCTCTGAGACATGATCAGGCAGTGGAGGAGAATGAGAAGGTCATCGCAGGTACTTTTCTGCTTTATGCTATACCTGCTCTTGTACTTATTGACACTGGTGCATCTCATTCCTTCATTTCTGCACGTTTCGTTAAGAGACATAAGTTACCATGCATTTCACTAGACGTAGTACTATCTGTTTCTACCCCGACGGGTCAGTCTGCTTTGGCTAAGCATCTAGTGATGGGTTGCCCTTTAGAGTTCGAGAGTAACATTCTGATTGTGAATCTCATGGTCCTTTCGATGGATGATTTCGATTGCATTCTGGGAATAGATATGTTGACTACCTATCGAGCTTCAGTGGACTGCTACCAGAGATTAGTTCGCTTTCATCCGGAGGGGAGTGATAGCTGGTTTTTCTATGGTGAGGGAGCGCGACCCCCGATGCCTTTAGTATCTTCTTTGAGAGCCTGTCGAGCTCTGGAGGCTGGCGGGGAAGGCTACCTTATCTATGCAGTTGATTTGTCCGCTGAGAGCATTGGGTTAGAAAACATTCCTGTTGTGGATGAATTTCCAGATGTCTTTCCAGATGAGATTCCGGGTTTTCCTCCTGTTAGAGAAGTCGAGTTTGGCATAGAGTTGATGCCTGGTACTTCTCCTATCTCTAGAGCTCCGTATCGTCTGGCTCCGTCAGAGATGCGAGAGTTGAAGAATCAACTAGAAGATCTTTTGGACAAGGGGTACATTCATCCTAGTGTATCTCCTTGGGGAGCTCCTGTTCTTTTCGTTAAGAAGAAGGATGGATCGATGCGGCTGTGCATTGACTACCGGCAACTGAACCGAGTTACTGTGAAGAACAAGTATCCTTTGCCTCGAATTGATGACTTGTTTGACCAGTTGCAGGGTACTTCACTTTACTCCAAGATTGACTTGAGATTTGGGTATCATCAGTTGAGAGTCCGAGATCAGGACGTATCCAAGACTGCATTCCGTACTCGCTATGGGCATTACGAGTTTCTAGTGATGCCATTCGGTTTGACGAATGCACCAGCTATATTTATGGATCTGATGAACCATGTCTTCAGGGAGTATCTGGATAAGTTTGTCGTGGTCTTCATTGACGACATCTTGGTCTATTCGCGTAACGCGGAGGAGCATGTTTCCCACTTGCGGATAGTACTGCAGACTCTTCGGAATGAGCAGTTGTACGCCAAGCTTAGCAAGTGTGAGTTCTGGATGGATCGTGTGGTCTTTCTTGGCCATATTATATCCAGGGATGGAATTTTTGTTGATCCGAGCAAGATTGAGGTTGTACTTAATTGGTCGCGTCCGACGACAGTTGCTGAGATCCGTAGTTTTCTGGGTCTAGCAGGATACTATCGTCGCTTTATTCTGAACTTTTCTCAGCTAGCTCGACCTTTGACGCAGCTTACCCGCAAGGGTGTCGATTTCGAGTGGTCCTCAGAGTGTGAGGGGAGTTTCTGTGAGCTTCGATGACGGTTGACTTCTGCGCCGGTGTTGGCATTGCCGTCAGGATCTGGAGGGTATGCGGTTTACACGGATGCTTCTCTTCAGGGGTTAGGTTGTGTTCTGACGCAGAATGAGCATGTGATTGCATACGCTTCTAGACAGCTGAAGCTGCACGAGGACAATTACCCAGTCCATGATTTGGAGTTGGCAGCTATTATATTTGTTTGAAGATCTGGCGTCATTATCTGTATGGCGAGAAATTTGAGATCTTTACCGACCACAAGAGTCTCAAGTATTTGTTCACTCAGGCAGAGTTGAACATGAGGCAGAGACGTTGGATGGATTTGCTTAAGGACTATGATTGTGAGATTAAGTACCATCCGGGAGCTGCTAATCTCACTGTTGACGCTTTGAGTCGCAAGGTGCGACTATCCGCACTTCAGACTTGTTCTTTGTCTAGTGCGATCAGTGACTGTTGTACTTCAGGTTATATCTTCAAGCATAAGAAAGATATGCAGAATATTTAGATATTTGAGATTCTATCTGAGCCAGCTTTGTACTCGAGGATTCGAGAGGCTCAGATGACTGATTCGAAGACCCAGCGTTTGGCGCATTTGGCCAACGAGGGTAGCTCGTCTGGATTCCACTATCAGTCAGATGGTTTTCTGTGTTTGTCTGGTAGGCTTGTGATTCCGCAGGATGAAGAGTTGCGAGAGGAGATTTTGTCTCAAGCTCACCGCACTAAGTTGAGTATTCATCCGGGAAGCACCAGGATGTACAAGGATCTACGTACTCGGTTCTGGTGGAAGGGAATGAAACGCAGTTTTTATCAGTTTGTTTCGAGATGTTTGGTGTGTCAACAGGTCAAGGCAGAACACCGACGACCTGGAGGTTTTCTTCACAGTTTGCCTATTCCGGAATGGAAATGGGAGTTTATCACGATGGATTTTGTGACCCATTTGCCCATGTCCCCGAGAAATTGTGATGCTATCTGGGTTGTGGTGGACCGACTCACCAAGTCAGCGCATTTCATTGCCTATAGCCGAGAGTACAATGTGGATCGTATGGCTCGTATGTATGTTCAGGAGATCGTTCGACTTCATGGAGTGCCTGTGAGCATTGTCAGCGATCGAGACCCCAGGTTTACTTCTAGGTTCTGGGGGAGTGTTCAGCGTGCGATAGGTACTACTCTCAGTTTGAGTACTGCCTATCATCCGGAGACTGATGGTCAGTCAGAGCGCACTATCCGTACATTAGAGGATATGCTTCGAGCGTGCGTTATGGATTTTGGTTCAGCCTAGCATGATCATTTGCCGTTGATTGAGTTCGCGTACAACAACAGTTACCATACTAGCATAGGTATGGCACCTTTTGAGGCGTTGTACGGGCGACGTTGTCGTACTCTACTTTTCTGGAAAAAAGTGGGGGAGAGACAGGCTGAGGGACCAGAATTAATCCAGCAGGCAATCGACATTGTCGATCAGATCAAGAAACGGATTAAGACTGCACAGGATCATCAGACCAGCTATGCTAACACCAAGCGTAGGCCTTTGCAGTTCGATGTTGGGGAGAAAGTGTTTCTGAGAGTGTCACCTTTCCGCAGAATTCTCAGATTTGGCCTTAAGGGCAAGTTATCTCCCAGGTTTATCGGTCCATTTGAGATTTTGGAGAGCATTGGAGATTTGGCTTATCATCTGGCTTTGCCACCGTATCTTTCCAGTATTCACGACGTGTTTCACGTATCTCTGTTGCGACGATATGTGGCAGATGAGTCCCACATCCTACAGCAGTCTGATGTTCAGGTGGATAAAGATTTGACTTATGTTGAGAAACCTACTCGTATCCTGGATTATAAGGATAAGGTTCTGCGAAACAAAGTCATTCCTTTGGTTCTAGTTCAGTGGCAGCGCCGAGGCACTGAAGAGGCTACTTGGGAGCTTGAGGGCAGGATACGTGAAGACCATCCTGAGCTATTTTGATTTCATTCTTGAGTTGTATTCAGTTGTAAACGATTGATTTGAATAAAGGATGTTTTGCTTGTTGTTTACATTCAGTACTTAAGATCTGTTTTCGAGGACGAAATATCTTAAGCGGGGGAGAATGTAGTAGCCCGTACCCTAATTGAGTAATTAAAGGATTAAATGCTAATTAATAAATTGGGTATCGAACGGATCGGAAGCTCCGAAGGGACGATCGGAAGCTCCGATGAGGATCGGAGGCACCGATGATATTACGTCATCCATGACGTGTGGTTGGATCGGAAGCTCCGATCAGGATCGGAGGATCCGATCACCTTTATCCGAAGTCAACAAATGATATTTTGACACGTGGCAGATCAGGATCTTCGGAAGCTCCGATATCAGGATCGAACGTTCCGATCGAAGTTCGGACGTTCCGATCGAGGATCGGAGGCTCCGATCGTTGTCTATAAATAGAAGGCCGAGAATTCATTTTCAATTGCCAATTCCGGATTTCCTCTCTACTCTAGTCATATTCGAGTTGTTCTAGCCTTTCTAGGCTTGACCCGGGAGTCGACGAGGCGTTCGATAGTCGTAGCGGAGTTGTGCCCAAGTTCTGGAGGAATCGACATCAAAGGGCTAACGACGGACGCAGGTATAGCTTTGAGCTCCTAAAAATATTTAGGAGTATGCAATAGCTTAGTTAAGGCTTTTAGAGCACTTTAATGATAGTAGTATCATTTGGCAGTGTAGAGCAGACTATAGGCGTGGACCTAGAGTTATTAGAGCTTGCACTCATTTGAGGTACGGAAGTACTGTTCGAGATATCCTGACTGAGTATGCATGTATTACGTGACTGCATGATTTATATGTCATGATATTATGCTGCATTCATTTGCATATTGCTGTTATCTTCTTCGAGATGTCTATTAGTAGGGTTGTACCCTATCCTGTTAGTGGATGGACTTCCATCGATTTGGGTCCGATGTATCCACATGTACTCGGTATGGGAGCCACCTCCTGAAGCGACGGCACAACATGCTACATACCAGGGCCCGGTCTGTCTCTGTTATCTGATCCTTGACCTCGAGTCTGTAGGGAGTTCACTTTGCATGCATGTATACTCATACTCTCGTACTGAGCGTTTTATGCTCACGTCTCGTACTTTGTGTTCTGGACACCCTATTCCATGGGGCAGGTTTGCGTTTGGACGATGCGGGTGGGTCCAAGAGGGGCTAGACAGTGGATGGCCAGCTGGAGCTTTGTCTAGGTTTTATTTATGTTATTTTTGGATTGATACAGCTATTCGATCTGGTTGTATAATATTGGGTATTTACAGATTTCTTCCCTTGGGATTGTACCTTGTTATGATTTCTGCAGTTTAAATTCTGATATCTATTTAATTAAGTTAATTGCATGCCTAAGCTCTGTTTAGTAGGTGATCCGGGTAAGGGTCACTACATGTTATATGAACAATATAAGGCTGAATACTTCGCAACTTATATTGATTCGGGAGCAAGAATTTGTACAGCAAAAAGAGGAGTCTTCCCTGAAGAATGTGAAGAAGAATTACCAAAAATTGCTGGACGAGATTTCTCTCGAAGAATTTTAATTCTTTGTAAAGGAATAAAACAAGCAGAGATCCTTATGGGAGGAGCAGGTCAGACACCTTGGTACAAGGTAAAGACACCACCAATCTATTTCCATGATACAGGAGCTCATATCCTATTGGGAAATAACTTCTTACAAATGTTTAAGAAGTACACACAAGACAATGAGTCAAGAAGGCTTATGTTCACTACAATCTGTGATCATAAAATTATCGTTCAAAGACTCAAGGTTGCTTTTTATCGACAATTGCCGATAATATTTCGCAGCCAGCGTGGTGATAAATGACAACTTTTTCACCCAAAAATGAAAGATCCAAGAAGGTTTGGAGAAACCATGTTGAAAATAACAACAGAACAAGAACTTCAAACAGAGGATATGGAGCTTCTCAAGGTAACTCTACATCACAGAGATATAGAATTAGAAAATAAGGTATCCCTTGAAGATGTCAAAAAGAGGCTCAAAGAAAGTTACAACGAGCATCCTTTGGCATGGTGGGATAGAAATCAACTCAAAGCCAGTCTTACTCTAAAAGAAGGCAAAAAGTATGAATTCGTCAGATATAAGCCTATTCCGATGAACATAACAGATCAAAGGGATATGAGAATGATTATCAAGGAACATTTGGACCTTGGTCTAATCAAAGAAGGAGTTTCACCATATAGCAACCCAGGATTTCTGGTCAGAAATCATGGTGAAATAAAAAGAGAAAAACCCAGGTTAGTTATTAATTACCAAGGTATTAATAAAATCCTGGAGTTTGATGGGTACTTCATACCTAGTAGAGAACATCTAATTAGCTGTGTACGAAATGATAGAGTGTTCTCAAAATTTGATTGTAAGTCTGGATTCTATCAGATAAGAATGAAAGAAGACAGTAAGAAATTCACAGCCTTCTCTACTCCACAAGGACACTATATTTGAGAAGTTATGCCTATGGGACTGGCTAATGCACCCCAGATATTTCAAAGAAAGATGGATAACATTTTTAAAGATTATTTTAACTTTATGTTTGTTTATATTGATGATATTCTTATAGCATCAAAAAACATAGACGAACACGTTAAACATTTAGAGATTTTCTCTAAAATTTGTAAACAAGAAGGACTGGTTTTATCTGAAAAGAAAGCAGTCATAGCAACAAGGAAAATTGAATTCCTTGGTATTGAGATTGATGAAACTGGAATAATTCTGCAACCCCATATTGTGGAAAAGGTAAAGAATTTTTCAGATAAATTCAAAGATGTAAAACAACTCCAGAGTTTTCTTGGAGTAGTTAATTTTGCAGGGATGTTCATTAACAACTTAGCAATGTACAGAAAGGTGTTCAGTCCTTTGTTAAAAAAGGATGCTAGGTTTATATGGACCGATGACCATACTAAAGGGGTAAACCAATTAAAAGAGATATGTAAGAATCTCCCAAAAATGGCTATACCCGTAGATGAAGATGATTTGATGTTATTCATGGATGCCAGTGACGAATGGTGGGCAGCAGTCCTTACCAAGATCATCCCAGATGGAGAAATACCATGCAGATACTGTAGCGATCTTTTTTCAGAATCAGAGGCCATCAGATGGAATATCAAAGAGAAGGAATTTTATGCAGTTAAAAGGGCTTTTGAAAAATGACCATTATTTTTACTTGCTAAAAAATTCACGCTCAAGGTTGATAACACCCAGGTAAAAGCTTTCCTAAGAAATAAGATTGAATCTAAACCCGAGAAAGCTAGGTTATTAAGATGGCAAGCATTATGTCAAAATTATATTTTTGATATTGTTATTATTAAATCTCATGAAAATATTTTTGCAGATTTATTACCAAGATATGGAAGGCAGTGAAGTGGATTTCATCATGAAAATGCAGAGGCATCTCAGGGAACACCTTGGGTTGCTTTAAAGCGAGTTCAACCAGTTAGCCATTAATGCTGAAATGGCCGGCAGGTTACAACAAGCTGATCGGATCAAAGTATCCAATCGAATTACAAGATGTATGCAGGCTCAAACACAACTTTGGGCTGCTATTCAAGGGCCAATTGTGAAGGCTATAGAGAAATCATTGGTTTCTCATAAACAAGATATGCTAAAACCACTGGTTTTACAAAAACAAGAAATACAACCACCAGTTGTAAAACAAGATGTTGAGGAATCTAAAACTCAAGAAACAAGTGCGAATCTATCATCAGCCTTTGATGATTTGGATGAAGCAACAATTGATGAGGATAACTCATCAAGTCAACCCTCCGCCTCTGGGGTAAAAGAGGAAGAGATCAATCTTAGGCCCAACACAGACAAGAGCAAATCTAAGATCGATACTAACCCAGCTATTATTTCTCCATTTCAGGTTTATCAACAAAGGTGGGAGAAATTAAGTATAAGAAGTAAAATTAACCCTAACACTTGCAGAGTTGATGTAGCAGGGATATATCCAAGGGTCTGGCTAAAAAACAATGTCAATCCTAAGGATGTAAAGCTCTGGTATGAATTTGGGGCTTTGGCCTCAGTTTATACAACATCACCAAGCTTCCCAGAGATATCACAGTTACCAAAATGGATTCATGAAGCAGTCCAAGAAACATGGGCAAATAACGATCATTTGTCCAGAGGAGATGTGCTTGAATTATATTTCTTTAGTGCAGCTCCAGAACCAACCGGGAAAGGATCACACGAGTCCTTTCATTTCATCAAGCTGAGGAGACCTGACATGAATAATCAAAAATTCATTAAGGATCCCCTATCTGAAGAAATACCATTAGTGTCTACTTTTGGAGAAGATGAAATTTCAACCAGAAGGGCATGTGGTATTTGGGTTTGTCTCACCGAGATGGACAAGGTCAAGTTTTCGTTCAAATTTTATCAAAATTCAGTGAACGGATCATTCCTGTTAAACACAATGACAGGAAAAACTACAGCTTTTGCGGAAGAACTCTTCGAAAAGAAGAGAAACTTTTTGTGGAACAACAAGCTTCCGGGGAGTAAAGAGACTCACCGAAAATTTTGTAACATGGCTCATATCGGAAGATGGTCAGAAAACATCTGCCCAGAGTATCCAAACCAGAAGGAGCCAGAATTCGAAAAAACCTTCAGACCCCGAACGGATCGAAAAGAATTTTTCGAGACAAGCAAAGGTGGACAGGGACCACCAAAGATGCATTTTTTCAGGGGCCCACTGCAAAAGCAGAAGATGCCTCGACAACAATAAAGAAGGCATGTGAGGAGGATAGAGCCAAAAGAAAAAGGACATCATGTGACTCCTCCACCAAAAGATGCCATCAATAATGGCATAACAGGACAAGGTGGATAACGGGTGACTCATCCACTAGCTAAAGATGCCATTAATAATGGCATAGAAGGACAAAACAAAATAGATGTAAGATTCCCAGAAGTTTCTCGGTGAAACGAGTGGAACCTCAGCTATAAATACGGGCGTTCAAGAAAGCTGAAGACATCGATCATTCCCTTCAGTTTTCTTACAAATAAATTGTTGTAATATTTCTCTTTCTATTGATATAAGTTTTCGTTTATGTATTTCAAGAACAAGGCTACTATGAGTAGCTAAACAAGTTGTCTTCTCCTCTTCAAAGGAGTTGATTTATGTAATAATATTATGTCTGAATAATTTTTCTAAAGTCTCTTGTTCTTTCATGCTCATATTTTATAATTAAATTTATATACCATATGCCTTAAGGTAGAAAACGAATTAAGGCTGTGTTGGGTGCCGTTGAAGGAGCTTGTGCATAAACCATCTGTTGCGACTACGTGGTTGGAGTGTGAGGAGCACTTTGTAAAACTTGGCAGGTATGACCCGACGACACTATGGTCAAAGAGGTTTTGAATTTGATTCATCTTACGGAAGCATGTTGGACCCTAATCCAGAGTATATCGGCTGGAAACGTTGTGTAACCGATATTTCGGCTTAGCCTGAACTGGTTCGATAGGTAAAACAATGTCATGTACAAAGGATTAAATGCTAAACACTTTATTAAGACAAATTTGGGGACCACTAGGGAGTTGAAACAAAGAAATTAGAGTGTAGGGAGTTAAGAGAAAGAAATGTTTGGGTTTTGGGATTTTAAATAATTTGCCCATAATATAATTCAATGGATATATATATATATATATATATTTAGTAAATATTATATAAATTTACATAAAATCATGATTACGTCACTCTTAATAATTAGTATACATGATATTGGTGTGACAAGTTGTAATTAAGTCAATGGATTAGGGTAAATGAGTTGGCTTGGAGTCGGCATTGGCCCTTCTCCTCTCCTATGGGAGATATGATTGCAACTAAAAAATACTCCAAATTGTAAGGTCAAATGTTTAAAAAGTCGGCTGTGTGTACGACTTTGTGGTACAATGATAGTGACAAATGAGCATAAATCAAATGCTTCTATTAACCTTTCATAACCTTTGAGAGCCTTGCTGTTTGTTCTCATCATTTATGTTTTGTGTAAGAATATATATATTGGATTTTATTTATTTTTTTGAAAGATATATTGGATTTTATTTATTTTTTTGAAAGATATATTGGATTTTATTAAAGTTACTTCAATTCTTAATTTATTTCCTGATGTGGGAATTGGGGGAGTGTATTGTGTATACTTCAATTCTTAATTTTATTTCCTGCAAGAATAACATTCGATGAAAAGTCGTAGATCGATTTTAATATCTTACTTTATATAAGAGCTCCTCGACATGATAAGTATTGATGATGAGATAATTAGCTGGATGAAGATAATTAAGAGATGATTCAATATTCTCTGGGAGGGAATATTCAAGATTGCATTGTTGGTTTCATTATATTATATCATAATTTCTGTGCACAAATTAATTTTTCACGTAATTACATTTGTTTTTTTTGTATCTTTAAGTTTTTTTTTAAAGAAAATCTTTAAGATATTGATTATATATAATTAACAAATCATTTAGTTATTTTTTTTTTGACGTGGGAACCCGCATCCGCTACCTTTCGGCGCGCTCTGGGTAAACCCCCGGACTAAGGCAATAGTCTGCAAACTACGTCATTCAGGCAAAACACACTAGACAAGCGACAAGCTAGTCCAAGAAGGTGTTGACAGGAGGAATCGAACTCCTGACTTATGGCCAAGATTTCACCTACTTCACCAACTTGAACACCCCATGGGGGCATAGTTATTTTTAAATTTACTAAAATAGGTTTGTTGTAACAATTTTTAATGAATTAAATAAATGCTATTTTTGTTTATCCATTAAACCACCAAGGTAGTTAATTTAAGGAGTTGGTGCATTCTTATATGTTATATATATATATATATATATCACAAAAACTAATGTGAAACTTTCTCACAGCCTGAATTATGAAAAAAAAATATATATTTTTATGTCAAAAATATTTTTCACTAAAAAAAATGAATAGGGTTGACTTATCTAGCTCACAACTCACAAGAAACATATTACACTTTGTGTGTGTAATTAGGTGCATAGCAAACATAATGTATAAACAAACAAATTAAAGTAAATAGGTTTGGTCGATCAATTTTTATCGTCTTTATTGTACATATATTTAGGTTAGTCCAATACCAACAATGAAAAATAAGATGAGAAAACTTTTTTCTGTAAAAAAATAATTTGTAAGTAAATTAAAAATAACATGGAGAAAAGTCAAATATAAACCCGAACTGCTACAATTTAGATTATTTTGAAAAAAGATTAAAAAAATTCTATTGATTGGACATCAAATACACAACAAATTAAAGCTTTACTGAGTTATTACTTAATGTGTAATATATATTATTGTAGAAATTAGCCAGATATTTTCAAAAATTAGATCGGTGACATAATAAAAGAGAGAAGAAAATTTAGATTGTAGCGACCCATCCCGGATCCACTACCTAAATAGAGTTAAGAGCATAATTAAGCATGCATTAAATAAATCGTTGCGAAAGTCTTAAATACAAATAGACCGGTGGAATACAACCAGCTAAACAAACTCGATTATACAACCCAATCGAATTAAATAAAAACCTACAGCTAATCCTGCTGTCTTCAAGGTCACGGGCTACTCCAGGCTCCTGGTGCTCAATCCTGCACCTACACATGCCCCGTCGAATAGGGTGTCCAGATATACAGAAAAGACTGGACGTGAGCTCTAAGCTCAATACGAAAGCACGGATAAACATACAAATATGATGCATGCAAATGACAGGATATCCATATCTGGGATAACTGAATACAAACTGCTCAGACTGGCGCCTGAGATATGAGCTCGTCACATCGGGGTAGCTAACCACTGTGTGCGACCACTCATTCCCGAATAACGGACGCGGACCACGGAATCCTCTAGATATCAGTACCTAAGGGTACTCGAATATCAAAACGTCCAACAGGGCTGAGTAACCCTAACTGGCTCATCTCAAAAGATATACAGATGTACATGCACAAGATGATATTCACATGCCGCATAACAATAATAACATGCAAACACATAAATGCAAACATATAAGCATGCATATCCGCTGGCAATCTCAGTCAGTACTTACGTACCTTTCTAAGGCAGTCTTAGTAGTCCCACTCTAGGTTCCAAGCCTATCATCAAGTCTACAATGCAAATACCCATGCATCATTCAATAAGCTCTAAAAGCCTTAACTAAACTATTGCATACTCCTAAATAATTTAAGGAGCTCATAGCTATACCTGCGTCAGTCGTTAGCCCGCTGATGATAATCGCCTCAAAACTAGGCCACAGCTCCGCTACAATTCCTGGATCGCTATGCCACTTCCGGAATCCCGATATGACGCCTAGAACGCCCTAGATCTGAGCTAGAAGGCTAAGAAATCGAGAGATAAGAGAGGAATTGGTGCATTCAAATGTGAGCTCGGCACCCCAATTTATAGACGAAGTTCGGGCCCTCCGAACTGGCTTCTGAGCCTCCGAACACGTTCGGATCGTCCGAACTGGAATTCGGACCGTCCGAACCCAAGAATACGTCATTGCTTACGTCAGCATGATGACGTCATCCATGACGGCTGTCGGCAGCATGATCGGAGCGTCCGAACTACTCTTCGGATCGTCCGAACTCGACGATCGGACCGTCCGAACTCTGGCTTCGGAGCCTCCGAACTTGTTGACCCTCAAACCATTTTCAAGTGTCCTGAATCCAATTCCGGACTCCAATAATCCATTAAGAGTTCCCTTAATCACGTTTACTCTTAATTAATAGGATAAATGAATTGATTAACACCTAATCATTGATTTCGGGTACGGGGTACTACATTCTCCCCCACTTAAGATATTTCGTCCTCGAAAACAGATCTTAAGTACCGAATGTAATACAAAATACAGAAACATTCTTTAATCAAACGTTTACGGAGTTACAACTGAATACAATCAGAAGCTAAAATCAAAATAACTCAGGATGTTCTGAACGCATCCTGCTCTCAAGCTCCCAAGTAGCTTCTTCATTACTTTGATGTTGTCACTGAACTAAAATCAGAGGAATAACTTTATTACGCAAGACCTTATCCTTATGATCCAGGATACGAAGAGGTCTCTCCACGCAAGTCAAATCAGTATTCTCTTAAACCTCAGACGGCTGCAGAATATGAGATTGATCCATCACGTACCGTCGCAACAAAGATACGTGGAGTACGTCATGAATGCTGGGCAGACACAGTGGCAAAGCTAGTTGATAAGCCAAATCGCCCCTGCTCTCCGGATTTCAAACGGACCGATAAATCTGGGAGACAACTTGTCCCTAAGGCAAAATCTGAAAACCCTACGAAAAGTGTGAAACTCTCAAAAACGTTTTCTCCCCAACATCAAACTGCAAAGGCCTACGCTTCGTGTTAACATAGCTGGCATGTCGATCCTGTGCAATCTTAATCCATTTCTTGATCAGATCAACAACATCTGCTGTCTGCTGGATTAACTCCAGTCCTTCAGCCCATCTCTCCCCCACTTCTTCACTAGAAGTGTGGAGTATGACAACGTCGTCCGTACAACGCCTCAAATGGTGTCATCTCAAGTTTACTATGATAGTTGTCGTTGTACGCGAACTCAATAAATGGCAACTGATCCTGCCAGGTTGAACCAAAATCTATAACGCACGCTCGCAGCATATCATCCATAGTAAGGATTTTGCGCTCTGACTGACCATCTATCTTCGGATGATAGGCAGTACTCAAACTGAGAGTAGTACCCATCACACGCTGAACCCTCCCCCAGAATCTAGAAGTAAACCTGGGGTCTCGATAGATGATAAAGCTCACAGGTACTCCATGAAGTCGAACGATCTCCTAAATGTATAACCGAGCCATACGATCCACCTTGTACTCTCGACTATAGGAAATGAAATGAGCTGACTTGGTGAGTCGGTCCACCACAACCCAGATAGCATCACAATTCCTCGAGGATACCGGCAAATGGGTCACAAAGTCCATCATGATAACTCCCATTTCCACTCAGGAATAGGCAGAATGTGAAGCAACCTCCAGGTCGTCGGTGTACTGCTTGACCTGCTGACACACCAAACATCTTGAAACAAACTGATAAACATGACGTTTCATTCCATTTCATCCGAATCGAGTACGTAGATCCTTATACATCATATTGCTCCCCCGGATAATTACTTATCTTAGCGCGATGCGCCTCCAAAGAACAAATCTCAAGAAATCCACTGGAAGCACCCAACTAATCATTCCGATTAACAGTCTTCAAAATTTGTCTACTAAAAATCCTTGGACAATCACTGAATCCTATTTCCGCAAACTGGATAAATCATTGCTAAAACCAAGCAATATTCAAATCAAAATCCGTCAATTGTAATCAAAGTAACATTACCAATAAACTATGATAACAAGAGTCAATTAATGATCACTTTTGTGATCCGCAGAATCCAAAAGTCTCGATTCCCGCATCCCTGGAGATCCCTTAGCGACTAAAGAATTTCTCAAATGCACTTGAATCATTATATCATAGCATACCATATTTATGTACTATTCTCAGCACTTTTTGATTCGCTATATCCCAATCAGTACCGATTGGAATATTTTGATCAATCAAGTTGATCTACTGTAGCTCTCGCTATGCCTGACGATACCAATTCTAATCAGACAATCACAGATCAATGAAACTCCCATGGCCGATCACTATCAATGATCTCATTGCCACACGTCCGCAGTCCCAAATACTTGGAATCAAAAGAATCACGGCTGATTTAATCCCTCATCCTTGACCGAGTCAGACAACAGTTACATGTAGTCACTAGTGCTAAACCTGCACCAGTCTATACATACTATCCACTGTCTATCTTCATCCAAGATGATCATAAGGACTTGTTCAACCCAAGCCGCAATATAAGTACGAAAAATTTCAACTATCGTTGAACATACTCCTGATACTATATCTTTTGCTAAGACTGCAACAAATCGAGACTGAGGTTACTTGCCGCGGTGTCCCACCTAAACCACCACCAAGTGTACACTGACATAAATCACGCTATCCCCACGGCTCAAATAGTCATGTACAATCCTTAGCATCGGATATAATCTCTCATTGAAGAAAACCATCAGCGTTCTTCTTGTATCCGAATCATGCTTTTGAACATGAAGTTTCCCGCATGCCTAACAAAAGCATCTATGCAAGCATACCGGCAAAACCATGTTCTGCATGAGTTTACAGACCTTACGCTAGGAACCTGCCATGCCTTAGGCACTCGAAGCATTCCCTGGTAAAGGTCTATCTGACAATCTCTCCAACTACGAGTAGAGAATCTTCGAGGACTGGAACCACATGGATTATTAAACACCATTCGTTCCAAAAAGCTCTAAGAGGTATCTGACGCGATATACTCGATCTTCTCTTCCAGTCTTCCTTGGCTGGAATCCATATAATCTTCGATCAACATCCCAATGCATCGAATGATGAACCGTCCACAGCAGTCAGTCTATCTATCGATATGCTACTACTGGTGTTCTCATCACTGCTGCATTCCTTATAGTAAAGACTTATGCCGCAAACCTCGGCAATGAAGAACCAAATCTTCTTTCGCTAGACCTCAATCAATCCTACAAGGATAATCAAGAAGTCTTAATATCAATTTTCTAAGTCCCTTGCATGCAGTGCTCTGATACCATAAATGTAGCGACCCATCCCGGATCCACTACCTAAACAGAGTTAAGAGCATAATTAAGCATGCATTAAATAAATCGCCGTGAAAGTCTTAAATACAAATAGACCGGCGGAATACAACCGGCTAAACAAACTCGATTATACAACCCAATCGAATTAAATAAAAACCTACAGCTAATCCTACTGTCTTCAAGGTCACGGGCTACTCCAGGCTCCTGGTGCTCAATCCTACACCTACACCTGCCCCGTCGAATAGGGTGTCCAGATATACAGAAAAGACTGGACGTGAGCTCTAAGCTCAATACAAAAGCACGGATAAAAATACAAATATGATGCATGCAAATGACAGGGTATCCATATCTGGGATAACTGTATACAAACTGCTCAGACTGGCGCCTGAGATATGAGCTCATCACATCGGGGTAGCTAACCACTGTGTGCGACCACTCATTCCCGAATAACGGACGCGGACCACGGAGTCCTCTAGATATCAGTACCTAAGGGTACTCGAATATCAAAACGTCCAACAGGACTGAGTAACCCTAACTGGCTCATCTCAAAAGATATACAGATGTATATGCACAAGATGATATGCACATGCCGCATAACAATAATAACATGCAAACACATAAATGCAAACATATAAGCATGCATATCCGCTGGCAATCTCAGTCAGTACTTACGTACCTTTCTAAGGCAGTCCTAGTAGTCCCACTCTAGGTTCCAAGCCTATCATCAAGTCTACAATGCAAATACTCATGCATCATTCAATAAGCTCTAAAAGCCTTAACTAAGCTATTGCATACTCCTAAATAATTTAAGAAGCTCATAGCTATACCTGCGTCCGTCGTTAGCCCGCTGATGACAATCGCCTCAAAAATAGGCCACAGCTCCGCTACGATGCCTGGATCGCTATGCCACTTTCAGAATCCCGATATGACGCCTAGAACGCCCTAGATCTGAGCTAGAAGGCTAAGGAATCGAGAGAGAAGAGAGGAATTGGTGCATTCAAATGTGAGCTCGGCACCCCCTATTTATAGACGGAGTTCGGGCCCTCCGAACTGGCTTCGGAGCCTCCGAACACGTTCGGATCGTCCGAACTGGACTTCGGACCGTCCGAACCCAAGAATACGTCATTGCTTACGTCAGCATGATGACATCATCCATGACGGCTATCGGCAGCATGATCGGAGCGTCCGAACTACTCTTCGGATCGTCCGAACTCGATGATCGGACCGTCCGAACTCTGGCTTCGGAGCCTCCGAACTTGTTGACTCTCAAACTATTTTCAAGTGTCCTGAATCCAATTCCGGACTCCAATAATCCATTAAAAGTTCTCTTAATCACGTTTATTCTTAATTAATAGGATAAATGAATTGATTAACACCTAATCACTGATTTCGGGTACGGGTACTACATAGATATTGATTGTTTTCCTTGATACATAAAATTAGTGTCTATGCACACGTCTACAGCTCTATCGATCATGTAAACGATCATTATAAACTATATTTTTGTGAGTTAAAGAAAAGCTAAGAATAATTAACTATATATATATATATATATATTATAAAATCCATCCTAAATAATGAAGGTACAGAAACATTGGAAATATACTTCTTTCGTAAAAATAATGCTGAAACTTATCCCTAACGGCCAGATGTCCATAATGTGATCGGTATCATATAATTAAATCCCCCCTTTGACTAATTTTAAAGCAAAATTATTTTGAAATATCATAACTTTTCGAGCATTGACTTTTGGTATGCCAAACAATAACTGTCGTTAGACATTTACGGGTAGATTTCAATCTAACATATGAGTAATACCATAATGATAGATCTAATATTTCATGATTTGTCACGTCAACAATATATAATTAATTACGCGTATGTGTAAAAATACGAATCGTTGGATGCATGTTTTGGGTATTACTCATATGCTAGGATCTCATCTACCGCATTTACGTACGTATATTTAAATTTTATTCTTTTTCTAAAAAAATTTAAATTAAATTTATTCTTAGAATTGGTGGAAATTAATCCAACAAATTACTTATATATTCCATTTAATAACTTTGACATATTAAATAAATGTAAAAACTAATCATAAACATGTTATTCAGATGTATCCGTTTTCTCAACTTCATTATTGGGTCATCTTCAACTCATATACTCTATTTTTCATCATCTATTCTCTAAAATAGAGATTCGCGATCTCTATTTTCAAAAAACTTCTCCAACTCATATCCTCTAAATATTACCAAATACTCCATTTTTTTTTCTTTTACAACTCACATATATATAATTAAATAATTGCATAATATATTTTTCAACTAAATTAATTCGATAAAATTCAAATAAAAATCGTGTAATATATTAATAATTATGTATTATATTATTAAACATATAAAAAAATTAAAATTTATTCGACTCGTTTTTTTTAAAAAAACAATACATTTATTTGGTCATTAAATTGCAAACACATCAAAACAATTACATTGCAAACAAGACAAAACTTAATATAAAGACTGAAAATAATAAAAAATAATTTGAAACAAGGATAAAAAAATAAGTTTATATTTTAAAAAGTCTAATTAATAATTTTGGAGAATGACATTTTCGTAAATAAGTCATCCTCCAAAATCATCCTCTATTGCTACAGTGATCCTTCATATATATATTTGAAGGACCACTTTAACATCCTCCAAAATGGAGGATGAAAATGGAGACACGTTGGAACTCAAACCATCCTCTATTTTGGAGAAATTCTTCAAAATAGAGGATGGTTGGAGATGCCCTTAGACAATACTTCATATGTTAAAGAAGCTTACTAACTAGAAGAGGTATATTGAGAGGAAATATGACTTCGGCTATGTATATATATATATTATTGAAACCAATAACAAATTATATATCTATATATTATTAAAAATATTTTTTGACTTGAAAAAATTACTTCTAAGATACTGTTTAGTGTGATTGATCAGATAAGTATGAATTGTTCAGCCAACACTCAACTGGCATATCAAACATAAAATAATAAGTAATTATACCACAAAAATTTCTTATATCATTAATTGATTGTTAATTTTTATAATTACTCATATTAACCATAATTATATCCTCTTAGCTTGTATCAGAAAATAAGTAAAGTGAGTAATCAAGAGATTATGACTTATTGTTTCTACTACAAGTTTTTTGGCATGCATGACAATAAATCAAAGATATTATGGCTTTCTCTCAAGTACAATAGTTGGAAACTGGAGACATGAATTCTATATAAACTCACTGAGATATAAAGGTGAATAAACTTTTAACAACATATAATTTCGTATATGGTAAATATTTATATTGATATAATTTGGAGTAAAAATTTTCACATATAATTTTATTAGCATCAAACACTAGTCGGTGACATTGCAACAAAAATATTTTGAATAGTACATCAGTCTAAGCATCACGTTTCGATTGTTCTTAATGAAATTTTTTTTGTTCTAGCTCCAATATCATATTTGAGTCTCATTTTTATATTTAGTTCGGGAAAAGTAAGAGCAGTGTGAGAAATTAGGTTTTTGAGAAAATAAAATTGGTATGTTTCTAGTCAAGAGACCAAAGTTATATAGTTACGATCTGTATCACTTAACGAGTAAAATTAAAAGAGATAAAATCAGTACTACATCCCACACATAAAGATGAATTTAGTCCCGATTTCAGTTAGTGTATTTTCAATTTTTCCTCATAGAAAGATCTTGTTCGAATAGAAAATAAATTGAAATGTGACATTTGAATTAATTGCGTACGGTGTAAAATATTGAATTATATTGTTATCATCATTTATAATTTCAGATAAAACGACAAATATACAATCATATAGATTGCTTAATATTAACTCCGAAATTTCATAAAATGTGTTAATTGCCCCTTTCATGCATGTTTTCTTCCCATTATCTACCAAACATAAAAAAAAAAACCTACATATTTTAACCCCCTACATTGTACGTATAAAAATGGGAATCATGTTTATTACCAGATAAAGATACATACGTACTCAGAATCAGATCAAGACAAGCGAATCCAAAAAACTATATTTTTTAATGAAATCATCATTTTTTTCATAATAAATTATCATGGCCGTCATATTACACTGTTTCTAAGTTTAAATAATTACAATTTAAGTTGACATTTTTTCCACTCATTCCTCGCATGTATTTTTTTTCATATGTGAAATGAAGTCAAACTATATATAATTGTAACCCTTTATCTCGAAAATGATGTACGTTGATAATAATGTAAATATATACAATTTCCTTAATTAAATTAAGAACTCTAAGAGCTCTTGAAAGGTTATGCGATTACGTATCAAAATTCTGTTAATTATAATTAGTTGACCAAGTGATTATTAATCATTCATATTAATTAATCTTTACTCCGAGTTTAGTACTAGTGTTGCATACGTAAATGGTTTGAACGACGTACCGTTGTTTTTTCCTCAAATGATAAAGAAAAAAAATTACATTAAAATTATAAAAATATTAATTTTGCTCTCGAGTTGTTTGCAATTTTTTCGCCACCTTCATTTAAATTTTTTTATAATACTATTCATTAAAGTAACATATGCATATGTCGCGTGTATCATTTTTTATTTTACGAACATTGTGTGCTCAAGTGCTAGTTATATTATAAATTATGGAGGATATTGTGTTAATTTTGTGGGGACTGAAATTAACGTTTTAAAAATTTAAGAAACCTAATTGAACTTTTAGTAATTCCAATCAAAGTTATGAAAAACACGAAACGGTGTAAAGCCTCAAGGCTAAGCATCAAGTATATTCATGCTTAAGTACGTAATCAATTGATACTTAAGCGTAAAAACTATATAATTTTTTTTAAAAAAAACGTACACAAGTTCTAATGTGCCAAGTCAAATATATATTAATAGATAAATTAATCTACAAATTAACACTAAGTTATAAATAAAATTTATTCTATTTTCTATTTATTAATTCTTCACGCTAATTATATTGAAACTTAACCCTAGCTAAAAATAAATAAATACCCTAATAGCAGTATGAAACCTAGCTAGCTTGCTGTATTTTATATTTCATAAAATTGAATTATCTTATGCTTCTTTTTTTTGAAAAAAAAAACCCTCAATGGCAGTATGAAACCTTGATGTATTTTATATTTCATAAAATTTAAGACGTGATGTTTGAACAATTGTTATACAATTTAAAAAATTTTAGTTGCATCGTTTTCATTAACTATAATTTTTTTGATACAATATGATTTCGTTAATTATATTGAAACTTAACCCTAGCTAAATATGATTTCGTTATTTGTGTAATTGCATGCAACACAAATATCCATTTACTATATTTTGTATAGCTATTCATGCCCCGTACGTAAGTGATAATTAAGTTAATGCCAGCAAGTATTGTGGTTGCACAAATAAATTTGACCGCAGCTGCAAAAATGTTGCCCAATAATTTAACCAAATTAAATAAAATAATTTCAAGGTTATTTTTTTTATATATAAGTATACGTAAGCACAGTAAGTGCCTCTCTGTATTTTTTATTTTCAGAAAAATTGCAAATTTAGTCATGTATATTTGTCACTTTGCGATTTTGATCCTCTATGTTTTCACATTTCAGTTTTAGTCCGCTATATTTATTTCTTTGGCAATTTTAGTCCTTTTTCCGACGTGGCGCTGACGTGACACCAATTCAGTGCTGATGTGAAGCTGACGTGTACAGTTTCACGTAAGCATTTTTGAAAAAAGACCGAAATTGTCAAAAATCAGAACATGCAGAATTAAAACTGAAATGTAAAAACATAGATGACCAAAATCGCAAAATGACAAACATACAAGACTAAATTTGCAATTTTCCCTTTATTTTCACACACGGCTAGAGACACCAGTCCAGGGATAAATTAATTAATATAGACGCGATCGAATTAAGCAGCTATCAACAACTTGTTGAAAATAAGTCTCCACCAAATGATCGATTAAGAAAAAACCCCTTCGATACATCAAACCGTTAGAAATTTTATATATTATATTTCAATTTTATTGAAAGAGCAAATTAAATTTAAACATCAGTTTTGGAAAATTATGTTTTGTGACGAAATCCTTTATTATAATTGCGTGTATGTGAACACAAATTATTCAAAATTTATATATAGCTCCACGTTAATTCCACCAAAATCAGCTCATAACCAAACTTACACAAACAGTATTTGAGAATAATTCTATGGAATGAGAATAATAAGCATATATATATCGTAAGATAAATATGGTGAGAATATATATATACAATATTTTATTTCTTTAGAAAATAATGAAAGAGATAATTTTCTTTTGAAGTTATAAATACTTATGATGGATCTTGAAACCTAGACCTCGTCCGAAATTTGATATCTTGATTCCATTCTATTTATTCATTTTTATTTAATTAAAATAATTGGTGGGTTGATATTTTGATGAAATGGGCGTGTGATTAATTTTCAATAATTTTATACTCATTAAATTGAGATTTGAGAGCAGATTGTAGTAGGGGTGGGTTTTTCGGCATACCGTATCAAAAATATTGGTATGAAAAAAATTCATACATATACCGATATCGAAATTTCGATATTTTGGTATGAAAAAAATCCATATTAATACCGTATAAATACCCAAAAAAAATTCGATATACCAAAAAAATGTCTATATCGAAACAATTTCGGTACGGTATCCCAAAAAATCGATATTTTGATTCGGTACTATCCCAGCCCTAGATTATAACACACCAAATATTATCCAAGTGTAATGGAATCAAGTGTAACCATAGGTAAACGCATAAAACGTTGTTTATAATATAATGACGACATAAGGTCATTATTAAAAAAATCCTTTTATAATTCAAAAAACATATATATATTTAGGGTTCACAAAAATGAAAGATGAAGCGATGATATATGGGCTACTTGAGATTCAGTCCCTAAGTTCAATAATAACTTAAAATTCAGTTCCTATGTTATAAATTTTTGTTTTGACTCCATGGTCCCACATTTCTTTTCATATATAATAATTGGTATAAAAAGTTAAATATATGGTACTAATATATGATGTTTGAGTACTATCACTTTTAGATCTGGTACAAAAATTAAGATTTTGAGTATAACATTCGAACAAAAATTTTTTAACATCAAAAACATATTGCACATACATGTGTTTATGTACAAAATATTTCTATTAAAGCATTTGTTCATTATTATTCAGTACATACATTAGTATTTCAAGAATCATGAAAATCAACAATTTTATGTGTACTAATTTAAAATATTTGAGTACAAACATATTTAATTTGAGTATGGATCTATATATTTATGGCATCAACTGTCTCAAATTGAGTATCAAATCATGATTTATATTTTTGATTTTAGAGAGATGAAACATAACACAAAAAACTTTATACCAAGAACACTTGTTTTTATATTTGATTTGAAATAGTTGGTACTTAAATTTCATATATTTGTACCAGATTTTTAAATTTTTATACCTATTTTTTCACTTCGAAAATGCTTTGTGGGCCCAGTGAGTTAAGACAAACTTTTTGTTGAATTAGGGAGTGTAGAAAAATAAAATTTCTGACAAAGACTGAATGATAATGAAACATATGAAATGAGTATTGAATCCTAATTAACCCATGATATATTGTATTAGAGAAATTAAATTATATAACAAGACCTTGGTATCCGGTTGATTCCCTTTCAACAAAGAGATTCAATGTTCTGAAAATAAAAGTTACATTTCAATATTAATTTTTTTAAAAAAATTTGCATTAAAATCAATTTGATGAAGTCACTTTCACATATATAAATATATTTTGACATTTTTTTTTCTCATTCAAAAAATACCAAAGTTGAATATGATCCTTTGGGATATACGATAAGGTTAATTAATCAGATGCGGAGAATTGGATTAATCTAATTTGTAATTAAACAAACTCTTATAACCATTGGGATCCTCCACTAGCTGATCTTTCAAATGTCAACTCCTCACATGCACTATATATATAAACACTCCACCTAGATTAATTCCTCTATCTTCCATATATTCACATTATAATAATTTAGTAGCAAATATTTCTTGATCATCAAGAAATTAATTAAAATCAATGGCGGATATGGAAGGGTCTCCTGGAAGCTCCATGCATGGAGTTACCGGCAGGGAGGCGGTGCTGGCATTCTCGGTGGCATCGCCGATGGTGCCGACTGACACGACGGCGAAGTTCGACTTGCCGGTGGACTCGGAGCACAAGGCGAAGAAGTTCAAGCTATTTTCCTTTGCCAACCCTCACATGAGGACTTTTCACCTGTCTTGGATTTCTTTCTTCACCTGTTTTGTGTCCACTTTCGCAGCTGCTCCACTGGTTCCCATTATCCGGGACAACCTGAGCCTCACCAGAGGAGACATCGGAAATGCTGGGGTCGCCTCGGTTTCCGGGAGTATCTTCTCTAGGCTTGTCATGGGTGCGGTCTGCGATCTTCTGGGACCACGTTACGGCTGCGCTTTTCTGATCATGCTCTCTGCCCCGACGGTGTTTTGCATGTCTTTCGTGTCGTCGGCTGGCGGGTATGTGGCTGTTCGTTTCATGATCGGCTTCTCCCTGGCCACCTTCGTCTCGTGCCAGTACTGGATGAGTACTATGTTCAATACCAAGATTATCGGGACGGTGAACGGGACAGCGGCAGGATGGGGGAATATGGGAGGAGGTGCGACACAGCTGCTGATGCCTTTGCTGTATGAGATCATCAGGAAGGCGGGATCCACTCCATTTACAGCCTGGAGGATCGCATTCTTCGTTCCGGGTTGGCTTCATGTGATTATGGGTATTTTGGTGATGACTCTGGGCCAAGATTTGCCTGATGGCAACTTAAGTGCTTTGCAGAAGAAGGGGGAAGTTGCCAAAGATCAATTCTGGAAGGTGTTTCGCTATGCTGTCACCAATTACAGGACCTGGATCTTCGTACTCCTCTACGGATACTCCATGGGAGTTGAGTTGTCTACCGACAATGTCATCGCCGAGTACTTCTACGACAGATTCGACCTCAAACTCCGTACTGCCGGAACCATAGCAGCCACCTTCGGCATGGCTAATCTGGTTGCTCGCCCATTCGGCGGATACGCGTCCGATGTTGCAGCCCGAAAATTCGGGATGAGAGGCAGACTCTGGACCCTATGGACCCTACAAACTATGGGAGGAGCCTTCTGTTTACTTCTAGGGGAGGCCAATTCCCTTCCTGTGGCCGTTACCCATATGATCATATTCTCTATCGGCGCCCAGGCAGCCTGTGGAGCAACTTTCGGCATAGTCCCTTTCATTTCAAGAAGATCCTTGGGCATAATATCTGGCATGACTGGAGCTGGAGGAAACTTCGGTTCTGGCTTAACACAACTGCTCTTTTTCACCAGTGCCACGCACGACACAGCCGTCGGCCTCAGGAACATGGGGATCATGATAATGGCCTGCACTCTTCCCGTCACATTGGTTCACTTCCCACAATGGGGTAGCATGTTTCTTCCACCTTCCAAGGACGTCAAGTTCACCGAAGAAAACTATTACTCCGCCGACTACACCGAGGATGAGAAGCAGCAAGGGATGCATCAAAATACCTTGAAATTCGCTGAAAACAGTCGATCTGAAAGGGGGACACGTGTGGCCTCGGCACCAACACCGCCAAACGCCACACCAAACTATGTCTGATATATGTGTTTTCAAGTATAAACAATAATACATTAGCCACTAAATGTGTATCTTTCGTTACACTCCTTGAGTACTCCTCCTACTTCTTACCAAGTAAAATGGGGCCGTAGTGTAAAGAGTCAATGTATGATCAGATTTTCAATGAAGTTTTCTTAAGGGAAAACACACGCTTTGAAGTTCAAATGAATATGAGACAGATGCAGAGTCTCACCTCCAAATTAAAAAAATAAGCAAATGACAATGGCGGAACAAGAATAAAGATTTCGATTCAATATAACAGTAACAATTTTTTTGCGAAACGAATGATTAAATCCCCTCACTAGGAAACATCCCCAAGAGCAAGAAAGGTATCAGAACATAACAGATGCATATCTCTCTCACTCTGTCCCTATAGATCGATTTCTCTTACCTCCCTATTACTTTTAGCAACAATACTCAACAAAATAGCTCCTACTTTTGCTTTATCACCTGTCTTCTAAAGACCTGTTCTAAAACATATGATTGCTCTAGTTCCATCCCGAGCTCTTCGAGCAACTTCACCTCCAGTTCTTTCACTCTTTCGATCGCTTAAGTAGTAATGCATGAAGCAAATATCGACCATTCTGTCATTAACTCATAAGCAATCACCTCAATTTTTATATGATGTATAAAGGCCCAAAGTACCTTAGCAAACAATTTCTGATTAGTCCTCTTAGCCATTGACGGTTGTTTGTGTGCAAATATATAATAGCTTCACATGCTGGCAATGTGTATTAGCTAGCATATTACATTATTTGTTTTCGAGCTCGATTTACATTAAACTTAGTTTGAGAGATAACCTCATCCCTCTGTCAACTTTCGGGAGACAGCTTCCACCAATGCATCATCCCTTAGCCACAATCTCAGCTGCTAGCTCCCTAGTATCTCTTTAGCATAATTGTCTTTGAATATATCCAACTTGGAGGCCAATATTGAAATAAATTTTGCAGCTTAACAAATTTGAGTTGCTAGATTCAGTATTGTCTCATTTCAATTTTTTTAAAAAAGTGGTTGTCAATCGTTATATGGCTCATTCTATTTTATTTTAAACATTTTTTTAAACTTTTGTTTTGGGCAAAAGTCCATCAGACCTGCTTTGTTCCAGATGGAAACAGAACCCATAAATATCATCAACAAATTTAATTCCATCTGAGAAATATATGTTCTCTATGTACCCCTCTTGCTACTAGCAAAATATATTTTAACAAACGTCCTTAATTTCAATTGTATATCATTTATATTTTATGGGTTAACCATATCATCTGAATTATTGTCCCCCTTTTTTGTGCATCAAAAGAATGTGAATTCGGTACAGACAAAACGTTCTAAAGAAAGATCCAATGCAAAATATTGGTTTGATGTACAAGCAGAAAAGATGGAGGAAATTTCCATGTTCCAAGAATTAATTTATTCAGAAAGAATAAGGTTAAGTTTGCTACTCCAGATTCCAGACAGGACAGAAACAGATTCTAGATCAACAGGTCATCAATGGCTTGGGATCTGTGTCCTGTTCAATGCAACAGATTAGACTTATATTACAGAAACCAAGAACTAGAGCAATATCTGAATGACAAATTAATGAAAGATGATTGAAATGTATGTAGTGTGGCCAGAAATTACCATTCGATCAGTTACTGTAATCATCTGATAACTCAAAATGTTCATGTTGATCTGACTGCCATTTCTTCTTCTTTTTTGTCCGAAATGTCGGGAAATCTGGAAGGAATTTTTTTTTTATCAAATAAAAAATATTTTCAAATAGAATGCAAAAAAAAAAAAAAATTCTTTCAAAGTATGTTAAACCATCTTTAACTAAACTTCTAGGCTTGTTGTTGCACGAGATGTCCGTTTTGACATTTATAATCAATTGATAACAGTTCTGAACTTGGTGTTGATATAAAAATGGTTGTCCAGATTGGGTTCCATGAATGATAGGAAGTTGGAATTTACCTCCTTCCGGATATATGGAATTGTAGTGAACCTCTGCCCAAAAACTCAAGAAGATAACTGCAGAAGAATTGGAACCCAGAATGAGAAAGAAGCAATGGCAGGATTCATACGGCAATACACTGAAGATATATTCAATTATACTTGTCACATGTAGGAATGTCATGCTCACTAATAAGACTAACGTTACCTCTTTCAGACTTTTGGATGCTAGGAAGGATCTCAATGTAGCATGTCTCCTTGAATGATGTTATCACAAATATTTTTACACCATACTGCAGCAAAACAATAAAGTGAATCACTAAAACGAGAGAAACGGTGGCATCCAACCTTTAGCTCATGTATGATATTGCAGATCCTCAGGCAAAATGTATTTTGTCCCCTCTGTTATTGTAAAAACATACTTATTCTTCAATTATTATCTAACTTTTTTGCGTAAATTTAAAAATACAGGGAGATTTATGCCTTTTTTTCAAATGAAGTTTTCCGTGTTTTCTGAAAACACAGGGAGCAGTCCTCTCTAAAAGTATGGATCTACCACAACAAAAAGGAAGCCTTTACCTGTAAGTCTCAACTATCAAACTTAAATTACTATGTTGGGATGTATTTACCTAAATTGTAGTTTCCACTATCATCCATGGTCCATGTGCATATTGTCAAATATAAATCAGAAACACTAAAACGTGATAGTAAATTAGTAAAATAGGCAACAAAAGAACAGCATTTTCAGTATTTCCTATTTTACACTTCTAAACAGTTTATATGTGCTAGAATAAGAATATCCAATAAATCTTAAAACAAAATCTGGGATAAAATCTAATCTTGCTATCATAACAATCTTTTTTTTTCTTTTGGGCATATTTTTCTAGCTTATTAGTATCCCATGGCAAGGTTCTTCGAAACTAAAACACACATATAAATTTACAATAGTTGAGTGCAAAGAAATTTGTCATCTGTGAAGGTGATCAACAAGATAGAAAAAAGCAAATTTCCTGTAAACTGTTTTGCAGATTCGAATTTTTTATTGTATCATGTGAAGAATTAAAGCATCACGACAATATGACGCAAGGAAAGAAGACAAGAAATCTTACTGAATCCGCAGCAGCTTGCAAAGTGACGTGATCACCCCACTCTCCACTCCTAATATCATGAGCATAATGTCAGGGGTCAGTTAAATAGGAACAGAAAATAGTTATCTAATATCAAGTACAGAGATATACTTGGACATCTTTTTCAGATAGGGTTCATAAGCCATGGATACATATCCCTCGTATATCTCTGGGCAAGACCTTAGCTGGAAGTCCAATTGTTGCAACAAATGAAATATGACTTCAAACAAAACCACACTACAGTTTCAAGAAGAATGTGAAGAGAATAGTCAAACAGCATTAACCTGATTTACAACTTGCTGTCTGACGAATTTGTGATGCTCTGGAGTACGATAAAATTGGTCTGACAGAGCTCGAAACTGGGGAGAAATGCTCATTCAGTTATTCATGTCGGTCATCTTAATGCCACTTTGTAAAAGTAGCTGAACATATTGACTAATGAAGAAACTGACCTGGCAGTTACCATCGCCTTGAACCTTGAACTCCACCAGCTCATACACCTGTAATCTACAGGAGATAACATTGCATCTAAGTATTTGCAAAAAGAACTGAATAACATTAATCTTTACCTAAAAATATCATCCCGATTTGTTCTTTTCTTTGACAAACAGATAAGAAACAAACAATTGCCAAGACACTCAACCAGACGCGTGTTATCAAGAACAATCATAGTGATCTCCTACCAAAGGTAAGAGGAATGTCCCAATTATATTATTTAAAATTTATAAACATCCCATTTCTAATTTAGTCTCCACCGATTATTAATGTCTTTGGACAAAATAGAAACGACAAAACAGATGAGCATTTCAAAGACACTGCCTACACAAAAGCTGTTGTTGTGGACATTTCTTTTGCCAAGTTTGGTAGTGATGCAGTCAAATGAAAGAGAAAAATCTAACACCATTCAAATTGGGCACATATCCATCCAGCGTTAACTGCATTAGAGTACTTTTTTTATACACGAAAGCCTCATGTTAACTGATAAATCTCAATACCTGTCCAGAAGCCTCTGATGATCTAAAGTTGCTTCATCAATGGATGGTATTTCACCATTAATTCTAGGAATATGCTGCACAGATGAGACCATGCACAGAGACATATCAGTCTCCAGTTCTTTATATTTGCAATCAAGTAAGCATAGCATGAGCAAGCATATCAGACTTAGAGTGATCCATAAATGAAATCCTGGCACAAAACTAATGAAAAATTAATGACCAAGATCAGATTTTTATAAATGATACCTTGATTAGAAGCAATGCGTTATTAATGAACCAATATGAACATCCATTCAAGTAAAGGCTTTGTTTTTTTATTTAGACTATCATATAATTATGATCTGCCTTTATATGCATAGTACACCAATAGAAATTTAAAATACCTCACCCACCAATAGAGAATAAACATGAAAATGGAAAAGCTCAATGCAAATTAGTTGTATGTATTAACACTTGAATGCTGAAGAAAAGTGCACAAGAATGTGAAGAACTTGTAATGACTGACAAAGTTCAAAAGTGAGTAGTCAAGATGTAAGTAAAATGATGATGCAGATGTCGAAAACTGGGGTAGGAACAAAAACCAAGCATGCCTAATAGGTATACCACATATTAAATATTGCTGGTTTAATTCGTCACACCAATATAATATAAAATGTATCCAGTCGTTTAATCATGTCAAACAGATTGCTAAGTCGCATGAATTTCAAGATCTGTCATTAAACTAAAACGAACATCCATTAACTCAAAAGTAATATGAATTCCCACATGACAAAGTATACTTCAACAGAGCTACACTTACTGGTATAGGAACCATCTGGTTGAGTCTTTTTCCCACTTCACCATCCAAAGAGTACCCATCCATTAGTTCTAATGAGTATAACCGCTCCTCCCCGCAATATGTTTCTTCTCCAGGGCTTGAACATGAAGCTGAAATCCCCAAATCAGTTTCTACTTCGTGGAGATTGTCATTTCCTACTAGTCATAAAGAAATTAGTGCAACTATATATGGTGACAGGAAATCTTCTTTTACAAGTCATGTGGTGCTTAGGGCAACTGCATTAACAAAGAAAGTAGTCAGTTTGAAAGCCTCTTGTACCTTCAATTTCGAAATTGTAGCTTCCCAGCGATTGAGGAAACCAATCCTGAGAACAGTAGGATGTTTGTGGATGTTGCACCCCTTCCTGGAAAGGCTTGACTGGTTCAGTTACTGAAAGTTGAGATAATTCTTCATGAAGACAGTTCACAGTAAGCTCCTGATTTCCTGTATTACTGCAGTCAGCATCGTCGTGATATCCTTTTGAGTAATACCCTGGATAATAGTATGCATCATGTTGCATGAGGGAACCACAATATCCACAATTAGAATATGGATCACCATCGAAAAGCTGAAGACCCCAACGGACAACATCAGGATCTTGTTCATAGGTAATCATTTTGAATACTAAAATATTTGTATTGAGAATGAGCCTGCATCAAACAACCTTGATTTAATCAGGAAAATACACCATACATTTCCCCAAAGTGAAAACTGATAATTTGTGCTTTGGGTATTAAAAGACGTTTTTACTGAAACTCTGAACTAGACAAAATACACCACTGTCCTTTGTTGACTTCCTAAGCAGATATAAATGCAAATCAAAGATGGAAATGTCACGTTGCAAATAAGCATAATAGTTACCATGAAATGATCACTGACTAGATCTATTATTCCTCTGATACAAAATCCTCGGCCCAAATGTTACATTAAACATTGGTACGCTTAGGCCCTAAAATTCATAAATAAAGGAAGCACATGAGCATTTAAACCATATTGTTAAGAGTTGCAGAGTAACCCATTTTGCAATGTTTCTTTTGCTCTATTTCAGCGGATTACCATAAATTAGCAGTAGCACTCGGAAGCCCGTCTAATCAAATACTCCATTGCTCAGAATCATTTAATAATATCCAAACAGCATGAACTCGAAAATTAAATGAATTTTCATTATATGTAAAATCGTGTCCATCAAGATACGGGTGAAGTACAAAAAAGCTCAACATTTCGATCCGAACTAAATCTCACAACTCCTCCTCCTTTTATCATGTTTAATTTAGCAACTTACCTGACTCGAAGCAAAATCTCAATAGGAAAAAAAAAAAAAAAAGGATCAATTTTGAAATTTATAAGCGCATTTGATCTATATATACTCGGAACAAACAGCAACGTACGGACGTGGAATCAACTATTTCATCCGATCACTGATATATAAAGCATCGAATCAATCAACGCAAATCAAATCAAATAAAGATACGAGAACAAGATCAGCATGCATTGCAGAAAAATACAAAAAAAAAAAAAAAAAAAAATTTAAACCCAAAAAAAAAAAAAAAAACCGACCTTGAGTTCTCAAAATTCTAGACCATATCTGAAATTGCCATCTTCGCTCACCACACTTGCTGTACGTAGATACACTCGTTATATACACATGAATTATACAGTTTCGGGGCGCCACAGAATGAGAAGATGGGAATCGAAATGGAGATCAATGGATGATAATAATAATAATAATAATTGGTATTTTATTTATGGAGAATGATTCGAGTGATGGCGTGAAAGTTTCCATGTGAATGTATCTGTTTGGGAGTGTGATAAAAACAGGGAACACTCATTAGTGCATGAAGGAATATGCAAAAAACAAATTTTTTTATTTTTTATTTTTGAAAATAATAATAAATAACTAGACTCTCATTTTCTAAGTCTAAACTGGCTCAAGAATAACGAAACAAGAGGATTTTACAAAAACTACTTTATATTCATTTTTGTTTTATAAAAATAGTTTATTATATAAATTATAACATTGTGTTACTCGCGGTTAATCCATTTGCTAGACAAGAGGCTCTCACAAAAACTACTTTATATTCATTCTTGTTTTATACTAAAGATTATCATATAAATTATAACATTGTGTTAGATGTAGTTATTATATCAGACTGAAATCTCTTTGCTAAAACAGATCAATTAGATGACTAAAATATGAATTGTCAAAACGTAGCTCCACATATGGTTCGAACTTCGAATTATCGTTGTTTTTATGGTAAAGTTACGAGAAGAAGTTGAAGAAATAATCTTATATGACAGAGTAACACTCTTGTGAGACGGGTCAATTTTACCCATATTTATAATAATAATAATAAGTAATACTTTTGACATAAATTGTAATATTTTTTAATGGATAACTCATATAAAAGATCTGTCTCATAAATATGACCATTGACCGTTTCATAGAAGTTTTTGTCTATATGATAATGGATGAAGTGAACATGAAATCAAAAGGGAATTAATTATAGAAGGTATAATTTAAATATTTGATTCTGTAAAACATAATATATTGTCATGATAAGAATGATACATAAGACCTATATTATTATTAATGTGGTCAAATCGAATAACTGTTGGAATGAAACAATAAATTTACACAGAATAAAATCCGATTTTGGTGGCGCCTACATTTGAAATTCCAAAAACCAAATCACATTTATGTCCGAGCAATATAGAGAATCAAATTCAGATGAATTTAATTATTAAAAACTTCCAGAACTCGATGGAAAACAACAAAATAATATTTTTATATTAAAAAAAGAAAGTAAAATTGACTTAGAATGGGGGGAGTATATATCGGGAGGCGAGTAATGAAAAAAGAAAACGAAAGAAAGCGGACAATGGAATTGGAATCTAAAATTTGGTCTCATTTTTCAGAAGCTGTTGTTTTCAAACTGACACCGATTCCCCTTTCTTTGTCCTTTTACTCTCTCTCACTTGTCTCATTTTCCTTTCTTTCTTTCTTTTCTTTTTTTATTTTTTCATTTCTTTCATTTTTTAAAATTTTTTAATTAAATAAATCATTTATTCAAAAATTTAAATTTGAAAGTAATAATAGTGTACACCAAAATTAAAGTACTCGCTAGAAGAAGTATTTTCTAATAATTTCATAATTTAACAATTATTAATTTTTTTGAAAATAATTATTAATTATTTGACCTCGAGTATAACATTGAAATAGGGAGGGGGGGTCCTTTTTTAAAAAACAAAAAAAAAATCGTTAAATAAAAGCTATTGTACGGGGGATCTCACGTATATCTAGAATTTTCTGACTTGGGTGATGCTACATGTACATAAAGGGTTACACGTTGAGTTACACGTTGCACTTGAAATTACATAAATATCCTTAATGAATTTTGGAAAGATTTTTTTCAAATCAATTGGAAAGATAATTTTGTAATTTCATATGTATTGTGTAACTCAATGTGTAGTCTTCTATGTACTAGCATTATCCTTATTTTAAATGTAAAATAAATAGTACAATGCGAAAAGGAATCTAAGATGGGGCCTACATAAATATAGTGCCAAGTGGAGGGGTCACAGTTTTGTCGGCGTTGGGAAACGCTGGATGAGCTGGATGCGATTGTATCAAACTGACCATTTTTCCAAACCAAGTCTGCATTTTCATTCATCAATTTTTTCATCTTTACTTGTGATTCCACGAGTTTCAAATTTAAGGTGAGATTTCATATCCGAAATTTATTTTTTAAAAAAAACTTTTCAACTCAAAAATAATTAACTATTTGATACATTCAACTGATCGACGAATGATACTCACTTAGTTTTTTTTTTTTTTTGAATTAATGAATGAAAGGTTTTTTTTTTTATTAAAGGAATCAAGGTATGGAAGTGAAATACCATATTTTAACACCATTTATTTTATGTATCAATACATGAGCATAATGTACATAATGAGCCTTGATTCTTGTTAGATGTTGATAATCAATCATGTAAAATGCATTTAGCTCTACGGTCAATACGAAGATACAAAACATAATATTATCATAGTAAAAACGTAAAGATGTTCTGTCTATAGCATATGAAGAAGGAAACTTATACTCAGAAAAGAACCTTGTCAAGTACAATAAAATAGTTTGGCACCGCAATACATCAGTTCTTGACATAGTTGACTAACCGGTGTATCCAACACCGTAAATTTATGGGACGATGGGAAGTCATTCATGTCTCAGACTCGAACTCAGATAAACTAAACCATAAATAAAAAAAATAAAAAAATACTACCATTTGATTATTTGAATGTTCTTTTCGGTTCTTGCCAGATCAAGGGTTAGTTACCGCTTTTCTTAAATATTCAAAGTAAGATGGACTAACAATAGTTCACATTTTACCAATGCATTACCGTGTGTGTGCATGAAACTCGAGCATCCAAGATTGCAAAATATAGTTTCAAGCCTCTCGTGGTCTGTTAAGAGAGGCCTCCAATATTGGTTCTTAATTTTTCCCTATCCTATTGTTTGCACATAAAAATTGGCGAATTTTGTGTGTTGCACAGGTGTGCCAGACACGTGAGTGCCGAAATAAAATAAAAATGAAAAAATAAAATCTAACTTCTAAAATCAAGCGAATGTGAGTCCTTATTTCATCGTCGGTCTCAATTCTACCTGTTAAACGCCAAAGAACATAAGGAATAATGAAGAAGAATCATTAATAGCCATTGAAACATCAACATTACTACTAAAAATTTGAAAATGACAAGTGTTTGTCATAAAACAAAATAAAAGATGTTGCTGGAAAGCTTGAGAAACTACAAAATATGACTGAAAATATAGAAAAATACAAGACAATGATGAAATTTCAAAAATGTGCAGAAATATGCTGAAGAATTCGAACTTTTGGAGCTTGAAATTGTTGGATTGTTGGTTGTTCTCTTGTGTTCTGCATGAATGCACCTTTTATATGTTGGTTCCTGAGTTAGTTCCTCAACTGCTCACTTCTACTAGCCCCACTACTTGCAGCACTAAAAGCCCCATTAACAGCCCCCACTAACTCTTAACTGCTTTGACTTGGTCTTCCTCTCATTCTTTCTCAGCTTGGTTCCCCAAGTGCCGAAGGTTCCCCGAGTGCCCAACTTCATCATTACACTACTTATAACTGTTTTGACTTGGTCTTCTTCTCTTTCTCTGCTTGGTTTCTCGAGAGTCAATCCGGTTCCTCGAGTGCAATAGTGAGTCTTGGAAGTTGTTGAATAATTCTTTGCAGTTCCTGTAGCTTTATTGAGCTTTAATTCACCGAGATCTATCATTAAATTTCTTATTTGATTAAATGCTAAATTAATTGCACAAATTAATTTATGGGTCAAACCGGGCAAGCTTTTGGCCCAACGGGCCAATATGCTTGGATATAATACCACGCATTGAGCTGAGTTTCCCGCAAGATTTTGGCCCAACCGGCCAATATGCTGGAGAAAACACGTTCCTTGATTGTGAAATATTGTTCATTTGCTGGTAAGTATCGCTTTGTGGCCCTCGAGCCATGGTTCTTACTCTTATATATGAGCAGTTCTTTGATGTCACATTTCCACAATGATATAAAATGTTATTTGGCCCGTGGGCCATGGTTCCTCTAGTATGCGAGTAGTTCCTCGACCTTAGGATTTTGGCTCCTCCAGGACGTAATGGGTTCCTCGGTCCTTGAGTGGTTCTTTGATACAATTTGTACTTACTTTTGTACCTGTACAAAAAGTGTGTGATAATCAAAGGTTGAGGGAGATATGGTGCCCCCCGAGCATTCATAAAATTATGTTCTCGATTGATGGTTCCCTGTAACCCTGCAGAACACTTTTGGTTAATGACAAAAAATTGTTGAAAAACTGAAATCTTACTGTTATACTTCAGATTTTGAGGAGTTCTTTTCCACACATCTTCCTCTCCTTTGTGAAGTGGAGTGCATCGATCAACATCATTCTCTTGATGGAGATTTACCAAGCGACGGGTATCGCCTGCTGGGGAACTCCCACTTGATTTTCTACCTTCATTGGGGTTACGACTTTCCTCAGCAGTTTTATTAGGGTTCACCGTCTGTTCTTGAGAGATGGTGATTTTAGGAACATATTCTCCACCAGATTTGATTTTGCTCATCTCACCTCGCATAAAGCCCATGGCCGAAATAACAAGCCTATGTGCCTCCTCCATACGTTCCATGGTGTTCAACATTATTTCCATCATCTCCATTTCCTTAGTGTTGATGGAATCAAGATGAACTGAACAGATCCTCGCATTTTTTGATCCATAATATTTTGGTGGTTCCTCGGACTCTTCTTCCTGTGCAGAAAAATCGTCACCTCCTTCGTTAATGTTTCTTCGGTCTTCGACATCATTGGTCCCACCGGGCGTGCCAAAATTATGTTTGCACATAAAAATTGGCGAATTTTGTGTGTTGCGCAGGCGTGTCAGGCACATGAGTGCCGAAATAAAATAAAAATGAAAAAATAAAATCTAACTTCTAAAATCAAGAGAATGTGAGTCCCGGTTTCATCGTCGGTCTCAATTCTACCGGTTAAATGCCAAAGAACATAAGGAATAATGAATAAAAATCATTAATAGCCATTGAAACATCAACATTACTACTAAAATTTTTAAAATGACAAGTGTTTGCCATAAAACAAAATAAAATTGCTGAAAAGCTCGAGGAACTACAAAATATGACTGAAAATATAGAAATATACAAGACAATGGTGAAATTTTGAAAATGTGCAGAAATATGCTGAAGAATTCGAGCTTTTGGAGCTTGGAATTGTTGGATTGTTGGTTGTTCTCTTGTGTTCTGCATGAATGCACCTTTTATATGCTGGTTCCCGAGTCAGTTCCTCAATTGCTCACCTCCACTAGTCCCACTACTTGCAGCACTAACAGCCCCATTAACAACCCCACTAACTCTTAACTGCTTTGACTTGGTCTTCCTCTCATTCTTTCTCAGCTTGGTTCCCCAAGTGCCCAACTTCACCATCACACTATTTGTAACTATTTTGACTTGATCTTATCCTCTTTCTCTGCTTGGTTCCTTGAGATTCAATCCGGTTCCCCGAGTGCAGTAGTGGGTGTTGTTGACCAATTCTTTGCAGTTCATGTAGCTTTATTGGGCTTTAATTCACCGAGATCTATCATTAAATTTCTTAATTGATTAAATGCTAAATTAATGTCACAAATTAATTTATGAGTCAAACACCTATTTAACAAGAAAATCTGTCAGACATGATCAGTAGTTTTAGAACAAATATGAAGTATTTAGAGGCATCCCAAAGTTGACTAGAGTAACAAAGTAACCTTTTGAATGCAAGGTTCATCTTCAAACCATATCGCCCATAAACTTGAGAGCTGGGATGCCCCTTATTTATACATCCATCAAGTGTGACCGGATTAGTGCCAGCTTTGCCAACTCGGGTGTTGGAACACGTTCTCGGATCTGTCAGATCTGATACCCAAGGCAGCGGAAAGTTTTAAAATTTTATTTTTAGATCTGGAACGATTCCAGATCATGGGTGTCAGATCCTTATGATTAAAACAAGTTGCGTAAAATAAAACAAAATTTCATTTTACCTCTCAAGTTTTAACTTGAGGTTATGGACTTCAACAGATAAATCTGCTCTTCTTGTATATCCCAGGAACCGATGCCTCGATCAACTCCTGAATCAGGTCCACGAACAGAATTTTAATTCCTCTGACAGACTGCATTAGAAAGTCTATCAGAAGTTTCTACGAAGAGAGATTAACAAATCTGATCTGTCAAACCAGACTGTAATTTTCTAAAATTGCAGACTGGATTTTCGAACAGGAGAGAGGGAGGTGTTCGGCCACCCTAAGGAGAGTGGCTCTCTAGGTTTCGAAAATTATGAGCTTCTGTATGTAATTTCTGTACTAGAATAAATTATTTATAACATGGGCTGCTAACAGCTTAGGGCCCGTTAGTCATAAGTTCAAGTCTGACAAGCAAAGCCCGTATGTTCATAAATTAATATAAAATTCATCGTGACACTAATTGATAAACCAATTTTACCAATGTGTACAGAAACCTTTTCTGCATATTTTAAAGTCAAGATAAATTTTCTAAATCCGAATTCAGTGGTTTCCAAAAATGGCATCCCCATGTCATTTTAGGAAATCTCACTCCCTCTATTCATCAATAAGAAGTCCTACTTCTCGTTCGCTAAATTTAACTCATTAAATTTAACTCTCTCAACGGGGATTAGAAATCCATTACTTGTGTGACCCTTAATGGTTCAGGGACACAGCTAGCCATGGACTCACAACTCCTTGTGACTCGGAACAACAATTTTTGACTTGCCCATCGAATCGTGGTAAGAGCTCCTAACAACATCGCTCCATGATTCCCTAGGTATCACTGATAGTGCCTGCAAGAATCAGTGAGTTTTGGTTAGCGTACAGTACGGTCCCTTCAACCATATATCCCGATCGAATCAACAACCATTGGTATATCGAGAGTCGTTCAAGATTTGATAACTGTGCAATACATCTTGAAGATCAAACAGTGAGATGATATCTTGTATGTGAATAACCGAATAGTTGTTCCCAATATTACAGACTTGAGACATAATATTCTACAAGAAGTCCATTGTAGTCACTTCAGTATTCACCCTGGAGGCAGAAAGATGTACAACGACTTGAAGAATCAGTACTGGTGGAAACAAATGAAGTCTGACGTGACTGAATTTGTCTCCAAATGTTTGAATTGCCAACAGGTGAAGGCTGAAAGAAAGAAACCAGGTGGCTTATTGCAGAGTTTATCGATTCTTGAATGGAAATGGGACCACATTTCCATGGACTTTGTAACGAAGTTGCCATGATCATCTCGAGGATGCGATGCTGTTTGGGTGATCATCGACAGATTGACGAAATCTGCGTGCTTTATTCCTTATCAAATGACTTATCGTCATGATCAAATGACAGATCTCTATATTCGAGAAGTGGTAAGACTACACGGTGTGACAAAGTCGATTGTATCTGACCGAGATCCGAGGTTTACTTCGCACTTTTGGCATAGCCTACAGGAAGCTCTAGGTACGCGTTTACATTTGAGTACTGCCTATCATCCTCAAACTGACGGTCAATCTGAATGAACTATTCAGACACTTGAGGATATGTTGACAGCTATAGTACTTGATTTCGGTATTACATGGCAAAATTCTATACCACTCGTGGAATTTTCTTATAACAATAGTTATCAGACGAGTATAGAGATGGCTCCATTTGAAGCGTTATATGGGAAGAAATGTCGATCGCCTTTGTATTGGGATGATGTTTCTGAGGTACCTGAGTTAGGGCCAGATATGATCAGACAAATAACTGAAAAGGTGAAGTTGATACAGCAGAGAATGAGAACAGCGCAACACAGACAGACCAGATATGCGAATGTACGACGACGGCCGTTATCTTTTGAACAGGGAGATAGAGTGTTTTTGAAGATTTCACCGTTCAGGGGCACAGTTCGATTTGGCAAACGAGGAAAGTTATCTCCACGATTTATTGGGCCATACGAGATTCTCGAGAAGATAGGCAATCTAGCTTATCGACTCGCTCTTCCTATATCTTTATTTGGAATACATGATGTCTTTCATGTATCGATGCTGAGGAAGTATATATCTGATGCATCTCATGTGATTTGATCTGATGAAGCTGAGTTGGATGATACTCTTAGCTACTTCGAGCAACCTATTTAGATTCTCGATAGAAAAACGAAACAACTCCGAACGAAGGTCATTCCATTGGTGAAGATTCAATGGAGTCGGCACGGAGTTGAAGAAGCGACGTGGGAAATTGAAGAAGACATGAGACAGAGATTTCCTTATCTATTCCATTGATGTGAGTTCTTATTCAGTTTTCAGTTATTCTTTATTCTTATGAGCATGCAGTTTGCCTATTTATACGGTTTATGAATTCGAGGACGAACTCATGTCTTAGTGGGGTAGAAGTAAGACCCGAGATTAATTAAATTAATATGAACTTAATTTGATTTTAATTCGAGTATATTTAATTTGGGAGTATTTAGAGTTTTGATTCAAATTCTAATATTCTTAAATTAATTAGGATTGAAATTGAATTAAATTAAAGGCCGAGGACCAAATTGCAATTATGGAAGACTTGAGGGGTTAAATTGCAATATTGGTTGAAATTTATCATATTATTATGCAAGACTCAGCATGTCTACGTGTGAGAATTCAACAATTTGAGAGAATTTTCAGAACAGAGCAAAGCCGAGAGACCATCTTCTTCATTTTCCTTTGAAATTGTGATCTTCAAATCCTCGTAACTTTTGCTCCGGTTATCCGAATTCGATTCCGTAAATTGTTCTGGAATCCTTACGACGAGGGCTTCGATCTCGTGTAAGTTTTATGTTGTGTTATATGGATTTCGAAATCAGTGTGTGGCAGAGATCAGATTTTGAGTTTGTAATCATGTTTATCCATGTATATGCGATTTTATCTCGACACCGGATTGCTGAGTTGGTATTAAACGTGTCCAAGCATGATTTCCAGCTTATGATTGTTGTTTATAGCTGATATTGTGAAGGGTTTGATGATTTATGATTTGATATATGTTGTACGAATGATTGAAATGAAGTTAGAAATGGTTTCGGGATTCCGTCGGTTATCAATTTTGAATCGCTACGCCGTTTAATCGAGTTTTTGGACTGTTTTGATATTCGATAACTAATCTGAAACACTTATCTTGATGATGTGAATGTTATAGAATTTTTATTCTTCAGTTTTAGTTGAGTTTGGAAGGCTAACGACACGAGACAACGACGTCAAACCGAAGAAAGTTGATGGAGGTTTGAAATGCGATTGATTGACGATCTTATGATGTTTTCAACTCGATTTTGATACAATAAATTGGAATGAAGTTTGATATATGCATTTTGATGGTATCTTTCATATTTTCAATAGTCAGAATCGAGATATACGAAGGTATAATGACGACATCGCGAAGTTGGGACTTTGAAACTCAAGAACGATTATTCTTGAGTTGGCCCGTAAAAACCACATACTTGTTTATGTTTTTGATTTGATTGTGATGTTTTCGATCCATCTCAGGTAGTGGATCTTTACATTTGAATTGATATGAGGCTATATTGAATTGATTCTATGCCAAGGTTGCGGTTAACCTTATTTTCGAATTCCGGAATGATTTCGATAGATGGATATCCATGTCAAGATCGGTTACAAATCTTGATGGCAATGATGTTTTATGAATCAATTCTTAATCGATATATGCGTTAGTTACTCTATTGTTGAGTCGATTATGAATAGAGTCGATATGATTTATTTAATGCTTTACATATGTCGATTATACTGAGATTGTTTCTCACCGGAGTTTATCCGGTTGTTGTCTTATTTTGTATGTGTACATGATAATAGAGAGGGCAGGAGCTGATCATCGACGTCATTGATAGCTGGGAGAGAGTCTAGCATGTGAGGACTCGGGTTGTAGATGAAGTCGTATGAGTTTAGAAGCATCAAACTTTAGAACTTGTTGGTTTTGGAATGCATGTATAAAACTTGAGATAGTGTATGTCGTTTATCAATCTTTAGCGACTTGTTTGATGTAATAAATGCATGTATGAATGCTTGAGACCTCGTTTATATGTATATGCAAGTTCCAGATCTTTTAAATCATGTCTTGTATTGATTTTGGTGAATAGAACTGATGGTGCACGGTTTTGACAGCGAAAACTTTGTTCTGCACATATGGAAATGGAGCCCGCTCGATCGGGTGAACTTCACCGATCGAGCGAGGCCTTTAAAGTGCAAAACAGAGTAGCAGAGTTTTTGGCTCGCTCGATCGGTAGGATTTGACCGATTGAGCGAGGCCAAAAATTGGTTACACCCGAGAGCAGAGTTATGAAGCCCGCTCGATCGGGTGATTTTTCCCAATCAAGCGAGGCAATGTTTTTTTAAAAAATTTTTTTTACTTTGCTGTTGGTTTATTTAATTGATGTTTAATGAATGTTAATTGATCATTAATTACCCTAAGTTTGTTATTAGCAACCCGAGGTCCCCACATGGCCATTCGAGAACAGGGACTTGGTGATCTCTATAAGAAATCTGCTCAGCGTATTGAGAAGTATATGCGGCTGCTGGAGGTCTCTAATCCGGCTTATGTCCTCAGTGATGAGGGCATAAAGCTGCTCCTCAAGAAGGAGCAGAAGTTTGTGTCATTCCTGGCCGCCTATGAAGAAGTTTAGGAAACTGGGCTGGCAAAGCACATGGCGTGCTGGGAATTGGCACTTGAATTCGAAATTGCTATTGTAAACCTTGAGTTTGATTAATAAAAATTTATTTTGTTTAGCTCTTGTTCTTGCATTTCTTTTATCTTTGCTTCGTAGTAAATCTGCATAACAAGAAGATAAACAAAAGAATAATTAAATAAATTCCCCCTTAAAAGATGCGTCTAAATAAAAGGAAATTAAAACAATAATTCCAGTTTCAGTTTAGTCACAAAAAGATACTAAACTGATCTTTCATAAATCAGTTTCGGGTTAGGGCAAAAACACTCAATATTTATCGAAAATTCAAACTGAAATAAGAATATCAGGATAATTCAATAACTCCTAAGATATTTCTAAAGTAAGAAAACTTAGTCTCTGGAAGTGGTTTAGTAAAGATGTCCGCTGCTTGTTGTTCGGTTGAGATGTGTTCCAAGCGAATGCTCTTTTTGAGCGCATGATCTCGGATGAAATGATGTCTGACTTCGATATGCTTAGTTCTTGAGTGAAGAATAGGATTATAGGTAATTGCAATGGTGCTAGTATTGTCACAGAAGATAGGTGACTCTTTAGCATCAATTCCATAATCCCTCAACTGTTGTTGCATCCAAAGCAGTTGAGCACAACAATTCCCTGCAGCTAAGTATTCTGCCTCTGTAGTAGAAGTAGCTATGAATGTCTGCTTTTTGCTGCACCAGGAAATCAGTCTATCTCCAAGAAATTGACATGCTCCACTGGTGTTTTTTCTATCCAGTTTACATCCAGCATAATCTGCATCTGAGTATCCTATTAGGTTGAATGAGTTATTCTTGGCATACCACAGACCAACAACATGTGTTCCTTTAAGATACTTCAGAATTCTCTTGGCTGTTATATAGTGTGACTGCTTTGGATCGGATTGGAATCTTGCACAAAGGCAAACTGAAAATACAATGTCAGGTCTACTGGCAGTTAGGTAGAGTAGAGATCCTATTAGTCCTCTGTACATAGATGCTTCTACTGATATCCCCTTTTCATCTTTATCCAGTTTAACTGATGAACTCATGGGGGTGGTTGCAACTGTGCAGTTTTTCATGCCAAACTTCTTAATAAGTTCCTTGGTGTATTTGGTTTGGCTTATGAAAATTTCATTCTCCATTTGTCGAACTTGCAATCCAAGAAAGAAATTCAGTTCACCCATCATGCTCATCTCGAACTTTTCCTGCATTAACTTAGAAAATTTCTTGCACAATTTGGGGTTAGTTGACCCAAAAATAATATCATCAAAATAAATTTGAACAAGCAGTGTGTGATCGTCTTTTGTAAACTTAAATAAGGTTTTGTCAACTGTGCCTATAGTGAAATCGTGTTCAAGAAAAAATTATGTTAAAGTGTCATACCAAGCTCTAGGAGCCTGTTTCAGTCCATATAGAGCTTTATTGAGATAGAAGACATGATCTGGAAATTGATGGTTTAAGAATCAATCATGGTGGTTGCTCAACAAAAACTTCTTCTTGAAGTTTTCCATTCAGGAATGCATTCTTGACATCCATTTGATAAAATTTGAAGTCCTTGAAGGAAGCATAGGCAAGGAATATTCTTATTGCTTCCAGTCTAGCTACTGGTGCATAAGTTTCATCATAGTAAATTCCTTCCTCTTGCCTATATCCTTGAGCAACTAATCTTGCTTTGTTTCTAATGACCGTCCCATCTTCATTTAGTTTGTTCCTGAAGACCCATCGAGTTCCTATTACAGATTGATGAGTTGGTCTTGGAACAAGATCCCATACTGAGTTTCTTGTAAACTGATTTAGCTCTTCTTGCATAGCCTCTATCCAACAGCTATCAGCTAATGCATCTTCAATCTTCTTGGGTTCAATCTGTGATATGAAGGCTGGATGAAGAAACTCTTTAATCATTTGTCCTCTTGTCCTCAAGGGTGCTATGGGATTTCCTATCACCAGGTTTGGTGGATGCTTCTTTGTCCACTTTAGATTGGATTCAAGCTGATTTTCAGGATGTGCAGGTTCTCTTGAGTTTGAGTGTCTACAAATTCTTGTCCAATCTCTGTATTTTCATCATGTAAGTCAGTTTCTTGAGTTTGGTGTTGAGGTCCTTCATTTTCCTTGACTGGATGAGTTTTTTGGGTATCAACTGGTTGTTCATTTTCACTGTCATCTTCCACCTGAATTTCCTGAAACAGATCTGAAACTTGATTTACATTAATATCAGTTTCGTTTGATACAACTTCATCAAATACTACATGAATGGATTCTTCAACACTTAGAGTTCTTTTATTAAAGACTCTATAAGGTTTGCTCATGGAAGAGTATCCAAGGAAGATTCCCTCATCTGAATTTGAACCAAATGCAGTCAGATGATCTTTACCGTTGTTGTGAATGTAGCATTTGCAGCCGAAGATCTTGAATTATGACACATTAGGCTGTTTACCATTCCAGATCTCATATGGAGTTTTCAGAAAATTCTTACATATCATCGATCTATTCTGAGTATAGCAAGCGGTGTTCACAGCTTCTGCCCAAAATTTTTGAGAAACTGTGGAATCAAATAACATGGTTCTAGCAGCTTCTTTGAGAGTACGGTTTCTCCTTTCTGCAACACCATTTTGTTGTGGCATTCTAGCTGCTGAGAGTTCATGTTTGATTCCATAGTGTTCTAATAAAGAAGACAAAGTGTGAATGACAAACTCAGTTTCCTTGTCACTCCTGATTCTGTCAATCTTACTGGATTTTTCATTAAAAAGTCTTTTGAAAATCTTGATCAGTTGAGGAGCAGTTTGGTCTTTTGATTTTAAAAATATGACCCAGGTGAACCTAGAGTAGTCATCAATGATGACAAAAATATATCTCATTTCCCCTAAACTGGTTACTTGTATAGGACCAAATAGATCCATATGAAGCAGTTCCAAGCATCGGGTAGATGAGTTGTAACCCTTTTTTTAAATGATGACCTAACCTGCTTCCCAAACTGACAAGCTGAACAAACTTTGTCTTTAGAGAAATTGATTTTTGGCAGTCCTGCTACTAGCTCAAGCTTACTAAGACTGGCCATAGCCTTGAAATTTAGATGGTTAAGTCTCTTGTGCCATAACCAGTTGCATTTAGGATTTGAAGTTACGAGGCAAACTGGTTTGCTATACTGATCATTCCATCATACTTTGTATGTGTTCCCACACCTGTTTTTTGTTAAGATAATATCACCAGAAACATTTTTCACCAGGCATAAGTGTTTTTGGAATTCAACCATATGCTCAAAGTCACAAAGATGACTGATACTTATAAGATTGTATTTCAAATTTTCAACTAGCAGGACATCCTTGATGATTATGTTACCGTGGATAATCTTACCCTTACCCACGGTCTTACTCTGAGAGTTACCATCAAATGTGATGATTGGACCATTACTTTTAATCAGTTCAGACATCAGTTTAGGATTTCCAGTCATGTGTCTTGAACATCCACTGTCTAGGTACCATGATTCTTCTGAATTCTTTTCAGTACCTGTTTCCTGCATTCACAGAGTGGAAATAATTTTGGTGCCCACATCTAGTTGGGTCCATGAGGGATTAATCATTTAGGAACCCAAATCTGGATCACTTTGACCAGTTTACCAGTTTTAGTGTTCCTATAGGTGTGTGCAACATTTTGTGTTCTAGGACGTGGAGAATGATGTGCTTGAGATACCATATGAGGTTTTCTCTTTGAATCATCTTTGGGTTGTCGATAGCGCTTTTGAACAGGTCATTGGTTCCAATATCGAGTTTTGTTTCCTGTCATATGATTAGGTTGATATGCCTTAGCCCGTTCTGGGCTTTTAACAGTTTCAACCTTGGTTTCCTCAGGAGTGAAACCGATACCAAACCTTTTCTTGTTCGGTTACTCTATTGACTTCTGAATCATAGGAGGGGATTCATCATGTTCATTTTTCATGACTTCTCGCACAAAGTGTATGAAATTTCCTTTGCACATATCCAGTTTTGGCAGAGTACTGGATTCCCCGATGTCATCAGTTTTACCAAACCCTAGACCAGTTTTGTCATTCATGGGTTTTTGCAAACTGTGCATCTCTGTTAGCATACTTGATGATCTGTTCCCAGAACTCACTAGATCATTCAATCTTTGATTTTCCTTTGTAAGCTTCAGGGAATCAGTCTTAATTTGCTCATTCTCAATCTTAAGCTTTGCAATCTCTGTATCAAGATTATGTTTCTCAACTGATTGTTCCCAAGAGAACTCAGTTGAGGTATCTTGCAGATCATTTTGCTTTGCTTTGACTTCATCGAATGCCATGAATAGTTGTTGATACTCATTGGCCATTTCTTGAAGAGTTGTGATCAGTTCTTCTTTGGAGAAATCTTCAGAGTTAAATCGAGTACATGTTCACTGCTGGAAGCTTGCTCATGATCATTTGCCATTAAGCACTTCACTTCCTCATCATCTTCACTGGAGCTAGAAGAGTAGCTTGATTTTTCTGACTCACTGTCAGTTTCTGCCCATTTGGCTTTGCTATCTTCTGTCACCAGTGCCTCATGCTTCTTCCTTGAAGTATGTTTGGAATCTTTTGAACTTTTTTTCTTTCAAACTTTTTTTCCCTTTATCAGAAGATCTTTCATCTTTCTTCGATTTTGTGTAGTCTGCTATGAAGTGTCCTGTCTTTCCACAGTTGAAGCAGGCTCTTGGTTCTTCGTTAGCATCCTTCTTTTGAAAGTTTCTTATGTAGGATCCTTCCTGATTTCTTCTGATAAATTTCCTAAAATTCTTCACGAACAGTGACATTGCATCACTGCTCAGCTGTTCTGCAGATCTTTCAGTTTGGGTTGGAGTTTCAATCTTGACTGCTGATAGAGCCTTCATCAGTTGAGAAGTGGACTGATCTTCTTCTCGAGTTTTCAGCTCAAACTCATAAGCTTTTAGATCGGCAAAAAAGTCATGAAGCTCTATCTTGTTCAGGTCTTTTGATTCTCTCATTGTCATTGTTTTAACATCCCATTCTTTGGGAAAACCTCGGATGACTTTCATGATGACTTCTCTGTTGGAATATGACTTCCCCAAATCATCGAGTTCAATCATAATCCGACTGACTCTTTCATCGAATTCTGCCATAGACTCTCCAGTCTTCATCTTGATGTTATCAAATTTCTGGGTAGCCACAGAAAGTTTGTTTTCTTTTGTGTGCTCTTTCCTTCACACAACTGAGTCAGTTTTTCCCATATTTTATTTCCGGTTTTGCACAACTTGATTTTACTGAAAGTATTTTTATCAAGTGTTTTGTACAAAATATCTTTGGCAACATTATCAAGATTTGCCTTATTTTGTCTTCAGTGGTCCACTCTATTCTTGGCTTTTCAACATATTGCGGTCCTCCACTGGACATAGCTATAGCAATGTTCACCTTAGTAATGGTAATAGGTCCATCTGTAATGACATACCACATGTCATCATCCAAAACTGATAAGTGAGCTTGCATAAGAATCTTCCAGTCATCAAAGTCCTCAAAGAAGAACATGGGAATCTTGCTGAATGATGTCATTTTGATAAGCTGTTCAGAGACATCGCTCTGATACCACTTGTTATGATCGGTTTAGAGAGTAGCGGGGGGGGGGGGGTGAATACACTCCAAAACTGCTCGACTTGGTTGCGGTAGAAATCAATCGGTTTAGTGATGGATTTCTGGTTTTATATTGAAGTCTGATGTATATTGGCAAACAAAGTATGTGCGAAAATATGTCAATCTACAGATTTGAACATTTATGCAATATCGGTTTGGTCAAGATAGTAATGACGAGATAAACTGGTAAATGACACAATGAAATATTTATGGATGTTCGGATATTTCAATCACTCCTACGTCACCCCTTCTTCCACCTTAGAAGGATAGCACTAGAAAACTTTGAGAATTACAAACAGTTTGCAAAACCCCGATCCAGTTTAGGACTTGTACACTGCCTAAACAAGAACTCCTAGACTTACACTTCAGTTTCAGTCTAAACTAATGATTACAATGATGATTACAACTCGAACGACTTTAACAAAAATTGATCCCAAATGATGAGAATAACACTTTAAGTGTTTGTGCTTCCAGCTTGTGCTTGTATATATATTTCTTTTGATCGATTTCACAGTAAGAACGTTGATCGCGTATATGCAGAGTTTCCGTGTGTTCTTCAATAGATCTTGATCTCTATTTATAGACTTTGATTCCAACGGTAACATTTTCAAAATGATCTTTAGATAGAGTTTCAAAATTGTTCCCGTTGCTTTTGTCACTCTCAGGGACAATTTTTGTAGCCGACATCCATGGTTGAGGCACGGCACTAACTTCTGCAAGTGTGTCAGAGTACGGAGAATAGTACAATGGTAAGCTGGTGAAGAAGCAGTTTATGCAAGCTAAACTGGTGGCCTCAGTTTGGGCGGCTTGTCCTTGTTCAGTTTGAAGAAACAGTTTAGCTCTGTAAACTGTTATTCCCGATTTAAAAACCATTCGGTTGAGGCATATTCAAACTGTTCGGTTGACTGGACTTTGACCACGTAGTCAGTTTATACTTCGAATCCGGTTGATGTGCCACGTAGTCAGTTTATACTTCGAATCCAGTTTCACGACTTTGTAAACACCGAAACTTAATTTCCCAACAAATTTGCTCGGATGTTATCACTATTTTAAATTTCTGTTAAAATTTAAAATTTGATAGCATTAACATTAAAAATAATTATAATGTATCTATTTTCAATTCAAAAGTTGAAATTTAATTGTATATCAATATTTTATAAATTTAAGTAATTTTATATCATCATACATATGTGAAAATATTCATAAATGATAGATATGCTAATGTATCAAATTATGGATCAAAATATAGATGATTTTTTGGGTTCACGCATATGTGAATATTTTCATAAATGTTGTACAAAATAATGTATTAAATTTCGGTTCAAAATTTGAAATTTGCTCGGATGTTATCTCTAATTTTTATTTTTAGTTAATATTTGTGTGTCCATATGTGTGAACATTCCATAAATTTTATATATGATAATTTACCAATTTTCGGTTCAAATTTTGAAATTCTTTTAGATGTTATCACTATTTTTTAAAAAAATTATTTTTTGTGTGAATATGTGAAATTGTCTTAAATGATATATATGATAATATACTAATTTTTATTCAAATTTAAAATTTGGTGGGATGTTATCACCAATATTTATTTGAGTTAATTTTTGTTGTCATATATGTGAATGTTATATGATAATGTACTAATTTCCGTTTCAAAATTTGAAAATTGATAGGATGTTAATTATCATTATTTTATTTTTATTTTTTTGTGTCCATAAATATTTGAAAATTTTCATAACCGATATGTGATAATGTACAAATTTTTTGTTCAAAATTTTAAGTTTGGTCCGATGTTATTATTACTATTTATGTTTAGTTAATTTTTATGCATATATAAATGAAAATTTCATAAATTCATATTTGATAATATATCAATTCTTTGGTTCAAAATTTAAAATTTGATTGGAGGTTAAGGAGTACCAAATCACGAGTTAAGCTTGGAAATTTGAAACTATTGTTATGTTGATACGGAACATGGATAATTCTCTTGGATATGCAGTGACACTAGATTGATCGTGATGAAGCTCGAAAACCATATTTTAGAAGAAAAAATCAAAGAGAAAAACAATTATGGTCATAAAGTACTTATTCCGAGAAAGACATCGACTTCTTCTAATCCAATACTTTCTTTTAAATTCCAACAACGACAATATTATTTTATTGTACCATACACAATGAGAAATCAACAAAATTCACGGTCAATCATATCCCACTTAGAACATCTTTCGAAGAACCTCATTTTAGTCGGATCTAAAAATTTTATATGTGATAATGATAGCAACCATAAAAATTCGAACACAAACGTTGTATTTAAGAAAATTTTCAAATTTTGGATTATAATTTTTATTATTTTCTAATTGTACGATCAATAATTCATTTAGTTTATTTATGCTTTAGTTATTTATTAAAATTTTTATACTTAGTAATTAATATTTTTAATAATTAATTATATAAAATACTACTCTGCGCATCGCACGGGAGAAATACTAATTATTATAAGACCTGAGTTTTGCTGCCAGGTTGTGGTGGATAATTCATTTTTCTTAATCATGCATGATGACACACATCCTTATTCTCTCACCATCTAATTCCTAATTTTGCATCTAAATAAATTAGATTGCACTTGGAACTTTTTCACACTTTCTGTTACTTTGTTAATAGTTGGGTAGGTCGATTATTCAATTTCATTATTTACATGATGATTAGATGAGAACATTTAATGGCAACATATGTGAGGAGAGATGATTAAATTAACTTTACTAGATGTAAACATGTAATTACACTTTGCGTCAAAATAACAAATTTTGAAGTATGAGAAAAGCATTAAGACAATTCACTATTTTAAAATTTTGCTATTTATTTAATTTTATCCATCTTCAGTTTGGTTTGTGCTCCAAGCAGTACCCAACTCCCTACTTTTCAAAAGTGTGTGGGTTGATTGATTCAAAGTTATTTGTGATATTTGATTATTGAACTCTTACATATGCACATAAATATTTTTTTCTCATTTGTACGATAAAATATCATTCCATTTTAAATGATATTGACTTTTTGTAAGTTGAGGCTTAATTACGCAAAGTTGGCATTATTTATTGTTTGCATCCTTTTGTAGTATCTTGGTTCCAAGTTTTCGTATACGGCTGATAACTACCTATCTATTCTTGGTAGCCCAAAATTTAACGTTCATATTCTTTTTCATTGTTTGAAAATTACTTTTCATGTATTTTTTTTGTTTGCACTTTTTATAATGATGTGTTAGCATGTTAATGATTTAATCTATTATTTTACTTCAAATTATAATATAATAACATCAAAATTTATGCTGCAACGTAAATTCGCTTCTTAGAGATATTATAGGCGCACAATGAAGAAATCCATGTGGCTGTGAAATATGATTAAGTTTAATGATCAAAATACAGGGAGATCATTGAGTTTCAACAAAACATAAAAAAAAAATCCATATGGCTGTGAAATATGATTAAGTTCAATGGTTGAAATACAGGGAGATCATTGAGTTTCAACAAAACATAACTTAATTTTTAACATGTGTATACTAGGATTGTTATTTTTTGACTTCATTTATTTGTAAGGTTTTTTTGAACTGTACATGGTGTGTAAAATAAAAATTTTAAAGTATTTAGCTATGTTTTGTAGGTTTGATTTATTTTGGGAACAATGTCGTTACAACGTACACACACATGACACGATTGTGATCACATCGTGACCGCAACACCTATTACACGTCTTATACTTAAATATCTAGGTTTATCAATTTTAAAAATCATAGACTGGATTGTATTTATTTCTTATCATTTACACAATTGAATTATCCAGTGAACTTTACAAACAAACATTATAAAATTCATGCATTGTTTTACACACAAACAAGTTTATTATATTTTTGTCTCACATGCAACGTATGTGTCACGGTTGTTGGTAATATATTATTTTTAAATATTACTCATGGTTAATATTTTAACCTAAAATAATTTTACTTTTTTTCTATAAATTTATTATGTTTTTTTTTCAAAAAATTAATTTTAATAAAAAAACAATTTTTTCATACGTTATGTATAACGTATGTTTGCAAATACGTTACTTGTTATAATAAAGCACAAAACGAAGATCTCTAGATTGATGGATACGATGGGATGTGAATTGTTTTGGGCTTAGATTTAGTTTAAGTAATTTAAGATTGGATGGATGGATGGATGGGATGTGATGTTTAGTAAGTTAAATTTAGATAACCGATGAAAATTGTGTTGGGCTGTATATTTCGGCCTGTTCTCTTTCCTCGCCTCTCTGTTCTCATCGCCTATGTATCTTCGCCTCTCTCTGTTCTCATCGCCTATGTTCTCTTCTCAATTTGCATCCGAGAAAATAATTCTCGGCCCTTCTTCGTTTAATTTGATTTCCAGATCCGCCATGGATTGGAATTCTATTGTTGGTAAGTATATATTTTGTATGTACCTCCAGATCTGAAGCCTTGCTTGATTTTTTTTTTATTTTATTTTTTGGCATTGACTCGGTATAAAAAAAAATTAGATCTAGTATATTCAATTGCAATTACAATTGTTTGTGTATTGATCTTTGGTTCTCAACATCATTCCACAAACATCCGAATTTAATTCAACTCTTAAACATAACCTTTGTGACTTTCTTTCTTCACGAAAGTAGTTTCGTTGGTTTCAAATTGTTTTTAATTTTTAATTTCCTCTTCATTTACAGAAAACAGATGTTCACGACGATTCCGAATTAGCCATGGTTTGGCAAGCACGAAGAGATGGACAACTTGCTAGGTTTGTGTCAACTAATTAATCTTATCGATTTTTTTTTGAATACATATTGAATTTATTGTAACACAAATTTTGCATATACAAATAGGGCTGCAATCGAGCCGAACCAAGTAACACACTACTCGAGCTCGACTCATATGTGACTACTCGAGCTCGAGCTCAATGGAGTAGTAAATGTATATGAGCTCGACTCATATGTGACTATATATATGTATATGTATATTATATTATATATATTTTTGTGATCGAGTAGATCGCGAGCTACTCGATCACATACATACCGAGGTCGAGCTCGATGGTTGCTCGAGTTACTCGAGCTCGAGCTCGTTGACCTAGCTGCTCACGAGTAGCTCGACTCGTTTGCAGCCCTATATACAAGTGTGGTTCTAAAACAATATGATTAATTAGTTATTTTCATATAGAATTTTATGAAATTTTTGAAATTTTTTAGCTCGACTCGTTTGCAGCCTTATATACAAGTGTGATTCTAAAACAATATGATTAATTAGTTATTTTCATATAGAATTGTATGAAATTTTTTATTTTATTTCGGATGGTTCTAATAAATTGAAATAGAATACAAATAATTTTAAAATTAAAAATCAAATATGACATGATCTGGGTGATTAATTTTTTGTGTTTATGTGCATTTTCCACCAGCAACTCATTCTCACATTTTTTTCCGCCTTCTAACTTTTAACCACATTATGTTTTAAAAAAAAATTATAATATGTGCACATATTTTATCTTTTGTATCAAATGGTACCATATTTTCAATATATTAATTTGATCTGTTTTTTACTGGTATAAAAACATGTGATGCCACTAAGTACAAAATATTTGTGTGTAGATCATAAACTTAAAACATAATGAACTTCAAATTATATTTGAGTTTTAGATGTAAAGCAAATTTTCCCTTCAATAAATTGGTTCAATAAACATATACATTGGTATACATAAAAAGTAAAAATTAGTTCTTTAACTGGGCTTGCACAAAAAATTGGTTCAAAATATTGGGCCCGCACGTTTTAAGAAGAGTAAATTGGCAATCACTACCTAAATCAATTTACAACTCACATTTCACTCCCTAAATCAATTTTATTATAATCTATGAACTTACTAATTTTTTCCCTATTTATTCCATACACACTAATTAAATTAAATTTCTAAGTTTCAAATACATTGACTTGAATACTAACATAATCCCAATATATACTCGTATTCTAATTTGATTGTTATTATTATTATTAATATTCTTATTAAATTGAAAATTTTGCTTTATCACACACTAAATAAATTTATTGAATTAAATCAAATTAAATTACTATTTCACTCTAATAATTTATTTAATGCACTAAATAAATTACTCATTTCTAATTTACTAATTTAATAATTTTAATATTGCTCCTATTTATTCCACAAACTAACTAAATTTACCCCTATTTATTCTCACACAAACCAAAGTACTAATTCTAATCTATTAAATTATTTGCCTTTATTTATTCCACAAACTAATTAAATTACTAAATTTACCCATATTTATTCCACATAGTAACTAACATCCCAAGAATTTAAAGGATAATAAATAATTTATTGGCTCTTTTATATAATAATAATAATAATAATAATAAAAATAATAATAGATAGATAGATAGATAGATAATAGAGAGATGATGGTATGAGACTGTATAATGATAGTCACTGATAAATTTACATCTCGATTTCAAAGATTGTTTCTCTACTGGAATCAAATATTATATATATTAAGAAAATTCACCTCAAGTAACGTTGAATGTAATATAGTAGCATCATGGCCGATTTAGTGATCACTTGAACTAAAATAAATAATAATTTTAATGTACACCACGTAAGATGATTTGTATTCCATATCCATTTATTCCAAGCCAATATTCATTATTCCAAGTCAATTTTTAAAATATTTTCACGTTCATTGGATCATTGATTATTTCGCTAAAATTAAATCAATTACTCCTATAAAAATTAAAAATAAAATACGAAAACATAAAATTTTACAACAGTTTACACAAACTATATAATATGAACGATGATCTAACGATCCGAACGCTTCGTTGGCTAAACCGTAAAAATAAAAATACGAAAGCACAAACTTTTACAATAGTTTACATAAATTATATAATATGAACTATGATCTTACGATCCGAACGCCTCGTAGGCTAAACAGTAGGCAAAAACAGTACCCTAATACACCCCACAAATTTTTTTTTGCTTTGACCCGGGGAAGATATCTCATCCTCATTTTATTAGAGGACTGGGGTCTATGTCATGCAGAATAAATTAATCCCTTTCACGACATTGAATCTCAAAATGCATGCCTCTCACAACGAGGATTCCATCCACGATCAAAAAAATAAGCTGAGCCATATCGCGATTTAATAGATTTATGCCAAAGATTACCACCGCTTAAACCTTGTAAACACAAAGCATCCATCGACGCTGTTATATAGACGTAAACCAACGATAACATTAAATGATGAGCATTGATGACTGCTAATGAATGATAATATAACACGAAATATATTAAAGTAATTAACAATTCCAATCCACTTTATTTAATCCTTTCACGACATTGAATCTCAAAATGCATGCATCTTACCACGAGGATTCCATCCACGATCAAAAAACATGTAAGCTGAGCCATATCGCGATTTAATAGATTTATGCCAAAGATTACCACCGCTCAAACCTTGTAAACACAAAGCATCCATCGACGCTTTTATATAGACGTAAACCAACGATAACATTAAATGATGAGCATTGATGACTGCTAATGAATGATAATATAACACGGAATATATTAAAGTAATTAACAATTCCAATCCACTTTATTTAATCCTTTCACGACATTGAATCTCAAAATGCATGCAGATTACCACGAGGATTCCATCCACGATCAAAAAACATGTAAGCTGAGCCATATCGCGATTTAATAGATTTATGCCAAAGATTACCACCGCTCAAACCTTGTAAACACAAAGCATCCATCGACACTGTTATATAGACGTAAACCAACGATAAAATTAAATGATGAGCATTGATGACTGCTAATGAATGATAATATAACACGGAATATATTAAAGTAATTAACAATTTCAATCCACTTTATTTAATCCTTTCACGACATTGAATCTCAAAATGCATGCATCTTACCACGAGGATTCCATCCACGATCAAAAAACATGTAAGCTGAGCCATATCGCGATTTAATAGATTTATGCCAAAGATTACCACCGCTCGAACTTTGTAAACACAAAGCATCCATCGACGCTGTTATATAGACGTAAACCAACGATAACATTAAATGATGAGCATTGATAACTGCTAATGAATGATAATATAACACGGAATATATTAAAGTAATTAACAATTTCAATCCACTTTATTTAATCCTTTCACGACATTGAATCTCAAAATGCATGCATCTTACAACGGGGATTCCATCCACGATCAAAAAACATGTAAGCTAAGTCATATCGCGAGTTAATAGATTTATGCCAAAGATTACCACCGCTCAAACCTTGTAAACACAAAGCATCCATCGACGCTGTTATATAGACGTAAACCAACGATAACATTAAATGATGAGCATTGATGACTGCTAATGAATGATAATATAACACAAAATATATTAAAGTAATTAACAATTTCAATCCACTTTATTTAATGAGAACACAATTACCAAAAAAAATTATATTGATAGAGATTGACCATGTGTTTGACCGTATGTAGCCAACTATACAGGTAAGCCCAAAAGTTCAATATAATCTAATAGTCCAAGAATACACGTTAGTTTGAAGATAATAGATAGATAGATAGATATATATATTGTGTATTATTAATAAAATAATAAATGACAAAAAATATAGAATAAAAAGATTTTAAAACTATAGAAATTATTTTTAAGAATAAATAAGGGACAAAAAATTTTTTGGTTTGGTGAATCAAACAAAAAATATATGGTTCCGTTCCGTTTCAGAACCCGCAGTTATAAATAATGTTATTTTCACTTACATGTATCTAACGAACAATACTTGAATGTAAATGAAAAAATAGTCGTACGTGATAAAACTCAAAATTTGATTTATTCTACATTATTACAACTTCAATAGATTTTTGAAAACTCATAATGACATTTTTTCCCTTTTAAGGGTAATAAAAAATTAAAAGAAATATAATTATATTTAAGAATATTTTATAATTTATCATAGAAATACTAGCTAACAACAGAACGTTAACAGTAATAAATATAATATCAACAGTATTCTCATGTCTAATAAAATGTTGAGCAATGCTACATGTACAACTAAATTTGTACAACAATTTTTACACCACAAAAAATTCAATACAAAATTTTAATTTATCAAATCTCACGATATATTGAAGGCAAAATCTCACGATATGATATCAAAATCTCACGAGATAATAGCAAAATATTTGTTGTAAATATCATTGTACGATATATTGGTTGTACCTCTAGCATTATTATAAAATGTTTCACAATCTCGAGTGTATGACACACTAAGATTCTCCAGTGAGTGGTGGCCAATACTATCACCATCTTGTCATTTTCCAGTTTTTGCCTCCACTCCTCGTCTAGCCAAAATGATCAAAATTCATAGTAACCTTCAAATTATAGCCCAAAATGATAAAAAATTCATAGTAATCTAACTGATACAATAACCCAGAAGTGGTTCTTCTGAGGTGCAGACTTGTTTGAATCTCAAAAAGTTTAAAGAAGTGGTCCCAATGATGCAGCATCAAAGAAAATAAAACGCCCTTAAAAGAACCCAAGCCCATTCATAACTGAGTCTGAATTTGTTCCAAAATATAACATGACACAACTCCTAAGACAATGGGATAGAAATCCCAAATGCCCAACTTAGACTTTGTTCCAAAAAGCCAAACATTTCAAGGAAAGCATACATAACATACACCACACTAGGCCAATCCAATCCATCTAGATGTTACGTGAAGAAGCCTGCAATTCTTGTTTCTGTTGCATTCTTTTAGTAAGCGCGCTACTTGCGAACCAGCCAATAAAGGGGCAAGACATGACGAACAGGGTAAGACCCTGCAACAATATCATCATCTCACTTACATAAGAAAACCAATTAGTACAACTTAGATCAGAAAATAAATACTCACCCCGAAAAAAACAATGAAACCAACTTTGTTCCCCCCGACAGATGCTTCTTCTCTCACAGAATTTTTGGCACGTTCGTGCCTCAAAGCTGCTTTTATAGCCATCTTCAATCGGCTGAAACTCGTCATCAACAATTGGCTGGTTAGGGTTTGGTTTGGTTGAACGACAACAATGAGGGATGATAACATTTTTAATACATTTAAAAATAAAAAACTGATTTAGGCCCAATTAAGAACTGATTTTTTTACTAATAAAAAATGGTCGTTGCTTTAACGGTCTCGTAATGATCTTAGTGGAACGATATCTTAGGACGGTCTCTCAATGGTCTTCTCTAAAGTCGCAAGGTTTTTTAGCACGGTCTCTTAATAGTTTTTTTGTAAAATAGCATGGTTTCTATACATCCAATATGGTCGCTTCTTTATGAGTCTATATATTTATGATTATTTGAGTGATAATGGGTTATTATATTTAGTCAAGTAATTATTAAACATAATACTTACATATATATATTTATGTATTTATGATATATTGTGATACCCAACACATCATATGTTGTACATGTAATACATATAAATAAATCATTTACATGCATGAAATATGATATGATATATAGAGATATAGATACAGATATATTATGATATATTGTGTTATAATGTAACATATTGTAGCTATATGTCATAAACATGTGATATTTTGTTTGACTAAATATTTTGTATGTATAATATCTATATATATATATATATATATATATATATATTGAGATGTGTCATAAATATATATATCATAATTTGTATAGGTATACTATGACATATTGTAATGTATTACAAATCATAACATACAAATTATAAATCTATATATCTTATAAATCTATATATCATAACTTACATATTTATATTTATGTATATTATGACATATTGTGATGTGCAACACATCATAATATGCTAGCTAATTAGAGTATATGTCATTGGGTTCATAATGGTCCTGAACCAAACCCGTTTTCCCTTACCCAATCCATCCCTAATTAAATTAATCGTACTGACACGGTATTTCATATTTATATACATGATATTGGTGGATCTGACCTATATTTATATTTAAAATAACACTTTTCAAATAAAATAATAATATTTTTTTATTAGTAGGGTCAAATAAGAGATCCGTGTGACCCGCGTGAGACTATGGAGTTTTTGTTTTAAATTAAAACACTAATCTCATTCACCAAAAATACTGCATCGATTGGCAAACGGACTCAATTAAAATACCATGGGCGAAGAAGGTGTGATCGGTTAAGAAAAAATATATATTTTATGGGAAAAAAAAAGATATTTTATCTAGAAATTCAGCATTGTAGAGACAATGGCTCGATATTTAGCTTGGGTAGACGAGCGAGAAAGAGAGCGAAAGAGAGCGTGAACCACAATATCCATAGTTTTCTCACGTATTATATGTGAAAGTCTAATAAAATGTCTTATATGAACCCATAAAATCTCCAGATTGTAAGACAATCTAAGATTCTCTAGTAAGTGTGCCCTACACCAACACGATTCTTGTCATTTTCTAGTTTTTGCCTCTACTCCTCGTCTGCAAATTATAATTATAGCGCAAAAAGATCGAAACTCATAGTAACCTAACTGATAAAATCGAAATTCATAGTAACCTAACTGATACATTAACCCAGAAGTAGTTGTTCTTCAGAGATGCAGTAGTTCTTCAATGTTGCTGATAGTTGAATCGATTCTACTAATTTGTTTCCCACCACCAAGGGACAAACTAATTAAAATTCAATACAGCCTCATTTATCCAGAGTTCAGATATATGTAGTGATCCTTTTAAACTGAGTTCTCAAGGGGAAAAACCATCAGGATCTAAGCAATTATAAATGCTAAGAAAACTGGATAAGTCACATTTCAAGGTGAGATTACCCTACCCTCAGCAAGCTTAATTCAATTTTTTTAATAGATAGGAAAGTTGGTCCCAATGATGCAGCATCAAAGAAAATAAAACGCCCTTAAAAGAACCCAAGCCTATTCATAACTGAGTCTGAATTTGTTCCAAAATATAACATGACAGAACTCCTAAGACAGTGGGATAGAAATCCCAAATGCCCAACTTAGACTTTGTTCCAAAAAGCCAAACATTTCAAGGAAAGCATACATAACATACACCACACTAGGCCAATCTATCTAGATGTTATGTGAAGCCTGCAATTTTTTTTCCTGTTCATGGCGTCTCTCCCCTATTTTCTCAAGCGCGCCATGTCCGAACCAGCCAATAAAGGGGCAAGACATCAAGAACAAGGTAAGACCCTGCAACAATATCATCTCACTTACATAAGAGAACCAATTAGTAGAACTTAGATCAGAAAATAAATACTCACCGCGTAAACAACGCCTTCCACGAAACCAACTTTGTTCCCCCGGACAGATGCTTCTTCTCTCACAGAATTTTTGGCACCAAATCCGTTCCCCCGGACAGATGCTGCTGCTCTCACAGAATTTTTGGCACGTTCGTGCCTCATAACTGCTTTCATAGCCATCTTCAATCGGCTGGAACTCGTCATCAACAATCTTCAATCGTCTGGTTAGGGTTTGGTTGAACAACAACTATTGAGGGATGAGAAATCAGAATGGATGGCCTTTTAAAAGTAAGTGGAAAAGGTACGGGCCCAATATATCTACGAATAAAAATGTATTTTTATGTTTATTGAACCAATTTTTTGTGAGGCCCAATTAATTTTTTACTTTTTATTTTATTTTATGGCACCGTTTGGTTTGATTGATAGGATAAGTAATTCATAGATAAGTAATATTATGTAAATTAAAAAAAAATAGTTAATACATTATTTGATTTAGTGGATAGATTATAATTTATTTGATTTAATTGATGTAAAATTATTAATTAATAAATAGATAAATAATATGACGAAAATAAGACGAAATTAATTGGGATAAGTTATACATAGATTAATAATACATATATGTATTATTAGTAGGTACAAGTAGTCACCTCAATTTTTTGAGGTATTTACACTCAGGTTTGTGGTGCAATATATGATTATTTATATTTTTTTAATAAATTAAACATGCATTTATATTTGTATATGGAGTAAAATGGAAGATTTAGAAATATGACCTTCACCTTATTCCACTTTTAAAAAATAACCTTCATTTTTTATATTACCAAAATATTCCTACTAAATAAATTATTAAATTATCTTTATTCACAAATCCAACCACTAAAATTTAAAACCAGATTTCACTTCTTTTGTAAACTCTTTGTTTTGTCTCGCTCGTAAACTCTTCTTCCTTATAGTCTCCAGAAATCATATTTTTTTCATATCACCATCTTCCTCTATTCTTAATTATATATCTCTAAAAAATATATCCACACTCTAGTGGCCATCTTCTTCCTCCCACAATCATATTTTTCAAGAGTCCATCTTCTTCACCACACACGATTGCTACTTACGATGTTGAATGAAAGAGTTCTTGTAAGTTTATTTACCTATTTTGCAAAAATATTGTGAAATTTGTTAGCAATAGTTTCTGGGTTTTGATGTTTTGTATGATTTGAAGACATATATGATTTTTGAGGTGTTTACACTCATGTTTGTGGCACAACATATGATTATTTTATTTATTTATATCTATTTAATAAATTAAACATGCATTTATATTTGTATATGTCTTATTTTATACTTTAATTTTTTTTATGTATAACAAATAATTAAGTATAAACTAAAATAAAACAAATATTGATTCTTTCTTAATTAATAGATATAGCTAGCTAACACTACATTCTTTGAGATTTTCAAGTATTAGCCAAGATTAATGCATTTAAGAACAAACATTAAAGAAATGAAAATATAATTTGTTAAGAAATGTTAAAACGTTATACTTCAAAATTTTAATAAATTTTAAATTCATACAATGATAACATTAAATAAAAACATTTATTATAAAAATATAATTTTTTCATATAATTATTGATTAGTATCTTAAATTTGATATAAAATATTCTGTTATATTTTTAAAAATTCATAAGTTTGTTAAAAAAATAATGATATTATAAAGGCATGTTACTAAGCATATAGTAGAACGAACGTACGACAAACAAAGAAATTTGTAAGAAACATTAGGTTTGTCTGCTGATCCTGCGTGGAAAAAATAGAAATGATCATACATATCGTGCTTAACTTTACTTTTTTCTCACCGTGAAGCTAGACGTATCAAGAAAATTATATAATTTTATTTCAAATATTTCATCCTTCATATTTTTTAGACATAAAATAATAAAAGTAACACAAAAATTTTGAAGATATTACTGAATAAAAAAAAATCTCTCTGTGTACATATTCTCGATTTTATTTAAGTTTTTAAAATTTTAACATTTTTTAAATTAATTATATTGTCTAAATTAAAATGATTATTACAAAATAAAAATTATAAATAAAAGTAGTAAATTAAATTTAGGGAATAAATGTGTGATTAGATAATAGGCGACCTTCAAAATTTTTGTTCTTCGGTTATGATGAGAGTAAACATTTAAAAAGTATTAGATTTAAAATTTTTGATTTGATAGTAGATGTAGTTTAAAAATAAAAAAAATCCTTTTATTTGCAATATCATTAGTAAGATAGTAACTTAATTAGATTGAAGTAAAACATTATTACTAATTTTTTGAGTTTTTTTTTTTAAATAGATAGTTGAAATTATATTGTCCACAACTAATATGTATAAGGATTGTTTTCATTGTATTAATTTGAAATTTATTTAAAATTTTTAAGTATAATATCATTTCTTAATAAGTTATATTTTCATTTCTTTAATTTAACCATTGTGCTCAATTGTTAATTGATTAATACTTGAAAATCTCAGAATAAGTACTGTTAGCTATATCAATTAATTATGAAAGAATCAATAGTAGATTTATTTTTCGTATTTACTTAATTATATATGTTTTTTAATTTCTTAGAAAAATAGAAACGATCCTAGGTTGCACGGTAAACTAAGGGAAATTACGATGTTAAGAACAAATAATTCCACCCAAGCTTGCTTTTCATTACATGCATATTGTTAGTCCACAACCCAAAAAGATAGAAATACATTATTTCTACAAGGCTAGAGTGAAAATCCAATTGATCAAAGGTTTTTTGGTCGCGGCATTTTCAAGAAAGGAATCAGATCTTGTGTCTGATGTTCTTCTCTACTGCGATTGCGAGTAATCTTGAAACCCCTTGAGTCCACATATTGTATTCTCTTCGATTCCTACACTCGAACTCGACTACCCCTAGTGCAACTGTTTTCAACGTGAAATATCTTCCACTGAGATCTCACACTACTTTCTCAGAACCCGATATAGGAAAAATCCACACATCCTAAGATCATGAGCTCATTATCACTAAAAAGACAAAAGCAACATATAAAATAAATTTGTAGAAAACAAATAAAATGTTATATATAGATGTAATATAGATGATTGATTTGATTGTAATTTTTTTTTCTATACTAATCCCTCTACCCTATAAATAGAGGTGTTTAGTCCATATATTATTGACTCATCTTTTCTATTATATTCTCTCTTGTCTTTTATTCTCTCATCTTTCTTCACTAAATTTATAACACGTTATCAGCACGAGTGCTCTAGCTTCAAGGTAGAACTCATAAATAATTTTCATTTGTAATCTTTGTGTGGATGCTCTCGACAAAGCACACTATGCAACTTTCATATTGATGCTCTCGAAATAGCACAAATATTATTATTATTATTATTTTTTACAATAGCTTCAATGATCCGGTAGTAGCACAATATTAAAAGTTAATATTGATGATCTCAAAGTATCTCATATTTTATGTTCATATTATGCTCCTGAAGAAGCATTAATTTTAATTTTATGTTGATGTTCTTGAAGTAACACAACATATTTTTATTAGCAATCTCGATAAATCTATGGATACAATATAAATATATAAGATTTTCAATATTCCTGAAGAATATTATCCAAAATCTTAAGTTTATCAATATTCCCGAAGAATATTGACATTTATACAATTTTATGTTTGTGTCTTATATTGGGATGTTATATATTTTTTATGCATTTATTTTTACTCAACACTAATTGATATTTGTTTATGTTCTTAGGAAAGTTAATAAATATGATTCCATTAGTATGATTAGATGCTTGTTAACATAATTATATATATATATATATATATATATATTGCACGTATATATATTTATTTGTTAACTAATTTTATAACATTGTTTAATAAATTAGTTAATAACATAATTATTTATTTTGTATATTTTTCTACACGTATATATAATTTATTATTATCCTTAAATTCATTTGTTTTTCTTTTTAACAGTCGCAATGGCAAACATTACAAAACTTGAATTTGAAGCTCTTGACATCAGTGGAAAAAACTATGTGTCATGGATTTTGGATGCTGAGGTTCATCTTGTTTCTAAGGATCTTGGAAACACAATAAAAGAAGAATATAATGAATCCCCGCAGGATCTTGGAAAATCACTTATTTTCCTTCGCCACCATCTCGATGATGGATTGAAAGCTGAGTATCTCACTGTGAAGAACCCACAAGAACTTTGGAAAAACCTTAAAGAAATGTTTGACCATCAGAGGGGTGTAGTTCTCCCAAGAGCCCGTTATGAGTGGATCCATCTTCATCTACAAGATTTCAAATCTGTAAGCGATTATAACACCGCATTATTTAAGATTTGTTCAAAGCTCAAACTTTGTGGAGAAAATATTTCTAATCAAGATCTTCTTGAAAAAACTTTCTCCACCTTCCATGCTTCAAATGTGATCCTGCAGCAGCAATATCGTGAGCGTGGATTTAAAAAGTACTCTGAGCTTATTTCTTGTCTACTAGTTGCTGAACAGAACAATGAATTACTATTGAAAAATCATCAATTACGCCCAACTGGCTCTACACCATTTCCTGAAGCAAATGAAATATCATTCCCTGAAGTGAATGCCAACTCAACTCAAAACCCCCATATTAGAAGAGGACATGGGCGTGACCATGGTCAAAACAAAAATTACCAGCAACATGATGGAAAGAGACAGAAAACAAACCACCAGCAGTGGAAACCGAATAATGAAGAAGAAAAAAGGAGAAACATGAAAGAGTATGAAGATAAGTGTTTCAAATGCGGAACTGAAGGACATTGGTCTTGTACTTGTCGTACTCCAAAGCATCTTGTGGATCTCTACCAAAATTCGATCAAAGGAAAGGGAAAAATAGAGAAAAATTTTGCTGATGATGATGGCCCTATTGATATAACTCACTTGGATGTCTCTGATTTCTTTGCACAACCAGACGGGAATATTGATCATTTGATTGGGGGTGGTGTGCTAGAAAAAATAGAGTGATCAAGTTCTGCCTTTAATGCTTTTGTGTCCTTAAGATTAATGCTTTTGGTTATCTATGTTGTTTTTCTATAATAGTCACATTTGACTTTTTGGTTTTGGTCTTATTCAGTATAATTTTATTTTCAGTTGTAATAGTGGTTAATGATTTGATAACTTTATTTAATATAATTTTCTCCTTATGAATATTGAAGTTGTAACTTAATCTATTATGCATCTCTGTTAGATTAATGGGAGAATACCAAGACATATGCCTAGCCGATAGTTGCATGAGTTTTTTTAATTGTTTTTAAACAGTTTAATTGTGAATACATGGTCAATTTTGCTTTCTTTTGCGTACTTTTTCATGAACAAAAACAAAAACAGGAATAGATACACTCTTTTTACACTACTGTTGTAGTGACCCAACCCGAAATAACTAATTACTTAGAGTTAAGCATGCAATTAAATCTTATCAGCGGAAATAACAATAATTCAACTAAACAGTTAAATTCAAATACAACCATACACTGGCAGAACAACAGAGCCAAAATAATATTATACAACCCCAACGAATAAATAGTACTAAAGAGTTCTCCCTAAACACTTGCCAGGAAGACTCGACACCAAAGGCAAAGGAGCACTTTCTTCGTCCTTTGCTGCCCCATTTGATCGACACAGATTTTGGAATGCCACAACAGAGGAGTATTGCTTTGATTTAATGGAGAGAGGGATGCACAAAGAAAAGGGAATGAGCTTGAGAGAGTGTGATGCTCCGGCGTTACTTGAAGCTGAGAGAAGAGGTTGGGAGACATTTTTCAGGAGTCCGCCGGATGCTGTTATATCGTTGATTCATGAGTTCTATGCAAATTTGATGGTCAAAGATATTAATCTGAAAGTTCGAGTTCGAGAAAAATTGGTGGCTTTTGATAGGAGTACGATTAATAGTCTGTATGGCATGCCGGACTTGGACATTGAAGATGATGAGTATCAGATATTCAAGAATGAGCCATTTTCATATAATCTTGTACTTCAAACTTTGTGTCAGGATGGGGCGGAATGAAAGAGGAATGCGAAGGATGAAGCTGTTACATTTTCATCCATCTTTCTTAGAAGAGAAGAAAATAATTGGCATGAGTTTGTGGCTGCCAGGATGTTGCCATCTGGGCATACATCCGATGTGACTAAGGTTAGAGATGGTTTTGTGTACTGCATTGTGACTGGAAAATTTGTTGATGCTGGGAGGGTGATTCAGGAATCTATTATTGCTGCAGTTAGGGGTTCTTTGACTATCAGTTTACCCCACTCGTCCTTGATTACTCAACTTTGCAAGTTAGCCGATGTTGTGTGGGATGATACGGAGCAGATTCTTCCAATTCGAGGTCCTATAAGAATTACTGGTGCACTGAGACGGGACAAGAAGAAGAAAGCGGCCAGTACTTCTGAACAGGCAGTTGAACCACCGCAGCCCTCTGAGCCAATACCACACTTTGAGCCAGCACCTTCTCATTTGGAAGGACCTATGTCACTACCGACGCATCTGGCCACTGAGTATTCTACTCGTGATGATTCTACGGCCGTGCTTGCTCAGATGAAGAAGCAGTGGAAGATGATGCGAGCACATATGACATACATGCATGACTTCACTGCCGCTCTCGCCCAGAATTATCCTCCCACTGTTCTGCCTTATCAACCTCCTCCGCAGTGGTCTCCTGATGATACTGCTGATGCTGCACCTTCTTTCCATGGAGATGATGATGATGACGCCGAGTCCTGATGCTCGGTGTCGAAGGTATGAGTCCCTTATTCTTTTATTGTTTTTAATCATTAGGGACAATGATTATATTAAGTTTGGGGGGATGAATCATTTTGTTTGATTTAGTTGTTTGGTTGATAGTTGAGTAGTTGAATTTTATTGTGTGCTTCATATATATAAATTTTTGTTGAGTTTAGTTGTTGTTTTTGTTGTTTTGAGTATTAAATGAAGTCGAGAAAGAAATGGATGCATGGCTGATGAAATTTTTTTTTGTTGTGCTATAACTGAAATCCATGATTGTCTACCTATCTAACAAATATTTTTGAGTAAATGAAACCAAGTGAATGAACAATTTCCTATATACTCTGTGATAAATGCTTGAATCTGATTTTTGAGACATACAGACATAGATATGATTGAGGCATTCTTTGAAATTTTGGGCCTGAATTTTCATTGAAAAATTTTATCCTTAGTTGTCTATTTGAGCCTACACGTATATGAGTACTATGAGGTATAAAAATCTGAAATTTGTTGTGAAAATCATCGTTTACTGTTGATGATTATTCCTTTCTGCACTGATTGATATTTGTATGAATTAATTGTGGATTGAGACTTGTCTAGAACTAGTTTGGACACTCTTCGAGGTGCAATACAGAAGTCTTTTTAAGTTTGGTAAAGAATCTATTTTAAATAGATTCACTTGTTTATGGGATTTCATAGATGAAACCCTGATGGTTCAAACTCTCGTTTGAATCCATTGTGTGTTGAAAATATCTTAACAAAAAAAAGTATGATTCAATGAATAATATAAAATCTGAATAAAATAACCTAGGCTCTGATACCATTTTGCGCCAGATCCCCAACTCAGAGCCATGGTTATCAAGGATGATATTATGTTTTACAGGGTGATGCCACAAGTGATACCTATCAGCTAGCTAACCAGACCACCAGCTGGGTTAAGGCCCATGGTGGTGATCGTTCCGTACGGAGAGCCGTGTTTCGCATCAGGTCACACGATAGAGGATCCGGAAACTTTATAAGCTCTGATACCATTTTGTAGAGCCATGGGAAAAATTAATACAAAATATCAAAATAATGGTAGTATCGGAAATTTTTAGTTTGGAGGACATATCAGGGAAACTTTTTATTAAAAGAGGGATGTAATTGAGAACGAAAAAAGTGTTTATATTTTTGGAAAAGTAAGAAAATTTTAGGGACGTATTCATTAATTATTCCTTTTGGTTTGAGTTGATTTGAGTCATTTTCAATCAAGTTTGAATGTCGATAGTGATATCGGGCCTTATTACTTCTTTTGCAGATTCGTTTGAAAGTCGTTGAGTTGCGAGGTTTCAGGAGTTGAATCGTTTTGAATATTGAAGCCGGTATAGTGTCAACTTTCTTACTATCAATATAGGATATAAGAATGAATCTTGATTGAGGAATCATTGTTGTTTCCAAGTTTTGGAGCATCGAAGTTTCGAGAAGAGGTATAAGACGAATTCTACTTGAATGTAACGATTAACTCGAATCCGACTTGATTTGAGTGTTCCGAATAAATCACATACTTGATGTTAAATGAATTGCTTGATTATAGTTGAATGAGTATGTTTTGTATTGCATTCATATTGAGCCAGATGATTTATTTCATTTTAAATTAAACGTTCTGAAAATTATAGCAGAGGGCATTGGCAGGCAAATTACTGCAATGACCGACTTAAACCTCTATAGTTGCTTCAGAGTTTAGAGGATTGAAGTACACATATTCCACCTCGAAAGGGGAGTTCTGTGTGATTTTTTGTGGTATTTTATCCTCGGGTTTCCAACAAAAGAAGAGAATAACCAAAGTACCTTTTGATTATCAAGACTTGATAATCCCGAACTTTAAAGACATGCATTTTGACCGCAAAAATCGGTATGATATAAATCAACTGGCAAGCGTACCAGGTCAAGTTATAGATAGTGAATAAAATTCGAATGTCGAACTCACATGAACTATATAATTATGACTACCAGAATATATTTATTTCTAATTAATCTAGACTAATAAAAAATAGTGATTTCAGATTTTAAACTAATAATTAAAATTGCAAATAAAATTAAATTAACTAAAACGCAGCAAGAAAATTTGGATTTAATTCAACTTTGGGAAAAGCTCGATCAAGAACTCATGTAGGTACCAGACAATTCATGTAACAAACATTCAATTTAAGACATCAGACTTAATCTTAATTCACAGGAATTCTCCTAATTTGTTCAAAGGACTATTTCTAGAACAATCAAACCTATTCAAATATTGAAGGATTAATATTTCGTAATTCTAATCAAATTTGAATGCATGAATAACTGTGAGAATTCAGTAAACACCTAAACCGCACATTGAAACCAAATTCTATTTCTAGTTGGTTTTACAATATGTTGATTATCAAAGTGATCAAAATCGAAACTTCCTTTGTTGAATTGGAATCAATTAACATGCAAGTAAATAATTGGCCAGGAAATTCACAAGACTAATATCAATTCAATAATCAATGAAATAAATTCAAGTCTAAAAATCTCAAATAAAAAATCAAGTTTTATACATAAATTATCTGGCTCAATCACGTGGCCTTGATCGAAAAAAGAAAACTACTCAAAGTTCAACATAATTCAAGAAGTATAGCGCACATGTCTCCATTCTCTAGACTTTGGTGCGATTATAAGGAGTGTGCTGACACTAGGCGAACTTCTACAACCCAGACCACTCGCAGTATAGCCCCCAAAACTTCTAAACAAAAAGGGTCGTACAACCCGCTGAAATCAAAGATTTGGCTCAAGATGAATGCATATAGAAACACAATCATTAATCCATAAATCAACTAATAACAAGAATAAATCAACAAAGTATAAGTTTCACATTCTAGAAAAAGTATTGATGCAAGTATGTGATTCAATGGAAACTCAAGAACCATCTGTCTTGAGTGTTCCATCCCGCTAAAATGATGTCTGCTTGTACCTTTCAATTCAAATAGTTCCAACTCCGGATATGCTACAAAAAGAGGTTATATCAAAAACCATACAACCACTATAACAAACGCTCAAGGTAAAACTCTTCACCGCTCTTCGTACAACCCTTCGACGATCGATTACGGCTAAGTTTGGGCTCAAAAAATTTCAAACAAATCTGTACGAAGGCAAAATAAGATAAAAAACGACAATCAAACTCAACTGCCAATGGTTCGAAAATTCAAACGAATCAAAATCCCAAAACTCAAACCGGCGGCATAACGACAATAATCTGATCAAACCGGAAACACAGACAGCAGTATAACACCAAAATCAACTCAATACAATGCTAAAACATCAATAATAATTCCAATCCAACAAATCTCAAAATCCAATTTTTTGAAATAGGCTTCCAAAAATCATAACAATTCCGAATGACGCTCTTTTTCAAAATCAACTGAGAATAAACGATAAAAACTAGCTCAAGAACATCATAACAGAAACTAAATCGATTGTAAGAACATTTAAAAATAGAAGTATAACTGATCGGAAAAAACTGACTATAGAACAAAGCTCTCGCTGCCGGGATTACGAATCTGCCTTCGAAAATAAATTATAACGGACGGATCGACCGAAAAAGTAAATAACAAAGCTTGAAGAGAGCTTTGGGCGTCTTCAATGGAGGGAGGCGATATGGAGGAGGAGATGGAGTGCAAGAAAAGTCAAAACATGCTATAAATATCTAACAAGCTCTAATTTTGCATTTTAGTTCCTGAAAAATCCAAAAATTTCAAAATTTACCCTAATCAAAATCAACTCAGCTCTTGAATTCTATAATCTCTGATTATCTCAAATAAACTCAATTAAGATAAATTTGTGGCGTTAAATTCTTTCCCTCTAAGAAGAGATTTCGTCCTCGAAATCAATAAGAATCAATCACATAAGATAGAATAAAGAACCTAAGACAGTAAGAAGAACTCACGTCATCTGAATAACTCTTGAAACCGCTGTATCATGTCAGATTCTGTCTCCCAAGTTGCTTCCTCGACTCTGTGATGGCTCCACTGAACTTTCACCAAAGGAATCGACTTGGTTCTAAGTTACTTCTCCTTTCGGTCAAGGATCTGAATCGGTAGCTCAAAATAGCTCAGAGTCTCGTCAAACTCGGCCTCGTCAAGATGAAGAACATGAGAAGGATCTGGATGATACTTCCGCAACATAGAGGCATGACAAACGTCGTGAATACCGGATAAAGATGGAGAAAGTGCAAGTCTGTAGGCAAGATCGCATAACTTCTCGAGAATCTCGGAGATAACTTCTCTCTCTTTTCAAATCTGACAGTTCCTCTAAAAGGATAAATATTCAAGAATATTCGGTCTCCATAATCGAAACTCAGAGGTTTACGTCTGATATTTGCATACTTTGTCTGTCAATCCTGAGCTGACTTCATTCTCGACTGAATGATCTTTACTTGCTCTGTCATAACTCGAAGCATATCCGGTCCCAAATTAGGTTATTCGGACACATCGTCCCAAAACAAAGGAGATCGACACTTCTTACCATACAAATCCTCAAAAGGTGCCATACCGATACTCACTTGATAAATGTTGTTGTAAGAAAACTCGACAAGAGACAAAGAATCCTGCCAACTAGTGCCAAAGTCTAGCACTACTTCTCGTACCATATCCTCTAAAGTCTGGATAGTCCGATCTGACTGTCCGTCGGTCTGAGAATGATATGTTGTAATCAGATGCAATTGAGTACCAAGTGCCTCTTGAAGACTGTGCCAAAAGTGCGAAGTGAATCATGGGTCTTGGTCTGAAAATATCGACTTCGGCACACCATGCAATCTCACAATGATGCGAACATATAACGCAGTCATCTGATCGTGGCAATACGTCATCCTGTACGGAATAAAGAAAGCAGACTTCGTCAATTTGTCGATCACTACCCAAATAGCATCGCATCCTCGAATAGATCGTGGTATCTTCGTGATGAAATCCATCGAAATGTGATCCCACTTCCATTCAGGAACATCTAAACTGTGCAATAGAATACCCGATTGCTTCTTCTCTTCTTTCACCTGCTGACAGTTCAAACATCGAGATACAAATCTCGAGACATCTCTCTTCATATTCTTCAAACAGAATTGATTCTTCAGATTGTTGTACATATTCCGACCTCCAGGATGAATACTGAACCGACTGCAATGTGTCTCACGAAGAATAAGCTGCGTCAAATCCAAAACACATGGCACAACAATAAATTATTCATAAATAAAACATCATCTCTAACCTGGAATTCAGACTGATTCACATATCTGACTTTCTCTACTAAAATCTGAGTGCTCGGATCATACTTCTGTGCTTCCTTGATCATAATAAATAACTCTGGCTCGGCTTGACTAGCAAACACTCTGATAGTACTCCAATCTATTTCTAACTCCAAACCATAAGTGCAACAATCATCGATCAACTTAAAAACACCGATAGTAGAAAGATCTCGAAAGACTCAACATAAAGATAGTGACGCCAAATATTCAAAACAAATACGATCGTAGCGAGTTCAAGATCATTAATTGGATAACGAGTCTCATGCAACTTCAGCTGCATTGATGCATACGCTATCATGTGCTTATGCTGCATAAGAAAACAACCCAAGCCTCGATGAGAAGCATCGCAATAAATGGTAAAACCTTCAGTACCTGATGGAATAGATGAATCAGAGCACTGACCAGTCTCTTCTTCAGATATAAAAAACTAGCCTCACAATTTGCAGTCTAGATAAAAGGCACATTTTTCTGAGTCAGCTAGGTAATCGGCTTTGCAATAGATGAGGATCCCTTGATGAATCGACAATAATAACCAGATAAACTCATAAAGCTTTGGATCTCAGGCACTGATTTCGGTCTAGGCCAATTCATAACCGCTTAGATCTTGTTGATATCAACAGAAATCCCATCTCCAGAAATAATATGACCAAGGAAGACAACTCGGTCCAACCAGAGCTCACACTTAGACATTTTGGAAAACAACTGTTTAGCCCGCAAAATCTGCAAGACGATCTTCAAATGCTTTGCATGGTCAATACAAATCTGCGAGTAGATAAGAATATCAGCGATGAACATAATAAAAAACTCATCCAAATAATGCTGAAAGATACGGTTCATCATACCCATAAAAACCACTGTAGTGTTAGTCAATGTAGTGACCCTGCATTGAATCACCTACTAACTGACAACTAATAGCATGCATTAAACTTAATAAAACAATAATACTTAACAGAGTAAAACGTGCGGAAACATAAACCATAATTTACATATCAGCTTAGTAAAATAAATCTAGGCTTAATGCTATAATGATACAACCATATCGAAATACTTAAAAGTAAACATTATACAGCTACAACAAATATGGCTGTATAAAAACTCCTCAAGGCTCCTGCTTCCTAATCCTGTCTTGAACCACCAGCTCCGTCCATCCTGCGACCTGCCCCGTGGAATAGGATGTCCAAGATAATAGCTAGGACGTGATCGCTAATGCCTAGTACATAAACATGAGTACACATATGTATATAATGCATGCAACATGATGACTGGTAAAGGGTCATCTGAAAAATCATGCTCAGTACCGGCGCCACATGAGTGCTGCCACCGCACGGATCAACATCTGGGTGCAACCACACTCATCTAGTACACCAGAGTAGTCAGTAATACATGCCCCCGTCGTCGCGTTACTCTTAGTGATAGACTATCAAATATAGAGCTGAACGGCTCTATAATTAGGTATAACAAGGTATAGACTCAACGTGCATGTGTACATGACATTTGAATATAGAAAGCGGTAAAACATACATCATGCCACATAATAATGCCAAATAAATGCAACATATAAACATGTATACTCGCTGACAATCTCAGTCAATATGTACGTACCTCTAGGCTAGTTCAAGTCTAGTAGGATCCTAGGTTCCAAGCCTATATTCAAAAGTTCACCGTATCACTACACAAGTTCTATAAGCCTTAACTAAGCTAATAAGTACTCCCAAAACTTAAAGATATTCCTGGACCATACCTTCGTCAGTCGATAGCCCTTTGAAGTTGCTAGTCCCGGATGACTATAACCACACCTTGGTTATTCCAGAACCTCTATTATAAACGATAGGGCCCTCAAGTGTATATCTCGCACTATATAACTGAAGAAGGAAACTCGGAATTCGTAATTCAAAATGAACTACTAAGAACCCTATTTATAGGCAAAAGTCCCGGACACGATCGGAACTTCCGATCCGGGATCGAAGCTTCCAATTCGTGCATGCGTGACACATGGCGATCGGAACTTCCGATCCGATGATCGAAGATTCCGATCTGCTCTATGCCCGACACTTGTCAAAACTCGTGGCTGAGTCATCGAACATTGCTGGCAACAGGAGATCGGGGCTTCCGTTCCTGGATCGGAGCTTCCAATCTTTGTGCTTCCGATGAGCTTCCAAAGTGGCTGGGATCAGAGCTTCCGATCTGGGTTTGGAGCTTCCGATCCGGCCAAAGATCAACATGTTCAATTCTTGATTTTGAAGTCCGATTAAATCCTAGAATTGGTTAATCACTAACTCTTAATCATGTTTAACATATTATTATCTTAAAATGAAATTTGGGTTACTACAGTCAAACCGAACGGCATGACTATAAACTCGAAATGAACATACCTCATTCTAAATGCGGTCTTAGGGATATCTTCCTCTCGCACTCTCAGATGATGATATCCCGACCTCAGATCAATCTTCGAATAGACAGAAAAACCCTTCATTTGATCAAAAAGGTCATTTATTTGGGGTAAAGGATACCTGTTCTTTACTGTCGCTTGATTCATTTGAAGGTAATCAATACAGAGCCGTATAGAACCATCCTTATTTTGCACAAAGAGAACAGGAGAACCCCAAGGTGATAAGAAGCTTTGGAAATTGGTTGATTACATGACAATAAATCAATGTTGAATTTGATCTCTCAAATAGGCAGCAATCCAGGAATCTCGTCCGGAAAGACGTCAGCAAATTCTCTAACCACTGGTATATCAACCAATTTTGGGCTAGATTTCAAGACATCCACTACATAGATCAAGAATTCCCCTGCTCCTTTCTGTAACAAACGAGACATCGATAAAACAGATATTAAAGGAATTCTGGATCGAGAACCCTTACCGAAAAATTTCCACTCCTCTGCCATCTCCGGTCTAAAATGGACTACTTTCTGAAAATAGTCAACGATAGCCCTGTACTTGTTCAAAGCATCTATACCAATAATACAATCAAAATCTGACAACCCAAACACAATACAATAAAAAATAATCACGTTATCTTTGAAATGAAGTTCATAGTTCCGAACCAATCTTACGGACACAATTCCCTCACCCAAATGTGAAGTAATATCTACTACAGCAGGAAAAGTCTCACAAGGCAAGGCATGCATTAAAACAAATTTCTCAGATATAAAAGAGTGAGACGCACCCGTATCTATCAATACATGAGCAGAATAACCAAAAATTGATCAGTTACCTGCTATTACATTGTCAGGTGTTGCCTGATCCTGATCCTCCATCAGAGCAAAGACTCGTGCCTGCTATCTCGAAGGCTGGTTCGCACTCGGGTTACCTCCCTGTCTGTTCTGTTGCTGAGGCTGAAAGGAGGGAACCGCATAAGTTTACCTCTCAGGCTGAGCTGTAGGTCTAGAAGAACTCCCACTCTGAGCTCGATGTTGACCTCGCCGAGGACACACCTTAGCAAAGTGTCCTGGATGCTGACATATATTGCAGTTCCCAAAAACTCCTACACACTGCTCTTGGGAGTGTCTACCTCCACACTTGTTGCAAAACAAAGATGAAAATCCAGAACTTTGTCCTGAACCGAACTGCTTGGAGCCACTGGAGGTAGAAGAACTGTTCCCCAGCTTCTTGAACTGTTTCCTTTTTGCTCTGAAATGATCCTTTCTGTTACCCCACTGCTTCCTCCTTCAAACCTCTGTGGTTGGTTCTGATACTGCGATGACTGATTCTGATACTAAGATGGTTGGTTTTGAGAATGTCTCGATTGCTGAGGCACAAACGGAGCTCTTCTCTGTCTCAGCAAACCTGCTTCAGCTCCCTTTGCATGATTCATGGCATCCGCAAAATTATCAGGTCTAGCAGTGTTTACCAACATGAAGATATCGGGGTTCAAACCATTAACGAACTAGTCGGCTTTTTCTTCCACGTTGTCGGAAATGTGCGGTGCAAATCTCAGCAAACTATCAAACTTGGCTACATACTCCTCGATATTCAAGTTCTCTTGCCTCAGAGTGGCAAACTCGGATCCCTTATCATTTCGGTATGAAATTGAGAAAAACCGCTTATAAAACTCATATTTTAAAATATTCCAGTTAATAGTTGTACCTTGATTTTCAATGGCTCTATTCGACGTAATCCACCAGTTCTTAACAACACCCCATAGCTGATGAATGGCTAACCTGGTTCGGCGGTCATCTAAATAATCAAGGGAATCAAACAACTGATCAATATCGTACAACCAGCTCTCACTATCAACAGGATTCTCTGTACCCTGCAAGATTGACGGGTTAAACGACTGAAACCTCTTCAGTAAGGTTTCCATATACGTTGATGTGGCATCCATCTGATCAGTTTTGGTACTATCCTGCTTGTTTGCAGGAGTAACTGGCAGTGAGTTTCTGTTAATTACTCGACGAGGACCCATCTGATAATCAAAGGTTAGGACACAAGATATCTCAATCGCTACAATTTAGTGTCGTTCAACCTCTCAAAATTTTGGATACAAGTCGATAAACAAAAACAGTTATATCTCAAGTAGTTCATACTTTATAATTTAAATCACATAATCATGTAATTCAATTAATTCTCAAATTTTGGATACAAGTCAATAAACAAAAACAGTTATATCTGAAGTAGTTCATACTTTATAATTTAAATCACATAATCATGTAATTCAATTAATTCTCAAATAATAAAGCATGCTCGCACGGAACTTAAATAATCAAATAAATAACTCAAACACATGCGAGGAGCCAATTCAAGCGGACTCGATCTACCCCGCTCACTTCTAGTTCAACCAAAAACTTATCGCTTTGATACCACTTAATGTGAGAACTCGGTTCCAAACATCTAATATCGGGTTAAACAATAACTAAGCATACAAGATCAAATATTAAAAGACAAAAAAATTAAAATTTTATGATGAACAGTGTCTCGCTCGATCGGTAAAACTCAACCGATCGAGCAAGAAAGTTCTGCCCTGCTGTTGTCCGCCTCAAGGACCAGCTTCTCTCAATCGGTAAAACTCAACCGATCGAGAGGGCAATTTTTTTTTCCAAAAACATAGAAGAGGCTACAACTCTCTCGCTACCGATCGAGCGATGACAGCTCTGAACAAAATTCCAGAAATGAATTTACCAACTTCAACTACAAAATTCATTCAATACATAATGTGGTACAAAATACTTGCAACAACAGCATACAAACCTCAATACTCTCATAATAAATACAAAAAAACAACGAAGTTCGAGTTCTAAACATGTTCCAATATATAACTAGATTGACATGTTGTTCGACTTCTAAATCGAGTCTCACTTCTATCTCTCGATCTTGATGTTAACCAAGTCTCAGCTGACTCGATCATGCCTCACCTGTTGCCAAGTAAACATACAAAACAAAGCAATAGCCGGATAACTCCGGTGAGAAAGATATTCCCAGTAAAAACAACATAACATGCAATAACAAGTAATATTTCAATAACATGAAATACATACAACATATTCAATGTTAATACGAATGAAATGCATATCTTTAAAATCGGGATATCAACTTTGATAATCAAGGAATTGCTTCTATGCTTTTGGGATCCCAATGATGAGATCACGTAACAACTCGCTGACTCTCCAAATCGAGGTGGTGCCCCGTGTCTCCATCATCTAGACTTTGGTGCAACTATAAGAAGTATACTGACACTAGGTGAACTTATACAACCCAGGCCACTAGTAGTATAGCCCCCAAAATGTCTAAACAAAGGTCGTACAGCCCGCTGAAATCAAAGATTTGGCTCAAGATGAATGCATATAGAAACATAAGCATTAATCCATAAATAAACTAATAACAAGAGTAAATAAACAAAATACAATTTCCCCATTCTAGAATAAGTATTGATGCAAGTATGTGATTTAAGAAAAACTCAAGAACCATCTGTCTTGAGTGTTATATCCCGCTAAAACGATGTATGCTTGTACCTTTCGATTCAAATAGCTTCAACTCTGGATATGCTACAAAAAAGGTTATATCAAAAACCATACAACCACTATAACAAACGCTCAAGGTAAACTCTTTACCGCTCTTCGTTCAACCCTTTGACGATCGATTATAGCTAACTCTGGGCTCAACCAACTTCAAACGAATCTGTACGAAGGCAAAAGAAGATCAACAACAACAATCAAACCCAACTGCCAATGGTTCGACAATTCAAACGAATCAAAATCCAAAACTCAAACCGGCGGCATAAAGGCTATAATCTGATCAAACCGGAAATACAGACAACAGTATAGCATCGAAATCAACTCAATACAATGCTAAAACATCAATAACAATCCCAATCCAACAAATCTCAAAATCCACTTTTTCGAAATAGGCTTCCAAAAATCATAACAATTCCGAACGACGCTCTTTTTCAAAACTGACTGAGAATAAACGATAAGAAATAGCTCAAGAACATCATAACTGAAACTCAATCGATTCTAACAACATCCGAAAATAGAAGTATAAATGATCGGAGAAAAACTTACTATAGAACAAATCTCTCGCTGTCGGGATTACGAATCTGCCTTCAAAAATAAATTCTAACGGACAAATCGACCAAAAAATGAAATCATAAAGCTTGAAGATAGCTTTGGGCGTATTCAATGGAGGAGGAGATGGAATGCAAGAAAAGTCAAAACATGTTATAAATATCTAAAAAACTCCAATTTTGCATTTTAGTCCCTGAAAAATCCAAAAATTGCAAAAATAAACCCTGATCAAAATCAAATCAGCTCTTGAATTATATAAACTCCGATTATCTCAAATAAACTCAATTAAGATAAATTTGGGGCGTTACACCTTCGGTACCAGTACCACATTGGATAACCAGGTAGGGAATTGTACCTCCTTAATGCGTCCGGCCTGTAATAATTCTTTGACCTGCTCAACAATCACTTTGTCCTTATCAGACCCAAAATGCCTTTTCTTCTGCATGACGGGTCCAGGGATTATTTTTAGTTGATGCTCTGCAATATGAGATGAAACGCACATCAAATCATCAGGGGACCAAGCGAACGCATCCCAATTTCTGATGAGGCAGCCCTTCAATTGCTTGGCCAAGTCTGGATCCAGGTCTCGGGAAATCTTGGTAGACTTGTACTCTTGCCCAAGCACTAATTCAACATCTTGATACTCACCTTTTCCTCCTTCACATAACAAAATTTTCTTCCTTCTTCGCCTTCCTCTTTCCCGGTCCGCCTTGCACTTTTATAATCTATTTTGACTGTCTCGGCATAACACTTCTTTGAAAAAGGTTGATCGCCTCTATCTTCTCCCACCTTATCTCCCACGGGGAATTTGATTTTTTGATGGTAAGCCGAGGCGACGGCCCTGAAAGAATTCAAGGTCGGACACCCCAGGATGACGTTGTAGGAAAAAGGTGCCTCCACGATTGTGAACCTTGTCATGACTGTCTTCTTCTTATCCCCTAACCCTAAGGTTATGGGTAGCAACATCTCCACCTGGGTTGAACAGTATGTCCGGCAAATCTCATATCCTTGCAAATCCATCTGCTCGAATACCTCTTGAAAGATAACATTTACCGAGCTTCCCGAATCTACAAACACCCTCCATACATCGTAATTGGCTATTCGGGCTTGTATAAGCAAGACATCGTTATGTGACAGGTTTACTCCTTACAGGTCTCGAGGCCCAAATGTGAGGATTGGCCCTGAGTCTTGCCTTGTTTCCTCCACTCCAAACTCTCCCTCCGGCTTCAAGACATCCTTGCCCGATTCGAGTCTCCGTCAGTGGATCCTCCTGATATCATATTAATAATGCCCTTGGCTAGCCATCCCCTGATTTCCTATCCTTGGGGACCAAATCTTGATTCCCTTCCTCCCGGGAAGAAACACCAGTCTTATGAGGAACTGCCACATGTGGCCCCTGAACCCAGGGTAGACTCCTGGGCTTTTTTTGGATTGGTATGTCATACCGACGTAATGCTTCTACTGTTTCTGCTGCAGTACCTGACATTCACTGGTATCATGCGCCTCTTCTTATGAAGGGCACAATACTTTTGAGGATTCTCCTTAGAGGCAAAACTTTGAGCCTTAACCCCCCTATTCACATACATGCACAGACCTATCTCAGCTTCCTCGGTGTTGTGCATATCGAGATAATCACCCCATGGGATCCTGGCTCTCCCTATTCTCTCCCTGTCCCGACCTCTTTCCCTCCGGGCTACCTCCTTCTTATGCCTTTGAGCCTTCTCCATATTAATGTATTTCTCGGCCCAATCTAACAAATTCTCAAAAGTATGGGGCACTTTTTTCACTAATGTCTTGAAAATTTCCCCCTCCCAAAGATCTTGAGTGAAGGCTGTGATCTTGGTTTCCTAGGCACAAATCGGCACCTCCAAAGCAGCTTTATTGTACTTCCTGATGTAAGCTCTCAAGGAATCCTCCCCTGCTTGTTTCACCTCAAACAGGCTATAAGCGGTTTTCTTATATCTCTTGTTGCTGCTAAAATGTTGCAAGAACACTTGCTTGAACTCTGCAAACGATCGAATGCTTTGAGGCTCCAGCTTCTCAAACCACCTTTGAGCAGAATCCACCAAAGTAGTTAAGAAAACTTTGCACTTAATTTTGTCTCCGTAGCAATGCAACATGGCCACATTCTCAAATCGATCCAGATGTTCCTCCAGATCAATGCTCCCGTCATACTCCCGGATTTTGGCCGACTTTTAATGAGATGGTAAGGGCTCATCTATCACCTCCTGTGAGAAATGACAATCCGGAATCTTAATAAACCAGGACATTCTGAGACCCGCTTCTTCCAACTTATGTATCTTCCTCCGTAATTCATGCAACTCATCCGCCACGGAAGGCTGTACTAAGTGCATCCAAGAACTTTCCTCTTCTTCTTCTTATCTAGTCCTGGGCTTAGTGTTTGGATTGCCATGGTTCCCCTCCTCTTTCATTGTTATCTCCTTTGAATACGGTTGTCTTGCAGATGTTAAGGCCTTCTGCATGCCCTGAACATATGACTCGAACTGCTCAGCCTAAATGATAATGTTTTGACCCTGTTGAAACCCCTCAAGTGTGTGTTCATGAGAAGCCATGTCTACGTCTATAGCACAAGTTTCCCACAGACGGCGCCAATGATGATGTTTTACTTAAACTGAGTGCCCGGGCTATCAGGGTAGCAAGGTGGGCCTGATGGGCTATCCGGGCTTGATAAGGCTGATGAGTGATATTTTCATTCTTGGGTATAAGATGATCTGCACACAAGGGAAATACAGCAAAAGCACGTTAGTGGCACGCCGAAAGGTTTTCCGACGGGCCACTCCGATGCTTAAGTCAGGCTTAGAAATAGAGTGGGCTTTTAAAGGAAAAATGAGTATAGTGTTTTTGGGATAAAAATGAACATACCTCTACTGATACCCGATGCAAGGTATTTATAGCCCTTAGAGTGAGAGAGTGCCTCCGCAATTTAAGGGTAGTGGCCACGATCTGGATCGTGGGTGCAGGGGTTGCCCACGTTTACCTGTCATGCACGATCAAGCCGGAAGACTCGGAGTTATAGCAAAGCAACGCGGGGATCATGCCCCTTGAGAAATGGATGTTGTCCAAGTCATGAAAACTTGGTCTTTTCAGCCTCATGGATCTATCTGGGATGAGCTACTCCCTTATCTCCGAGCTACTAGTCCGACCTCGTCAAACCCTACTTACTCTTCTACAAGGGGACAACCCTAACACCCTCGCCTTCATGTGGCCTTGACACCCTTGACTTCTCGGGACATCACCACTCCTCCATAAAATAGTCGGGCTAGAGCCCTACTCGTTGTCCCGAAGAATAGCCCTGATGCCTATAGCTTCTGGGGCATCACAGTCCGTGCACAATATTGAGGTTAAAGTAATTTTAAAGTTAATTGATACTCGAGGTTTATTTTATTGAATTTTATGTTTTTGTTTCATTCAAAAAATATCAGAGGGGTGGAAATAGGTATTTTGGGAGAAATTTGGTGTGTCATAAGACGCTAATGCACTCTTACTTCACTTGTAAGAGACACCAATATATATTTAAAGTGTCGTTTGATAGATCGATAAGACATAAATTTATTATTCATTTTTTTGTCAAATATTAAGCTAAAACTCTATAAAATATTAGTATCGTGTAATAATATCTTATTTAAATATATTGATTTATCATTTTTATTTATGCATCATTCTTCGTTCATCCACGAACCAATTACAATATCTAATGGAATTGATTCTTAGAACACTAATCTTAATCTCCAGTGATACCAAATGTTCTCTTTCAGAACACCCCTTCATCGTAATATGTAATGTAGTCTTTTTTTTTTGGACATGCAATTAATGTTAGCCTTTTATTAAAATTAATATTCGGATATGCGCGTTATATGCTTGTGCAATCTGTTTTTCAATAAAAACATAAAAAATAGAAGGGTAAATAAAAAATACGAACTTTCGCTCGTTACATAAAAAAATCAAATGCAGACTTAAATTGAGAAAATATATTATAATAGGATTACAGATTATTACATAAAAAAGATCGTAAATTTCCTTTGATGTTTTTGAATTATTCATTATTAGTTGGTATGATGGATATGGCCGAATCTTTTTATATAAGAGTTCACTTGACCACAAAAAAATTTTGGTAAAAAAAACCACCAAAAAATTAATCAAAAACAAATCGTAGCAATATATATATATATATAAATATAATTTTCAGTTGTTCAATTATGTTTTACCACTTGGTTCGCGATCACTAAAACTTATAGTGATGCAAAAAAAAAACCACTAAAACTCGGTAGCGGGTTTTAGTGATCGTGAATCAAATAAAAAAATATGATTGGGCAGTTGGGCATTCTTTTAAATATATATATATATATACATACAGGATGGATCCTTTGTATTTCAAAGCAGAGCACGTAGCCCAGGCCCAAATAAAAAGGGAATTAAGCCCATCGGTATCCCCTCGTGGCCAGCTTGTGTTGTATTTGCATTGCTGAGTTTAAGCTCTGAGGAAGTGCCTATACGGGCTCGGGCTGGATCAGAAGGCGCGGCGCAAGAATGAGATGCAAATGAACCGAGATGGCGAGATGGCGATATGTAGTCATGTAGGTGAGTTATTTGAAACTTATTCAATAAAAACTCACTTGAAGAGCTCAAGTTTTATAATATTCGGTTCGTTAGCTATTTAATATAATCGTTGGTAGGCTCTTGAGTCAACATCTAGATGAAAAAAAAAGTTATATAAAAATCGATTAAATTTATTTATAAGAAAGAAATTACACATTTTGATAAAAATATTATATTTTTATCTAAATATAAAATTTAATTTTTAATGAATTCAATGAATATTTAAATTTATAATTATATTTATTAAATTTATTTAGACTCGATAAAAATTCGAATATGCTCGTGAGTTAAGAACAAAGGTCGAGCTCGACTCGATGAAAAATGAGCCAAATTTGAAGTCGTCATTTCATGGTTCGTTGGAACGGTCATGACATTGGTCTTAAAGATGGTTGCTTCGATTTCAATATTATTTCACATAACGATCACGACGTGGATTTTTTTTTTAAAACAAGATACAGTTTTTAAAAAAATAACATAAATCATTAAAATTTTGGAAATTTATATAATTATATACATAGATTAATTAGTCCCAATATCAGATTTATGCGACCTTTTTTAAAAAAAGTTAGCCCAGTTAAAATTTTTCATATTTTTTTTAAACTTCTGCATTTTCAGATGTATAAAGTCAAAATAAATAGTTGAATAGGCTCTTTTTTTTTTTTTTAAGGAAAATAGTTGAATAGTTAAAAACTTAAAATAGAAAAAATTGTCAAGTATTGAATTTTTAATGGAGAACCCAGATTAACAATTCCGAAGGGCTAATTGTGCAATTGCCATCACATATTTCAATCCAACGGCTTATAGACATGACAAGTCATCGATCCGGTCCAAAATTTAAAGGCACAAAAAACTCGGCGCCAACTGCACTCCCAAAATCCAAAAAAATTCAAGCGTCCCTCCATATCTTCTGTACAAATAAAGACCTAAGCTGTATCATTTCGCTCTATTCTGAACCGCTAATTTGAAATTCCCCTCTCCGTTTGCATCTCGAACAAAATGGCCGGCGGCGGAGCATCGAAGTCATCGGCGCCTCACAGAGTCAGGAAGAGAGTTGATGCGGAATCATCTTCTTCTGCTGCTTCTCTCAAGCGCGCTAGAGATGGCAGTGCTTTTACCAAATGGTATCTCTCTCCCCGCGCTCCTCATTTTAGTGTGTTTTTCATGTTTTTGTCGCTATGAAATTATTGCTGATTTTACTTTACTATAGAATTTTGACATTCAGCTTCCAAAATAGTGCTGATTTTTTAGTTTCCTGTCGTTTGAGATAATTCGAATTGTAAATCTGTATAAGAAAATGCTGTATTAATTTAGTTTCAGTTTCCTTCTATGCGAATCTTTGTTGTTAAATCTTTGTTTGAAGTTTGAGCACGCAGTTTCTACATGAATGTGTTTTTATTTTTGGATTTTATAATGGCATGGTGCACAAATTGCAGTGAAGAGTGCAGCAAAGATGTTCCAGTGGCGTTGATAAGCTTTCATGACTGTAGCCTTGATGCAAAAATTAAGATGAACCTCGGTACTTGTTGATATATTGTCTTTGTGATTGGTGTTGGGATTTGATAGGGAATTTTCACCTAATTAATCCTTTTTCTCGGGTCTTCTGTAGAGACTCAAGCCGTGGAGATACCTACTGAGAACCAGAAGAAAACAACTGAAAAGTAAAAATGCCATTTATCATTTCTAATTTACCTATTGAAACGTTATGCTATGTATTATAATTTTATGGTATCAGAGTTTTATATAAATATTTTTTTTGCCAGGAAGAAGGTGAAATCGACTGAATCAAAAACAAAGAAGGAAAAGAAAGTGAAGAATCCAAATGCACCAAAACGTCCTCCCACTGCCTTCTTCGTATTCATGTACTACTCTATCACAAACACAAACACTCTAATTTATCTATTGGAACATTATACTAGTTTTTTTCTTCAGGGATTGTGAACATTTTGTTTTCTGAAAATTTTATAGGGAGGAGTTTCGGAAGACTTTCAAGGAAGCTAATCCTGACTGCAAGAGTGTTGCATTGGTAACGCTGAAGTTATACTGATTTCCACTGATTCTAATTATATGGGTTCTTTTCCAAGTTAACCTTGAAGTGTGTTGTGTTCTTTTAGGTGGCTAAAGAAGGTGGCGTGAAATGGAAATCCATGACTGATGAAGTAATGTTTCTTTGTTTGTCTTTTGAATTTTTTCATGAACTAAGCAGTTTTTTTGTCGTTCTGATCATAAGCGAATGATAAAACAGGATAAGAAGCCATTCATTGATAAAGCTGCAGAGCTTAAAGCAGAATATGAAAAGGCTGTGGCATCCAATGATGCTGAAAATGAACAAGTAAGATAATGATTTAGTTAGGAGTTTTCTGATATATGGGTGAAATATGAATGAAGAACCATGATTCTTATTTTGTTAATAGCTGCCTTAAATTTTTTGTTTTTGTGAGTAATTGACAGTTAATATATCTTGCTAATGGTCAAACCTTTGGTATGGCATTGTAATTAAATTGATGTTACTTTTAGGATGAAGATGATTCAACAGAGAAAGAAGTTGAAGAACAAACAGAGAAAGGGGTCGAGGAGGAGATTGAAGTTGAGGACGAGTAGCTAGAATTTTGAAACTTATTAAGAATATCCTAAGTTGTAAATTTTGACTACCTATCAAGTGTAATAGGATTTTGATTATATGCTTTCTTGAGTAGGATGGAGTGCCCTGGCTACTTGCTTTGTCTCATGTGCTAGCATCACTTGCTTTTGATGTTTGCAATTGATGATTTAAGGAAAAAAATCTAAAACTTTTCTTTGTTCATTTTTCTTATTCAACAAGGCTATATTCTCTCTGATTTATTGGTTGTGATTTTTTGTTCCCTGAGGATGAAACCCATGTTGTCAAATTCAGGAATTGATAGAAATTTTACAGCAATATGGAGTAATAATTGAATGTGTGTCTTGGTTTCTAAAAAACATGTTGAAGACAAATAGAAATTCCATCATGGCAATGAGCCTAGTTTGTTACATGAATACAGGGTCAGCATGTTACTGGCTCATTTTCTCAATTTCACCCCCTTACAAGACAACAAAGGCTTCCCACACAAACACAAGTTATGTGCATATGCAACTGCCGGAAAAATATTGAATGGTCTTCCTTGAGGGATTTCTCCGCACAATCTATTTGCTCGAAAACTTGCATGTTTCAATGCTTCAATTCCCAACAAGCTTTCTGGTATTTTTCCTGTGAGCATGTTGATCGACAAATCCAGCCATTGTAATTTCAGCAATAGACCTAGGCTTGTTGGGATTGTGCCTGTTATTTGATTTCTGGAGATGTCGAACCTTGTGATCTTATCGAGGTTCGAAACTGAACTAGGAATATGGCCCACAATCTTGTTATTTGCCATATTCAGCACTTTTATGCTCGAACCCCCATTGATTTCAGGAATGCTTCCGGAAATTTGGTTGCCTGATACATCTACATACTCCATGAATTCACCTGTTTTGTTTTTAAGAATCCCTGACAGAGAACCAAAGAGCTGGTTCGAATGAAGATCAAGAACAGAAATCTGGGGTGGCAATCTGATTGAAGAAAGATCAGCTTTAAGTAAGTTGTTTGAAATCCTTAGAGCCTGCAAACTAGTCATCTTTGTCAAGAAATTTGAAATCCCACTTGTAAAATAGTTATCAGATAGGTCTAAGGTGGTCAAAGACTCGGTCTTTGTGAAGTTTGGTAATGCCCCTCGAAGCTTACAGCATGCCAAATGGATTTCAGAAAGTTCTCTATTTCTGATCCAATCAGGAATTGTTCCGAGATCGAGACCGCTGTAAGAAAGGTCGATGGACAATAAAGAAGGAAGACCTTCTGAAAGTGCAGCAGTCGGCAAAGGATTGGTAAGCAAATTCCTTGACAAATTAAGATTCCACAGGTTTCCTAATTGTGATATAGATTCTGGAATTTGACCTGTGAGTTTGTTAGAGCTCAGCTTCATTACAGAAACAGATTTCAACTTCCCAATTTGTGCTGGAATTCTTCCACTCAGCAGATTCTGATCAATTGAAAGCTCCGAGAGTTTGTTTAGGTTGCACAAAGCAATCGGTATCTGCCCCGAGAACCGGTTACCTGTGAGCACGAGATATGTCAAATTTTGAAGCTTCCCAAGAAAATCCGGAATGGAACCAGACAACGAATTGAAGCCGAAATCAAGAGACTCCAGGCCCTGAAGCGAGCTGACAGATAATGGGATTGTGCCCGTCAGTAAATTCTTGGCTAAATTCAACTGCAGAAGGCCCTTCAAATTTCCAATTGTGGCAGGAATTTGGCCTGTCAAAAGGTTCCCACTCAACGAAAGTGTCTGGAGTAGAGGCAAGCGGCCTAATGTTGCAGGTATGGTCCCTTTCAATGAATTGTCATCAAGAATAAGCTGAGTTAGGTGAGTGAGATTCGAAAACCCCTCGGGAATCGCTCCGGTGATTCGCCTCATCCCACTTATCACCATCATTTCCAAGAAACGCAGATTGCCTAGAGAAGGAGACAGAGTTCCCTTCATGAAAATGTCATCAGATAATGGCCTTTGCAGCATCAACCTGATGACTCGACCGCTCATCGGATCACATTCCACACCTTCCCAGCCACCACCGCAGCAATCGGCACCCGCCCACGACGACATAATGCCTGTGGTGTCCTTCAAAATCCCAGCTTTGAAACCAAGAAGAGCAGCTCTATCAGCAGGCGAACAAACAGGAGGGATTTCTGATTGGGAGGTGGACGGATCGAAGAAGAATGTTGCCATCACCAAAAGCTCGAGAACCCACATCAGAGAACTCATTTTGGGGGAAGACCAGAATGGAAATATTCTCGTAAACTTGTCAGATATTTTCAAAAAAAAGGAGCACGAAAAAGGGGGATAATGTTTTGAATTTTTAAATGTGGTGCTAAAACTTTACAGAAAAAGGGTGCATGTGCTTGCTGTAATATTTCTTGTAGGCGGCAAGAATCGTAGAAATAATGATTAAAAACAAAGCGTAAAAGCTCTGGGAGGAGACGAACTGTGTACTCCCCATTTTATATACAGTTTGGTTCAGTAAAATTTTGTTTGGGGATGAAATTGAATTGGGTCACATGTCAATTTTCTGACCGTTTGATGCATTATTATTTTGCATACACGAGTAATATGAATGCCAAATTGAACGTTGGAGCGCACTGGTTCAAATTCTGCAGCCCACCCTTCATTTTCTCTTTTGCCAGCCCCCCCACTAGTAAATTACCTTCTTTTCTTTTTATTTTTTACTTTTATTTTTTACCATTTTATTATATTATTTACAAAGTGTATATTGATTTTATTTATTAAAAACAACTATATTGTAACCATTAAAATTTAAAAAATTAAAATATGGGCATAGCATTTACATGAACAGTGTTTATCTATCTCGCCGCTTATTAATTGCGGGAATATTTTCAATTAAGAGAGTATATATTTCAGTGATATGTATTCCCTTCTGGACCCGGTTCATGGAAAATCAAAAATATTATTTTTTATTTTCGGATCGACGTTTCTTATGGATAAACGCGATAGCTTTCCCACAGGAGCTTTACCTATGTTTTAATATGATTTTCTGAAAATCGAAAAAAAACGTCATTTATGCTAATTTTGTTGTGTGAGATTAAATATTATTTGTGTGAAAATGATTCAAGTATCATTCAAATGTATTGAACATCAGTTGATTTGATGGAAGTCCAATGTACTATTTATGTCGGCACTCAAAAAAATAAATCAAGATTTGCCTTGCTTTCTTCTTGAAGGTTATTATTAAATTTGCATACACTTCGAATAAAATGCGATTAACAAAAATTGGAATATAAACAATGTTGGTCATTACTTTACGTTTTAAACGGATATTCAGGCTTTTAATTTCCTATACTTATAAAATAAATTTGCTTTAGGTAACGATTTTTTTTAGACCAACAAGAACATTTAAAAGGTCGGGCCCTCTTTAAGATGAATTTAGTAATGAAAATTGATATTCAACAAGTACCTCAGCTGTAAAGAACAAGCAGAAAAAGTAGCATTTGCTTGTCATCTTTTAAATATTCAACTTATGGGAATTTTTTTTATTTTAAAAGAGAGTATAATTCATTTTTCTAAATAAACTATTGATAAAATGTCATATTGATACATGAAATATCGAAAATCATTTAATTGGTACATGATCTAATTATAAAGTCAACTTTACTCTTTACATAACTTAGTTTTAAGTCCAATATTATTGTTAAATTCAAATAGATACACATTTTATTTTTTAAAATTATTTTATTGATTACAATTATAAACATAAATTTATATTTATTTAAATTTTATATTATAATAAAGATATCGTACTCATTATATAAAAACATCATGAATATTAATTAATACAACCATACATATACACACACAAACACAACACACACACACACAATACACGCGCGCACACACACATATATATGTATATAACAACTAATGAGTTATATATTCCAAAATAACGTATATTAAAAAATATTTATAAATATATAATAAAATTATGTTTTTCTCTTTATTAATTTTATAATATTATCATTTACATTAATAAATTTAATTCATCAATAAATCAGAATATATAGTTAAAATATAATTTATTATACTTAAAAAATGTTATAAAATAAATAGTTATATAATTAAATATTTAATTATAAATAAAATTAAAAAAATCATTTAATTCTTTAGAAATGTCTAAAGCAAGTACAAAAAAATTTGATAGTCATAATCGTGCAAATTAAATCGATACAATAAGCAAAATTCACGCGATGCTGTGATGGTGCTCCGACCTCCATAGACTACCGATTTCTCACCCCCACCCCCACGCCCAATGATATATGCATATGTCTTTTCATTTATGATATATACTTTTTATATGTATGATACATAACTTTTTATTTATTATAGTATAGTAAATATGAATTTATTTTTCAATTTTAATCCATAAAATAATTTAAAATATATCTAGTTGAATTTAATAACAGTATGGACTTAAAAACAATTTAAGTAAAGGGTAAAATTGACTTTTGAATTTAATCATATATCAATTAAATAATTTTCAATAGTTCATGTATAAATTTGACATTTTATCAATTTTTCATGTTTCAAAATAAATTTTATTTTTTTAAAAAATAAATTTATTCATTTTCCCCCCAAATGTTATTAAATATTAAAGAATCCCAATTTAATGTAACATTATGTGAATAATAATGATAACAAAAAAAAAATGAAAAATTTTGTCAACATGGAGTCAGAACCCAATTAATCAATGCTAAAAATGGCCCTCCCACTTCATTCAGTTGATCATGTAGTTGTCACTTGGCCATCATCGTAACTTAGCTTATACATGTGAGCTTTCACTTGCATACTATAAAAGTAGACGACCATTATGAAATCTTAATTCAAAAGATATGAAAATGACTAAATTGGTTATTATGCATTTATTTAATCGTTTTATAATATATTAATTAATTAATTAACGGGGAACAATTATTTTTGCTACAAATAAATAACGATGGATGTTTTCTCCAATTTTCAATATTATAAAATTAGCGTGGCTAATACAACTAAAATTGATGCGAAATAGATTTGATGGATGTCTGGACCTTAGGGTACAAAAAATTCATGTGCAACCACTAAAATCCGGTATATATATATATAAATATAATCTATTCTATTTTATTAAAATTGAAGGATTGATATGTTCGTATAACCCACTCTTTTTTATTTTATCATTAATTAATATATATTTAATTACCAAAATACTATTTTATTTTATCCATTCATAACTACTTTTTTATGAAAATATCACGTTTATAAAATTAATTTATTTATTTACAAAAAAACGCTTTTAAAATTGTTCTCTATTTTTGTTATTTTTATTTTAAAAAATGTACCCCATAAACACGTAACGCGCACGCACTCCTGGATACTAGTATATATAAAAGGTGGTTTATCTTCACACACGGGGATGTTGGTGCCAAAACAAGACGATTAGTTTTTTGACAAGGATAGTTACTGGGAAAATCTCCCGTGAATGTGGGGTGGGGGTCTTGAAATTTATAATGTGTCCTCGCACGATTTAAAACTAGAATATTGTAAATTGTTTTAGTATCTATAAAATCAATCGTGAATATATAATTTATAAATAGTAAAATAAAAAACCCAATGATGAACATAAAATATATAGTTCAACAATTCGATTAATCATTCGAAAGCGACTCGACAAATATTATGAGCTAGACTGCTAGTGGATATATTGCTAAAACCAAAACTCAAAAATCAGTGGAAACCGCGTAACGACATAAAGGAACACAACCCATGAATCACGCTTGTAACTTGTCACACTCATTCAACTAATCCCTTCAATTAATATATAGGTTAATGTTTAAAATATTTGTAATTTCTATAAATATAATATTTGTTGGTTATAAATTATAATATTGTGCAAGTATTGCATGAGTAATTCTATTCATATCTCAACATTATCAGATCATGTGAGTTTTTTACATTTGGATAAAAACTGACATCATATATTGATAATCCAAAGATTTAAATTTAACAATGTCATAAGTAAAAAACAAGCTAAGATAGAAATTTTCTAAAATTTGAACGACGCTCGAGTGAACAAATGAGCGATTTTGTAGACTAAATATGGGATAAGTTTAATGCATCCGCATACTTGCAAAGAGAAAACATTACGTACCTAGATACTAAAACATGAATAAACGCACACAGAGACATAAACGAGTTGGTAAGATTTAAGGTGACACGAAAAAAAATTCTCCAGTGTTGCGGGTTCGATCCTCGTGTAGAGCACGTTCTCTACTGAAATATTGTGGGGGTATGCTCTGAGAGTTGACCATGTTGCTCCCTTTTTCAGGTCTCTGCCGCTCGTGCACATCCCTTGATTTAAACCCTGCATGAGCCAATGAACCTCTGACTCATGTGGGATGAGGTCCCATTCAGAATCAACCATTTTGACTAAAACATGAATAAACACTGCAAAATGAGACAAAAGATGATTCCCAAATGTAAGGTCTCAAGATTTTAAAGTCGATTTTGGCATTATAAAAAGAGTGAACCCCATGTAAGTCGTAACCAAATTAATTAGAATAGATGTCATGTAAGATGTACAACAGTACAAGTTAACTATGTACATATTTACAATAAAAAAATATTACTTTTATCATAATAATACTCATAAGACCATCTCACACCAGTTTTTGTGAATCAAAATTAGAGGATATTATTTATATAGTAGCATATAATTAATCAATTGTTGGATATGATTTGAATTATCGTACTAAGTTGATGGTGCAATAAATGAGAATTTAATACGGAGTCAAGCTTGAGTGAACTAAATTAAATCATATATATATTTTTAAAAAATTCATTCTTAAAATTTTAACGTATCAAAATACATAATAACCTGAAAATTTAATAATAGATAATATTTCAGCCGAATGCAAAATGAACGTGATCTCTAGTATACTAAGTAGGGCCACCTCAACAATTGAGGTGCTTACCCATGTTTACGGTGCTATAATAGGCAGATAATCAAAGATAAATTAATAAAGCAAAGAAATGCATAGAAAACTCTCAATCTATGAATAGGTTAACGATAAGGTAATATCCAAATCATGCATTCAAAAATTTATTTTTTTACATATAGACGTAATTAATGATATATTATCGACGATACAAATCGTGAGACATTAAATCTATCACTGAGATAACACTCATATGCTAAATTGAATTGTATCTTATAAATGATAGAGATTTATTTATTGTGTCACAGCAAGGTGTGAATGAAAGCAAATTAATAAAGCATAAATAAATTAATAAAACATAGATATCTAGAGAAAACTCTCAAGTCTCAATCTATAAACGATAGAGATTCATTTATTATGTCACATCAAAGTGCAAAAGAAAGCCTTGTTAATTACAAATCAAGAATGATAAACAAATTTATGTGGTCCTCTTTGTTGTATGGGGGTGCAAGATCAACACACACAAAGTCTGTAGGAAAAAAAAAAAACAATGGGCAGAAAAATTGTTACTGAAAAATAAATAATGCGGTGCAAACTTTTGATATAAACTTTAACTTTTCAAAAGGTGAAACTAATTCACGAAATCAAAATTTCAACCGATACAGTGCATATGTAATATTTTCAAAAATTTTTAATTTGGTAAACATTAATTAAAGCTTATAACTCTTCAATTCGAGATGGAAAATTTTTTTTTGTAAAGGGGTTTTTTGGTCACTACAAAATACACAAAATTAATCTATAATATTAAAATCATACCAAACATCGTATATTTTATTCCTTATCCAGCCATCTTATTTATCCAGGTCTTTCATTTTTTAATCCCTCTTATTACTAATCATTTATTTATCCTATTAGACATACCAAGTGGAAGTTAGAGTTAAAGATCGATATCAACTGAAAATGTAGGCGAATTTCTTTATATATTAGTGAACACCACATTTTTTTTAGCAAAAGTTACCCTTCATGTACGGGTTAGCTATAGTAGACACGAATATAAAGATTTGACATATTGAGAGCACGGTATCAAAAGATAGGCATTTTAGTGGACAAAGCAATTATTAGAAGATTTGCACTATTGAACCAGGAAAATCAACCTTACCATAAACTTACATTAGGTTTTTCCGTGAATTATAATGTGATCCAAGAATGTAACAAAGCATGTGTTAGAATGCAAAATGTTATAATTCCTACGTAACATTTTTTATTAAGTGAAGTGCCTTTGAATTATTAGATTTCATGGTAAAAGTATTAATGGTAATTTAAGTGGCTAAAGCAATCAGCAAAATAATTGTTAGTACTAAATTATAGATGCTAAAGTGTAAATTGTTGAACCAGTAAGGGCTTTCTCAACTCTGGTTATGCATTTAAAACTGTGGCAATATTTCCAGAAAAATCTCCTATGAAGGGGATAAATTCTAAGTAACAACTGAGTGCAGACTCAAATTACACAACTTACATTTATCATTTACCGAAATTCACCAGAGACCAGATAAACATTTTTATTTTTGTCCTTCAGCTTCGTCACCAAGGCATCAATTCCAGGAAGAGAAATATATCATTCATTCTTCTTGCCATCAAACTATATCATTTCATTGTTACTTTGAAGTATACGGAGCACATAATATTTCAATTTTCCCCTAATGCATTGACAAGTGAGAAGCGCATACATCACAAGCCAAAGTTTCTCGTTCGTAATCCATGAAAATGAGAATTTATTTTAAATACATTGCATTATTTTCAAGATGTTTCAAAAATAACTAAAAGAAAACAAAGAATATCACTTTGGAGGCCTCTTCTCAAGAAAATCTTGCACCTGAGAGAGTGATGGATTGAAAAGAGATAATCTAGCAGTCAATGTCTGCTCAAAAGGAACGAAGCCACTCATTGCCCTAGGAGAAACAACAAACAAAAATAAACTCAAAATTCCATCAATGTGGTGAGAAGAAAGACAAGAAAAGGAACTATGAGCAAAAAATTCAAAGGGAACTGCAATACAAAGAATGCTATTGAACCTGCAGTCCAATCAGCATCACCCTTTCCAGATCCACAGAACTCTGCCACCACGTCAATTCCCTTCCAAGCACACTTTGCTATTCACGCACAAACAACAGCAACCCACCGACTTTTGAATGAGACAAACGCGGCAGGCATGATACAGCTGACATCAGTTTTGATCCTATCCCGTTCTTCTTCTAATGGCATAAGGCGATGCTTAGACCATCAAAGAAAATTTTAGCAAATCAATTCAATTTACCATATGGAATTCTCACAGAAGAAAGTACATCGTTATCCTATCAATTTCTGTAAAGCAAAATGTTATCAAATGAATAGTACCTATCCCCAAACACCCGAAGTTTTTGTATTGGTGTTGATTACTTGATTTTGTAGGGAATCATTTAGTGTTAAAAGCACATCTGATATACTTCATGAGAATTACTTGATTACACTAATTGAGATTTTCCTCCCACTCTCAGTAGAACTTGAGTCCTTAGTTTGTAATATCTACTCATTCAATCAAGAATTAATTTTAATCATAAATAAATTGAAAATCCAACCATACATTGGCTTAAAATCCCATCATGCCAAAAATCTCGTAATAGTCACAATATTATGATAACCAGCAACTTAACAATCATACATCACAATAGAAGGCAACAGTTTTTTGCATATTAAAAATTCAAACTGGAGAAAGAAAAGGCTAAACAAACAATAAGACAAATCCACAAGCATTACCTTGCACAACCCATTCACTTGTTGCAAAAAATACTCTTGCATCTGTTAGCAATGTGGAAGCACAAAAATAAGAAAAATTTGATATTATGTTTACATAAACAACACTTGAATGTCCACGGGAAAAATCTAAACTTACATTTAAATGTAGCAATTCAGCAATCAAATTTTAAGACAAAGATTGCACTGGGAAAAACTAAAATAAATTTGGGAGACAGAATTGAAAAAAGAAATGAAATCACTTCACATAACTCACTTCCAAAGAAAATTTATGCTAAACAAAGATAATCATCATCATCCTTAAGAAGATCGAAGAAGCAACACAAAGCACACCCGAAGGGCCGCGAAGAAGGAATGAAATATTTCGAGATTATTTCTATTTACAGTTCAACGAAAGTGAGGGATCTCAAGAAATCAGAAAACCCAAACGAAACCCAGAGATGAACAAAGTGAAGGTAGAACACAAAGAATTAGAAGGGAGTCAAGATAGAAAACACTAACCACCCGAAGCTTTCCAATACCTCTTCGAAGAAGAATTGAAGTAGAAAAACGGAGGTCGAAAGAAGTCGGAGAACCAAAAAAAAAAAAAAAACAAAAACAAAAACCAAGAGAAGAGATCGAAGCTTTCCAATCCAAGAGGAGGGAACAACACTCTAAGCCAAAGGAATTACAGTGAAGCCAAGAAAGCCGATGGAAGTCAGAGTCCCAATACTTACTGGAGGTGAAGCTCTCGTACAAAAACGAAGAACGAAAGGAGTCAAAGAATAAAAACCAAAAACAGAGAAGAGAAGAAAGCTTAACCCGAAATCGAAGCTTTCCAATCCACGTAGGATATGTAATCAAGTGAAGAAAAATGAAGAACGAAAGAAGTAATGACTTGTATCGCTTAAACCAGTTTTGTTTTGGTGCGCCATCCCTTTTTCTGCAGTGGAGAAAGAATCCTGTTACACGTGTATTTGGGATGACGGGCAACCGGAAGTAAACTGGCCATTTTTTGAATTAGCAGGCTTTCATATATGTAGATCCTGTTACACGTGTATCTGGGATGACGGGCAACCGGAAGTAAACTGGCCATTTTTTGAATTAGCAGGCTTTCATATATGTAGATGTATGGTACATTTTCAAGCTAATTGCTTTTAAGTATAAATAAGCCGTAGTTTCGGGAAATGGGCCCATTCTAATTACAATATGGGCCAATAATCAGTTCTGGGCTGAGGTCTGGACCGACCCATTAAATTCTATATCAACACAGGATCAAAATCAACATTAATTCGCAATGGAATTGAGAGCTGAAACTGGGGACGCTTGCTCCTCCGCTTCGACCCCAATCGACTCCTCGAATATTGGCTTTCGGGTATGAATCATCTACCCCTTTTAAAAAATTCTTCTGCATTTCGGGTTTTTGTTGCGTTAAAATCACTTTTGTGATCATAATTATTACTGATTTCTGAATCTTTTTTGGGGTTTGTTCAGTTGTTGAAGAAGCACGGTTGGAAAGAAGGGACCGGCCTTGGTATTTCCGAACAGGTTCTTGATTAGTTAAATGATGACTTTGCAATTTGATTTTTTGTGTTTTACATCAGATGCCACCAAGAATACTGTAGTTACGAGTAATTTATACATATGGTTAGAGCTATGTTATTGGCGAAGCTTAATTTGATTTTGTTTATTTTTCATGGAGATGGATTTTCGAGAAAGTAGAAAAACATCAATGTGTCGTGCACCTTAAGGATTAATGGTCATGTTTTGCTGTTCGTGGATAGGATTTATTAGTCTTGGTGTTCAATTTTAGTTGTTAGTAGGGGTCATTAACCCTGGATTAATTCACAATCCTATGTTTGAATGGTTTTTAGGGTAGTCAAATTCACCTTGGGATTGTCAAAATTTACTGTTCAAATGAGATAACAGATCCACCGAAAAACCCCAAGATAGTGTATGAGCATTGTACAGTAACCGTGATTGTAGTAATTTATCCAAACACAAGACATATCCTTTCTTTATAAACCTTGTATCAATCAAACTATCAATCATTCAATTATCCTACCTCAAACCAAAGGGACCAAATTAAAGATTGAGTTGGGCCAAACTTAAGCTTTTATATAATGTGTTGGCATCTTTAAAGTGGTCCGATTATAGTTTCTTTTTCAGCCCCAACTTGGCAAATTGAAGTGTTGGATTGTCTTTTTTCATTTAATCCTGGGTTCTTGGTCATCTCTTACTTCTCTCTGTGCTTTCTTTTGTTTTTTCTTGAGCTGCAAGTTGTTCTATTTGCCCAATTCATTCGAGGCTGCTTGCTGCCCCTGTTTATGATAAGAAAAGAAGCTACGACTATTAGAAGATGTGATTGTCGTGGAGCTAAAATTAACTTTTATGTCTTAAAGAACTTTAATTTAGGGTTAGGGGCATATGGTTCATTTCTTTTTTTTTTTTTTTGTGATTCCATTTGGACGGGTTATCATTCTTTCATTTTATGAATATATTGTCTTCTTGATGACACCCCTTTTCCTTCTCAACCATTTTCTCATGTTATGCTAGCTTTGCTTCCTTGTCTGTCATACCACTTTGCCTAAACTTGGCCATGTGACTAGTTTTTTAATATTTGAGCCCGCCTTACATTGTTAAACTATACATCTTAGTTATGCATTTTTTTGTGTTCTTTGGAGAACCTATTATTTAACCCCACTTTGAAAGTAAGAACACAAGAAAAATATAATTGGGGTATGATATTGAGTTCAATGATGATTAATAACATACCCTTGTCTAAAGTCGAAATTGTTTTTGACCGGTTTTCTATGTATTAAAGACCAACAATATGCATGTCTGATCCTCAGGTTTGTGAGGGTGTGATGCTATGTCTCCAAGCACAAGTAGCGAAGGGTTTGTACAATATTTTGGTTTCCTTCATCATATATTTTTTGTCCAATTACGTTTGGCTAAAAACTAAAACTATCAGCAGCGATGTGGGACACAAATTAACACACCAACAGTGTCAGTGTTGCGTCGACGCCATTCAGCTCATAAAATTTTGAATGGTAAAATTGTTTTTTTTTTTTTTTGGGGTTAACTATTTGTGTTCTGAATTGAGAACAACGAATCATGAACAGGACTCCACTTCTTCTCTCTTTTGCATCAAACGCCTGTATTTTTTTTTTCTTTTGGAACTTCTACAAATTGTATGTAGTTTTCTGATAATTTGCACTTTTTTCGCACAGGGCAGGTTGGAACCTATACAGGCCTATGTGAAGAAAAATAAGCGAGGATTGGGAGCAGATAAACCAAAGAAGGCGGCAGTCCAGTCAAAAGCTCACGATGTGGAAGAACCAAAAGTAACCATTACTTCCATTTTGGAAAATGAATATGAAATTGTTCACTCTTTTTCCCTGTACAGTACATTACCAAATAGCTTGAATAAGAAAATGTAGAATAGATAGTTTCAGTGGTTAGTTGGCTCAATCTCTTTTGATATTATCAATGAAGAACATAAATATGAGCGACTGTATTCGATGGAAGTATAGTCGTGCTTATTAAAGTATTCAGTAGCCAATATAGTATAACTAGTTTACAAATAGGATTTGGATTTGGTGCAATTGTTGACATTGAAATTGTGGAAAGAAGGTAAAGCGTAACAAATTCTTGTTAAGGTTTCTAGTGTACTTTCTTTGTGTTGAATGTGGATTCATAGACATGACAATGAAATGAAATTGATGAAGGTGCTTAATACATACTATATATGTTCTCAGGTGTCCAAAAAGAAAGCAAAGGGCATGTCTAAGAAGATGAAGAAAATGCAAGAGTTCGAAAAGCAGTTGGAGGAGAAGGAATTTGAGAGGGCATTTTTTAGGGAGTTCTGGCCAGAAAACGTGTAATAACAAATATAAAAATGCATCTTTGGATGTGACTCTTGTATATTTGAATCATAATGGAAGTAATCACTGATTTTCATTAGCTATTTGGCCTTTCTTTGTTTTGGTGGTAGCTTGTGTAGTTGATGTATCTGCTTGCTCGGCTCCCCTGTCAGCTACTCAGCTGCATTATTATTATTATTATTATCTTACCTTTGAATTTTGTGTATGGTGTCGAGAGAGTTTTACCCACAATGGATGGTGATGGATTTTGCCAATGGACGGTGTTGGCTATGTACGTTTTTTGGAAAAGGAAAAAATTAATTTATGATCTATTTGGCTCGATTAATTCGTTTACTTATTATTTCGATCGAGTTAATTTTGTAACAAGAGTCTTGACTTGAATACTTTATTTATTTTTTCTTATGATGATGTAAATAAAAAGAGTAGTTCTATTATAAAACAAATTTGATTTATATTTATGAGATGAATCAATTCAATCTATATTTATAACAAAATGCAACACTTTTTTATGCGTCAGATCAAATAAGATATTTGTTTTACCAAATTTTTGACAGATGACGATTTTATAAGAATTTTCGTGAATAAAAAATTACATATATCAAAAAAATTATTTGATAAGTTTAACTAGCAATCCGTTTAAATTTAAGTATGAGTTGGGTTTGTACAAGTTTCATCCGGTCGAGATTTGACCCATTATCATCCATATCCGGATCTGGATCATCTGCTGTGGAGAAATAAACAACATCAGATACTGTGCATTGAATTAACTTCTCTAATATGTTTAAATAATTACACACATAAAATATTGCAAATCAAGGCTTTTTCAATGCATAACACCAATGATGTTTCTCTCTCCACAACAGATGATCTTTTTCCTTCATATCCATACATATATATATAACAAAATCAACTTAGTGGTCTTTTTGGTATGTTCATTTTTAATTTTTTTTTTAAAAAACCCCACAAATTATCAAATTACAAAAAAAAAAAAATTTAAAATCAAATACTTGAAAAAAATATTTATATTATATACATACTAAACATAATATTTGTACATAACATTGCATACATAATGCGTATATGCGAGGTAACTAAGCTAGTATATATATATTCTTGAAACTATACAAAGCAAATAAAATTGTGAACCCTAAAAGAAGCGGCGGCCATATAGAAGGGGAAGACAGTCGCCACAGTTCTTCAATCAGCACCTTTGTTCGTTTGGATTCAAAATTTGAGAATGAGGAAGATCTCGGGAAACGTTGTGTGGACAAGGCCCATGTCCCTCTCTCGAGCAGCGAAGCTACTGTCCCGATTCGCCGCCGTCGATAATGGCGCTTCTGCGGCTGTCTCTATGTATCTGCAACGAACCTCCGAAGCCTTCGATCACCTGCTCCAATTCCACAGCAAGCGAACTAAGGTGGAACCGAATCCCGACAGCTCACGCGCAGCGATTGAAAAGAAACCAAGGGATGTTGGTGTTGAAGATGAAGTTGTACAAATAGCTTCGAAAACTGACCATGCGCAGCGGAAGGAGAAGAAAAACAAGAGGAGGAGGGACAAAGAGGTGGATTCGAGCAGAAAGAAGAGGAGAATTGAAGGTGCTGATGCGTAGGAAATTGTTGGTAATCTTATTTTGATTTATATTCTTATACAAATTGTTAGTTAGATTTGATGGTTGTGCGTAGCTCTTCAGTGGAAGTGTTACGTTCCTCAAGTATGGATCTTGATAATTGACTGCATCTTCTTAACTGATTTTAGCATATAGTCTTTTTGAATCATATATTGCACTGCATTCTGATCAGAAATCAGTGGCATATAAAGTTTCTACTGGAACTTGATTTTGAACATATTGTAGTTAGTTTCTACTGGAAAACTTGATTTGGAACAGATTTCAGTTGTAGGGAAGCTTTCTGGTGAAAGAAGTTGTGGTGTGTGTGTTGGAAAAAGGTTATACTCCTTGTGATATTGATCTTTTATGGACTTGTAGAGACCACTCTATGTGGTTGGTTGTCCATTGGGGTGATCGATCTACATCTATCCCCATAATGCTGGGGCTGTGTCCGGATCTCCTATGCGCGAAATCTTAGAGACTAGTTCCTGTAGAGATTCCACTTGGGTCTTGGGTCTTAGCATGGCGTAAAGTGAAGATTGGGTGGGGGAGTAGAGAAAATTCCCAGTTACTTTGTTTCCAAGCTTTCCTTGGGAGATGAGATGACAATAATCTCTGTTTTGAATAACATCCCTGATTCCCAGTGCCGTTTGGTTAATAGGCTATTCTGGAATCAAATCGATCGGACCAATAGTTAGGAAGCTTTCCAAACGTGTGCCTCTTCTCTCCATTTGATTTAAACACTTCAAAATATCCCAATTTAAATTATGAGGCTATGACTAAACCAGTGTTAAAGTGTGTTCTTAGGGAAACACAGTTTCTCCAAATGCCCCTTGAGCAGAAATGTTCCGGACATTCCATTTTTTAAAAAAATATTGAGGGCAAGCACACCGCAGCTCACCACGCGCATGCATAGTGGCTCAAAGCTGCAGCGCACGATGCTGCGTGCTCTCTCTTTTATTTTACTTTATTGTTTAAAATAAAATTTTATCATTGCTTGATAAAATTTAAGCGAATGAAATTTGACACCGCTTAGCCTTTGTTCAATTAATATATATATTTTTAAAAAAATCTATAAATACATCATTTCTTATGATCTTATTTATAATTGTTCATACTGTATTCTCTTATCTCTCCCACTGTGAACACCTAATTTGTTCCAAAATGTCTCAAGATCCTAGACAATCTAACACAGAAAACATTCTTGAATACATAATGAATCGTCCTACAACATCGGATCCCCGTGAAGCATTATTCTTGACGGTAATGCAGCAACGACTTAAATTAGCTGAATTATTAGTCGAAAGTTCTTATGGGAGTGACAAAGAAGCAGATCTCAATCTGACACAGAAAACATTCCCGAAGACACAATGAATACCCTACAAAATCGGGTCTTGGTGAAACATTATTCATGACGATAATACAGCAACTTCTTAAATTAGCTGAATTACTTGAATTACTTGAAAGTTCTCATGGGAGTGGACAAAGAAGATCAATTAATAGAGAATGTGGTCGGTGAATTAGCTTAGTCAGGTTGCATCATTAACTTTGTCATGATTTGGTTGAACGCACTTGCAAAACATGTTGCCGTAATGATTAATTTATCAAGTATGAAACATTTTGTAATTTTAATTAATTTGTAATTTGTCAAACTTTTGTAGGGTCATTTGCAAAAATGACCCCACACAAATTTCTTTTAAACTTAAAGGCTCCACAAAAATTTTTGTTTGGTCAATAGACTTTTTTTTAATTAACATTTATTCTAAATATTAATTAATCTCAAACAGGGTTTTGGTTTTGTGGGTCTTGAGAAATGGAAGAAACCCCACAAAAAAAAAAAGAAACGGATTCCTCCTCATTCTCTTGTTTGCCTTTCTTCTTCCCTATTTTTCCCTTCAACTTCAATGCTATTTTATATTTTTTCTTCCATTTTTCACTCTCATTCTTCATTTATTTTGTAGCATTCTTAACCTCTTCATTTTTTTCTCTCGAAAGAAATCTAGATGGAAGCCAAAGCTTAATGACATTCTCATTCTTACAAAATGTTTTTTCATAGGATTATTGGAAGATCAATATAAGGTATTTTGTTTCGTCATTTAAGTTTTCATGTTTGTGGGTAGAGATGTCAAAATGGGTAGGGTCGTCGGGTTGGCCTGTCCTGCCGTACAAAATTAGTGGATTGGACTGGCAATTTTACAACCCGCCTAAAAGATGGGCCGGCACGCACCGCCCCGCCTAATAATGGGTTGTGGTGGGTTGCGGGTTGGCCCGCAAAAACCCGTCAATTTACACATTAGCCCGTCGGGTTGACCCGCCCGGCGACTTAAAATAGGTGGGTTGGGTTGGCGTTTTCTCAACCCGTCTAAAAGGTGGGCCGGCCCGCCCCGCCCCGCCTAATGGTGGGTTACGACGGGTTGTGGCGTGGGCCGCCCCGCCCCGCTTGCCCGTTTTGACACCTCTATTTGTGGGTTATCCATTGCTCAAGTAATTTGATATGTCATTCAGTTTGTTGAAACATTTATTTCAGTCGGATAAGTTATATATTTCAGTCGGTTGAAAAAATTAAATCAGTTGGTTATATTTCAGTAGGTTAAATCATATATTACCGTCGGTTAATAGCATTTGATCAGTTGGTTAATTTTCAATATGTTATTTATTATTATTATAATAATAATAATAATAATAATAATAATAATAATAATAATAATTATTATTATTATTTACAGATTTTGTGGACTGAGATACGATTCATATCTTAATTAATTTTGATGGCGAGTGAAAGGCTAACAATGAACATAAATATTCATGGTGTGATTGAAGTAAATCGGGATGACATGTTATATCTATTGATGAGAGTAATGTGAGTATTGACTATGTTGAAGATGCAATTTTTGAATCACTTCATTTGGATAGGCATGATATGTTATTGAAGCTAAGTTACTTGCCAAAATTTGAGGGATGCAATCCGAGACCAATATATATAAAAAGCTCACGAGCATTGACATCATATACGTTTTTTGGCGTTTCAAATGTTAGACCTTTGCTTCATGTTGAAATGATCAAAATAAGTGATTTCAGAACTAGTTATGAAAAATGACAATGCTAGAGATATTGAAGTTTGTAGATATCTTAACGATGAGAGGGTTGACAATTGTGAAATTGAAGTATTAGGTGGTGATAAGAGAACATATGATGAATATTTTGAAGGGATATTTTTTGAGAATGAGTTAGACAATGAAATGAATGAGCATAAAGATGTGGTGTATGAAACAACAAAGATTGATAATGTGGTCATCGAAATAGTTGAGCATGATTTTTTTGTGAATGAAGAGAATCATGTTGATGAGCTTACATTGTGTACAACAAAGAATACACAAGTTGAATTTTTTTATCATGAAGAGAATCACGTTGATGAGCATACATTGTGTACAACACAATATACACAAGTACGAGGTGTTAAAGGAAATGTGACTTATTCATTTAATGATTTGTCTAACTTTTTTGTCGGTAAAGAGTTTGAAAGCAAGGATGAATTTCAAAAAGAGCTATTTAAGATTTGTTTAAATGCCTCCTTTGAAATAGATGTTCGAAAATCCAACAAAAAAGTTTATGATGTTTGATGTGTGACATGGAGTTGCAGCTGGAAAATACGTGCATCACAAATAGAGAATTCATCACGATTCTCTATACGTGTTTATAGTAAGATCCATACTTGCGACCTTTTATATCGGAGAAAAATGAATCGACAAACAACTTCAGACTTTGTAGCAAAGATTTTGGTTGAAAATTTTAAAGGACAACTTAGCTAACTCAGCTGCTTGAACTAAAAGCCATTATTACGATAATGCAAAATAAAGGTGTTGAAATTAGTTATTTCAAAGCATGAAGAGGAAGACAAGTTGCTTTGGATAAGCTACTTGGCAATCCTGAAGAAAGTTATAGATTATGCCTTCGTATTTGCATATGATTAAGCAAGTGAATAAAGACTCAAAAACTGATTTGGTGACAGATTCAACAGGTAGATTTAAATATATGTTTCTAGCATATGAGACATGCATTTATGGATTTCGTAGAATGAGAAAAGTAATATCTGTTGATGAGACATTTTTAAAGTACAAATCTAGAGGTTGTTTACTTGTTTCTACCCAAGATGGTGAATTTCATCAGTATCCTATAACATGGACCATTGTTAATTCTGTGAATGATGATTCGTGGGCTTGTTTTTTGCAGAACTTGAAGGAGTTTATTCATATTGATCCTAACTTGGTAATCATTTCTGATAGACATATATCTATTATTAATGTTGTTCGTGTTGTATATGAGCATGCGTCACATGTACATTGCTAGTGACATCTTTCACAAAATCTTAAAAGAGTTTCTGACAGAAAAGATATATTGATTTGTTTATGAAAACAACATATGCATACAAAGTGTCTGAATTTGATAAGTTCTACAGATGTTTGAAAGAAATGTATCCTAACATTGCTTCGTATTTTGAAAGACATTCATCTCCTGACAAATGGTCCAGAGCTCATTCCCCTGGTGCTAGATACAATATAATGACGACAAAAGTCAATAAATTCAAAACTTAAAACTGAAAGAGAGTTGTCTGTTGTAGTATTGTTGGATGCAATTCATAAATTAACTTTCAAGTTGTTCAACAAGCATCGAAATGCTGCAAGTTCAGCTATGACGATACTTACTCCATCGACAGAGGCTATCTTGAGAGCTAATTTTACATTGTCACAACGTCTAATGCATCTCAACTTAATGCATTTGAGTATCAAGTATATGGTGATGAGAAGGATGAAGTTGTTAACTTATCTGATAAATTTTGTAGTTGTCGAATATTTCAAGTTGATAAAATCTCATGTGCTCATGCAATTGCAACAATTTATGGGGCAAAATTAGATTTGTATGACATTTGCTCGCCCTACTACTCATCTCAAATGTGGGCACTTTCTTATGCTGGTACCATATATCCGGTGCCGATTGCAAATGAATGGAACATTTCATATAATTTTAGATATGATGTACTTCCCCCCGATGTCAAGAGAAAACATGGTAGATCACAAAAAGAAAGAATACCTTTTATTAGAGAGTTTGGCCGGAAGCGAAGTAAAAAATATGGTGTATGTCATAATCTGGCCATTATCGGAAAAAAAATGTCCTAAGAGACAGACCGATGTGTAGACAAGTTGTTTAGTTTTTTGTTTTCAATGTTGTAATTGCATAATGATTGGTTTTTGTGGAGTTTGCTGTATGAACATGTTGTTAATACTTTGTATTGGCAAATGATCAAATTTTTTGTTAGTCATGATAGTAGGATTTGGTTTCTCATTCAGCAATATACTTATATATATATATATTCAGTTTATTCAATTTGTTTAATCAGTCGGATAACACACGCGTGCCCCCTGCGTGTGTTTAAAAAAAATTTGTTTATTGAAAATTCAAATGTGTTTAATCAGTTTGTTTATGCTTATATTTCAGTCGGTTAATATAATTATTTCAGTCGGTTCAATGTTTTTTATTAGTCGGTTTATGCTTATATTTCATTCGGTTAGTAAAAGTATTTCAGTTGGTTCAATGTGTTTAATCGGTCGATTAACACATGTTTCAGTCGGCTATATGATACCCACACACATACCTTCGTCGTGTGGGTATTCGCGTGGGTCCATTTTCGACAAAATCATTCATAAAAAATAACTTCCTTCAACTACACAAACAGATCGACAAAATAATTTCAAATATATAACATCCATTCAAGAGGTCATCACATCAACATCCATTCGAGAGATCATCACATCGACAAAATCAATGCAAATCTATAAAATTTATTCATCATATCATACAGATGTTGCTAAATATTTTCTATATGAATTTATAATCTTATCATTTAATGCATATGGACACTGCTGAAATAACTCTACCTCGAATGTCTTGATCATCCATGAACTCCAATCAGAACTGTAAAATGAATGATTTTAGACTTTCGCAAAATATGTTGAGATCAAATTATATAGTAAATTATGTTTTTTTTAAAAAATTCCACAAAATTCAAAAATATACATACATGTTCATTTTGCTGGAAATCTTTGGGGTGTGAGACTATCCAAATGTTAGGAGTCTTGACTTTGCAATAATGTAGAAGATGTTGAACCACATATTCTACTTGATCAATATAAACAGTCATTTCAATATCTGTGTAGCAGCCATTGTTGCAGTCATATATAGAAAAAAATTAGAAAATATGAGTTTTCACTTTTCAAAATGAAAATCATTTTTCCTTTTGTTTTTATTATTTTCAAATTTTATTTTTATTTTTATATATAAACTTAGAGGAAAGCATATGTAGTTTCACTTCACGATGAAGTTTTATTTTATTAGTTTGAAATTTCTTATTTTATATAATTTTAGAGAAAATTTAGAAGAAGAAAAATAGATAAATAGGGGTTTTTCACTTTTTATTTTTATTAATTTGTATGAATAGACCTTTTATTTTTATTAGTTTGCAAATTTTTATTATATATATATATATATATATATATATATTTAAAACAATAATTTACATATTTTAATAAAAAATAATGTTAAAAGGAAAATAAACTTTGGCAGGATTCAAACTTGAGCATTTCTTCTAGTTTAAAACATGGCTTACCAATTGGCCAAAAGATACACTCATTCACTTGAAGGGCCGAATATATATAATATATACTAAAAAAATTCAAAAATTTTTGGAGGGGCCATGGCCCACCTTTGCCCTACGGTGGGTCCGCCGACTTTGCAAATCCAGGGAGTATGAAGGAGGGTTGGAGATTGGTTTGTCATTTGCTAAGGAAAAAATGACTGCTTTTGCGGCTGTATTCTCTGATGAATTGAAAATATAGTTTCTGGTTCGTCTGCATGGTTCCTCCTCACTTTGCATGCACCATCTGCTCATTTTCTTAATCATGGTGCCTATGTTTGGGAAAATTCGTTTGTTTGACACAAAAGATCCACGTAATAAATGCAACTCAATGGTTTCTTGTCACTTGCATCAGTTGCATGCTTGGCTTATTTAGTTAAAAAATTTAATGATCTTTTCTTGGATTTGGAAATTATTGCTAAATAAATACACTTAAAGTTGAGAGGGATCGATTGATTTAATTTGGATAGAGATGTTTGATTCAGATAAATATGTGAATGATGTATTTCAAATGGCACATTTTGGATATATTTGAAGTTCTTTACCATTACTATTAAATTGTATAATTTGACAGAATATGTTAGGATGCCTAAAAAATAAAATTTGGAATTGGAATTGGATTTTAAATTCATGTAATCCAAATTCTATTTTGGGTGTTTGGAAAAAAAGTTAAAATACATATTGGAATTTAATAGCATAAATTTTAGAAAAGTGATATTTTGTAAAAAAAATGTTAGAAAAACTTAATTTATAACTAAAGTTTATAAAATTATTATTAGAAATATTTTATTGTTTTTATAAACCCAAATCCCGTGAAATCCCATAAAATCCGATCAATTTTATAAGGATTTCACTTAGTTAAATAAAATCCCATGAAACACCAAATCCAGTTCACCAAACACAGTGGAAGTTAATTTGAAATTCATTCTCGTAGTAACCCGAGTTTCATTTTACATGTTAGAAAATGACGTATATAATTTTAAAAGTGCAAAATGTGATTAAGGATTCATTATTTGGTGAAAATAATTAGAAAATCAGGCTCGGAACGTTCGAAAATGGTAAGGAGGGTTGCAGGAGCCTCGGATAGTTCGAAAGCAGCCAAATCAGTTCGGAAAAAGCGAAGCCGTTCGGAGCTTCCGAACCAGTTCGGATTTTCCGAACTCAGCAAGAACTTGGTGTCAAGGTGGATTGATATGAATCTTCTGTATGAAAGGCAATACGATTTCAATGAATCGCACCTCAATTCGATAACAAAAAAATTCAAAGGTTTTGTCCCAACTTTGAAACAAGTAACAGAATTTTGGAATCTCCACCTCTAGTTGAACCTGTAACTAGCAACAGAGAATTCACGATAGAAAACAATCAAAGATTCAATTAGACCTTCAAAGGAACCTGTCTTTGACAACCCAATTGAAAATCGATTGACAAACGCCACAAAGCTATAAAACTTTGATAAGTTTTATTTTGGGTAAAGCAAAAGCTTTGATAAAATTCTAGAGAGAATTTTGTATTGAATAATTCAATAATCTGAAAATCTTAATTGTTCTTAAAATAATGAATGTTGTAGTATTTATATTACAACCCAAAATATTGAAAGATAATGCAAAATAAATCAAAAGGATATCAAAGATATCTCCTAAAGTTTCCTAGTAGGAATAAAAGACCTAAAATAAGCAAAATAATGCCAAAATATTAAAAATCCCGAACACACACACAAAACACCTTCGGTGCATGTAAAATAATCGGGGCGGGCGCGCTAGGGCTAGGCGCGGGCGCTCCAATTGTAAGGCGCGGGCGCGCCGAGAGCTCGCACAATTCTTCGTCAATTTGGCATCCGTAAGCGCGGGCGCGCTTCTTCTTCGCAAAATAAGGGCGCGGGCGCGCGAGTCTGGGGCGCGGGCGCGCCTGGGCTGCGAACAAGGTCTTCAATTTCTTCACTTTTTTGACCTCCTTTGACCTCAATAAGGTGATAACTACCTCCGAATTGAATATCAAGAAATCCAACGCCCTCTTGCGACTTCAACATCAAGGATTGAAGTGCTTCCTTGAACTTCTGAGCTCGGCCTCTCGTAACCGGTCCTCATGGCATCTCCAACGGATCCTTAGTCACTTTATCAGCATGCGAGCCATCCATGATCGCATCATGGATTGTACAATTGGCGGTTCGAAGCTTCCGATCCCAGTTCCGAGCTTCCGAAGTGAAACGTCCTAGAACTTTTACTGATTTTTTTTTATATATATACACGCTCATACATATATATACATCATACTTAAAAATAAATTTTCTTAATTTAATATACATAAACACAATAAGTACAATAAAATTACATGCATGCAATTAAATACTTAAAATTAATTACTAAATAATAATTTATAAAAATTCCATAATAAAATTCTTAAATAATAATCATACACAAAAATCCATGCAAACTTAGAAAATAATTACTTAAATCTAAAATCCATGCGTACTCTAAAAAATCTAAAATAATGAAACGTGTGTGGAAATACGTATTTTAAATCTCAACATAAATATCATAATAGAGCGATGGTCACGGGTACTAGCCGCCTGGATACTCATACGCCCTCGCCACCAGTCGAAAAACACATTAACTTCATTAACATTCTGCTCATCTGCACCATTTAAATCATATAAAATACGTGAATAATAATTATACGTGGATGATATTAAATTTAAATACATATAAACATGAAATAAATAATTATATTGCTTAATCATCATACTTAATAAATCTCATAAAAATGACTTATCATGATTTCTTAGTTCTCAACGGGTTGGATCAATGTCGGTGACCTCATACTAAGCGATTGATCAATCTTAAAACCAACATATGCGGCGGTGGGGTTTCCACCTCTGTGCTGCCACTTCACCAGCCCTCTCAGCTGGATCCATAAGCTCATCATACATAAACATTATCAGGAAGGTCACCGGGCCCAGGTATCTTGGCCTCCAACCACATCACTTTCCACATTCACTTCAACTTCCATAAAAATGTATTTTTCTTAACATACATTTAAACTTATCATAAAAATTCTTAATGATGCACGAACTTAAAATTCTTATTTATTCATTTACTTCATGAAAATTTGCCCGTAAATATATATTTAATTTATTTTCTTAAAAATCATCCTTATATAACTAATAAAATACATGCATGAATTAAATATATATTTACGGACCTTTTATTTTCCAATGACTTGTTCGAGCTGCTAACCACTTGACTTAAACCCAAAAATTTCTAAACTGGTCCAATAAACATTAAGCCCAACATGACCTGACCCATTAATTCTCATGGACCCCCATGTCCATAACAAACTAATGGGCTCATTTAAAACATTAACTAAGCCCATTAAACTATTTAACTTAAAATTAGTCCAATAAATTATTAACTAGTTCATTAACCTAGAGATTAGACCGTTAAAATTAATAAACCCGACACAACTTGGCCCAATAAATTCTCATGGATCATGCGGCTCATGACAAACTAGTGGGTTCACTTCATTAATTATTTAAGCCCATTAAACTAGCCCAAATAATTTATTTAACCAAGCCCAATCTCATTAATTAACAACTTAAACTCTTAATTAATTAAAATAAAAATAACCGAGCCCAAATGATCCGGACCAAAATAATTTAACCCATCATATTTATAGACCTGACCCGGACCCAAAACTCGAGCCCAGCGCGAAAAACACCAAAATGTTGGGCTGTCCCATGACCAGCGACCAGCAGCCCTATATGGGCTTCGGTCGCCCGGCTTCGGCCACCACCGGCCGGAGAACCACCCCCCATACCTGGCCCACATCCAGACGGTTCCAACAAGACCAACCCTAGCCCCTAACTCAACCTATGGCAACGAAACTAGCCCCTTCTTCCTCAACCTATAATCTGCTCGCGCGCATAACATAAACTCAGATTTTAGGCCGTTCGGCCGCCCATATCCGGCCATAACCGGCCGGAAAACCACCTGTACTAGCTTTCCCAAGGTCTTGGGGTTCTAACCCAACTCGAATCACCCTAAAACACGCCTTGTGGACCGAGAACGAGCCAATCTCCCAAAACTGCTCATCCTGCGCGCACAGCCCTATACCAGCGGCTTTCATGCCTGATTCAAGCCACTCCAGACCCTTTCCACCCACCAAACCTGACCCTAAGGGACCCTAGGACGACCCCAATACATGGATCAGCAGCTTCAATCTTTCCATAATCAGAAAACAACCGACAATCTGGACCTATGCAGAAAAACATGAAACACATGCATGATCTTGTAATATTTTTCATTCACGCCACATTATACATGCATTAATAGATCAATCATATTAAAATCAGTGTACTACGATTTAAACGGTAAGCAAGAAGGGATTCGAAACGTGCCTTGTTGAAGATTTGGACAAAACAAAAAAATCGACGCGTATCGGGCTCGCCGGGACGAACGGCTCGTAAAACCTTGCCGAAAAACCTCAAGAAAATCGTGTGTGTTGTGTTCTCTGTTGGAACGTGATGAAGGTGGTGAAGAACTGATGAGGGAGGCGGCTAAGGGAAAAGATACGAGGTTTAAGGAAAAGTTTAGGTTTAAGTTTAGGCTAAAATAAACTTAATTACATTAATTAAGTTAATACGATAATTATAGTATAAAATACATTTAAAAACTCATAAATAAAAATATAAGTATGATAACATGCTGAAAATCCCGAAATAATAAATAAATGGATTTTTAAAAGCCTTAAAAGTCATTAAAATGACTTAATTTGGGGCAAAATGAGATACTATACATATATACTTAAAAATAATAAAATTTTCATGAAATAATACCTTAAAATAATATTTTAATGTCTATAAAATCCCATAAAATATTTAGTATGAAAGTCCAACATTTTGTTCGTCCACGGTTCCGACTACGCGATCGCAAAATAACCTTTCTAAAAGAAATCATAAATTCCATAATAGCGGTTTAATCGTCGTAATAACATTTAAAACATGCAGATAAATCACATAATTAACAAAATAACACATAAAAGTCATTTAACACTTTTTTACTTTATTTTAAAATTATTAAATCCCCTAGTTATGCATGCGGGTTTACGTAGCAAATTTCGGGACGTTACAATTATCTCTCCCTTAAATGGAATTTTGTCCTCGAAATTTGATTATCTTAGTCTTCTAATAGCACATGACTAAACTATTTCAAAATAATTTTCAAACTTAAAACCAAAAACATAATTTAATTTGCATATCTAAAATTCAACTTAAATCTCAAAAATCCTAACTTGTCAAACTTAAATCTAAAAATCATAACTTAATCTATAAATTTAAATGTCAAACTTACATCTCATAATTTATCAAACTTAGTTTTCTAAACATATCATTCTAGTCATCCTCGTGTGTAACACATCTGAGATACATACTGTAGTTTCCATAAATTTTCCACGTAACCGCATTGCATAACTAAGTGTTTTTAAACTTTAAGACTGCCACCACTTAAAATTTTCATTTTCATAAATCCTTAAAACAAAAATCATGTGTCCCATGCATAAAACATAATTTAAAATATTTAAAACTTACAGACTGACAGTGCGGCTTCTGAGCTCCGTGTAGTAGGTTGGTCACCCTCCAAGGACCATGACGCTGATACCAAATGAAACGTCCTATAACTTTTACTGAATTTTTTTTATTAAACTCTCTAACTATAAAATAATGAATATAAATATATATATATATATATATATATATGCTCATACATATATATACATCATACTTAAAAATAAATTTCCTTAATTTAATATACATAAACACAATAAGTACAATAAAAGTACACGCATGCAATTAAATACTTAAAATTAATTACTAAATAATAATTTATAAAAATTCCATAATAAAATTCTTAAATAATAATCATACACAAAAATCCATGCAAACTTAGAAAATAATTACTTAAATCCAAAATCCATGCGTACTCTCAAAAATCTAAAATAATGAAACGTGTGTGGAAATACGTATTTTAAATCTCAACATAAATATCATAATAGATCGATGGTCACGGGTACTAGCCCCCTGGATACTCATACGCCTTCGCCATCAGTCGGAAACACATTAACTTCATTAACATTCTGCTCACCTGCACCATTTAAATCTAGTAAGCCTAGAGGCTCAGCACGTTCTATCCTTAAATAACAAGATGAAACCACATACAAGCACACATCATATAAAATACGTGAATAATAATTATACGTGCATGATCTTAAATTTATATGCGTATACATGAAATAAATAATTATATTGCTTAATCATCATACTTAATAAATCTCATAAAAATGAATTATCATGATTTTTTAGTTCTCAACAGGTTGTATCCATGTCGGTGGCCTCATACTAAGCGGCGGTGGGGTTTCCACCTCTGTGCTGCCACTTCACCAGCCCTCTCAGCTGGATCCATAAGCTCATCATACATAAACATTATCAGGAAGGTCACCTGGCCCAGGTATCCCGGTCTCCAACCACATCACTTTCCACCTTCACTTCAACTTCCATAAAAATGTATTTTTCTTAACATACATTTAAACTTATCATAAAAATTCTTACTGATGTATGAACTTAAAATTCTCATTTATTCCTTTACTTCTTGAAAATTTGCCCGTAAATATATATTTAATTTATTTTCTTAAAAATCATCCTTATATAACTAATAAAATACATGCATGAATTAAATATATATTTACGGACCTTTTATTTTCCAAGGACTTGTTCGAGCTACTGACCACTTGACTTAAACCCAAAAATTTCTAAACTGTCCCAATAAGCATTAATCCCAACATGACCTGACTCATTAATTCTAATGGACCCCCAGGTACATGTCAAACTAATAGGCTCATTTAAAACATTAACTAAGCCCATTAAACTATTTAACTTAAAATTAATCCAATAAATTATTAACTAGTTCATTAACCTAGAGATTAGACCGTTAAAATTAATAAACCCGACACAACTTGGCCCAATAAATTCTCATGGATCACGCGGCCCATGACAAACTAGTGGGCTTACTTCATTAATTATTTAAGCCCATTAAACTAGCCCAAAAAAATTTTTTAGCCAAGCCCAATCTCATTAATTAACAACTTAAACTCTTAATTAATTAAAATAAAAATAACTGAGCCCAAATGATCTAACCCAAACCTGGACCAAAATAATTTAACCCATCATATTTTTAGACTTGACCCAGACCTAAAACCCGAGCCCGGCCCGAAAAATAGCAAAATGTTGGGCTGTCCCATGACCAGCGACCAGCAGCCCTATATAGGCTTCGGTCGCCCGGCTCCAGCCACAACCGGCCAAAGCACCACCCCCATACCTAGCCCACATCTAGAAGGTTCCAACAAGACCAACCCCAGCCCCTAACTCAACCTATGGCAACGAAACCAGCCCCTTCTTCCTCAACCTATAATCTGCTCGCGCGCAAAACACAAACTCAGATTTCAGGCCATTCAGCTGCCCATATCCGGCCATAACGGGCCGGAAAACCACCTGGACTAGCTTCCCCAAGGTCTTGGGGCTCTAACCCAACTGGAATCACCCTAAAACACGCCCTGTGCACCGAAAACGAGCCAATCTCCCAAAACTGCTCATCCTGCGCGCACAACCCTATACCAGCGGCTTTCATGCCTGATTCAAGCCACTCCAGATCCTTTCCACCCACCAAACCTGACCCTAAAGGACCCTAGGATGACCCAAATACATGGATCAGCAGCTTCGATCTTTCCATAATCAGAAAACAACAGGCAATCTGGACCTATGCAGAAAAATGTGAAACACATGCATGATCTTGTAAGATTTTTCATTCACGCCACATTATACATGCATTAACAGATCAATCATGTTAAAATCAATGTACTAAGATTTAAACGGTGAGCAAGAAGGGATTCAAAACGTGCCTTGTTGAATATTTGGACAAAACAAAGAAATCGACGCGTATCGGGCTTGCCGGGATGAACGACTCGTAAAACCTTGCCGAAAAACCTCAAAAAAATCGTGTGTGTTTTGTGTTCTCTATTGGAACGTGATGAAGGTGGTGAAGAACTGATGAGGGAGGTGGCTAAGGGGAAAGAAACGGGGTTTAGGGATAAGTTTAGGTTTAAGTTTAGGCAAAAATAAACTTAATTACACTAATTAAGTTAATATGATAATTATACTATAAAATACATTTAAAAACTCATAAATAAAAATATAAGTCTGATAACATGCTGAAAATCCCGAACTAATAAATAAATGGATTTTTAAAAGTCCTTAAAAGTCATTAAAATGGCTTAATTTGGGGCAAAATGAGATACTATACATATATACTTAAAAATACTAAATTTTTCATGAAATAATACCTTAAAATAATATTTTAATGTCTATAAAATCCCATAAAATATTTTGGATGAAAGTCCAATATTTCGTTCGTCCACGGTTCCGACTACGCGATCTCAAATTAACTTCTCTCATAGAAATCTTAAATTTCATAATAGCGGTTTAATCGTCGTAATAACATTTAAAACATGAAGATAAATCACATAATTAACATAATAACACATAAAAGTCATTTAACACCTTTTTACTTTATTTTAAAATTATTAAATCCCCTAGTTATGCATGCGGGTTTACGTAGCAAATTTTCGGACGATACACGAAGTCACCTGCAGTCTAAGGTGTCAAAATGCTCTCTAAACGTGGAATTCATTCACATATCAGAGCTTCCAAATCCAGATCAGACCTACCGATCCCTGACCTATAAATATGCGTCCAAACCTAATTTTTAGATGCAAATTGAAGGGTTTTCAAACCATTAGCCCATACTTGAGTGTTTTGAGTTATATTCTCGAAGGTCAGGCACTAACGACGTGCCACGGAGCTTGTAGCAGAGTTGTACTTGGGTTAGGGAATTTGACATCAGCGGGTAGACATGGCCAAGGGCCGGTTAACCGGGTCAACGGGTTTGACCCAAAACCGTGACCGGACCGGCGGTTTTTCATTATGAAACCCGCCGACCCAGCGGGTCTGACCCGGGGTCGGCCTATTTTTAAATAATATAATTTTATTTTGTTAAAATTTTAAATAATATTATATAATATATTTCAATTTCTCATCCTTCGTCACATCAAGAGCATAAATCATAAATCCTTCATTTCCTATCGACAATAATCTAAACATTTCCATTGCCGATACTAATGGAATGCGAGATTGTGAATCAGTACCATAAAAATTCCATTTATTGCCATAATACGGTCTAAATCTCACAATTCCATGGAAACAATCAACAGTAGCTCTATAATTCATCAGCGTATCCATACCCAAGATACAGTCAAAATCAGACATAGCTAGTTTGATTAGATTGCTTATCATGATCTTATCCTCAAATCTAATCACACAATTCAAAACTATCTCATCAGACATCAAGAAAACACCAGCAGGAGTAGCAATAGACACAGTATCCAATAATGGAGTAAAAGCAATATCATGCTTATCAGCAAATGTAACAGATAAAAATGAATGAGATGCTCCTGTGTCTATCAAGATACGTGCAGGATACTAAAAAATATAACAAATACCTGCAATAACTCCCCCAGGTGCATCTTGTGCCTGATCCTGAGTCATGGCATGCACTTGTGCCTGCTGTGGCCCTGGAAAACGCTGCTGACTCTGAGGAGATGGATACCTAGGCTGTTGAGTTGACTGTATCGGAACATAAGGCTGTGTAGGAGAAAATTGCGGTACATGAGCATATGGCCTGAACGATGGTCTTCCAGGAAACTGACCAAACTGTTGTGGTTGAGACTGTTGTCTTCCCGCATTTGGATACGTTCTGGCCAAATGTCCAACCTGACCACAGATAAAACAAGTCCCTGAAAATCCTGTACAATGTGCACTCAAATGGTTACCACCACATCTATCACAGTACACTCTACTAGTCGATCCAACTGAACTTCCGCCACAACTATCACTGGAACTCGATGAACTGGACTGCTGTTTATTTTTAAATTGTTTTCCTTGTAGTTTAAACCAAGGCTTCTTCGCTTGCTGAGAAGACTGAGTAGGCTGATATGGAGGTAAACACATCGGTGTCTGTGAACTGCTTCCAGCTCCTTGAGGAACAGATGCTGGAATTGATTGTGGTTCACCCCTGAGTAGACTTGCTTCAATATTTTTTTTGCCTTTTCTATGGCTATAAGTTGATGGAGTTCCAGTAGTTACCAACGTGTGGATAGTTCGTGTAAGCCCCTTCAGAAAGTGTGAAAGCTTTAACCGATCATTCTTTGCAACGTGTGGGACATAAGGCAGAAGAGCAGAAAACTGAGAAGCATATTCAGCAACAGATTTATTGCCTTGCACCAACAGATTAAATTCATCTTTGTTAGCAGAATAGTATGATGGTGGTGCATATTCCTGTGCAAATTGAGTACGAAATACTTTCCATGTAATCTTTTCACCAGAAGCAGAAAGTGTTTATGTCGTCATTTCCCACTAAAGTTGCGCTCGATCTTTAAGTTGAAATGGAACTAACTTCAATCGAATTTCATCAGGATACTCTAGTCCATTAAACATATTATTGAGACTTTTCAACCAACTAGCAGCTTTCTCACTTCCTTCATTGCCAAAGAACTTTTGAGGACGCAACTCCTGAAATTGAGAAATTATTAATCGTATTCCTCCCATTTTCTCAGTCAATTGGGTCACTGGATCAGCCTCAGCCTGGACAGCTTTTCCCTTGTCAGGATTTACCCGTGGCTATTGTTCCACCTCTAATTCCACATCTTTCGGAGGCTGAACAGCTGGTTGACCACGTCTTCCCCAGACAATATCATCGAGATTTCTAACATTTTCCGATGCAGACTCTTCTACAACTTCTTTTCCTTTTCTACCTCTTCCTCCCGGTGCCATTCTACAAGACACAAGGATTTAAATACACAGGCAGAAAGAATGTAACGAACAGAAAACTATGATAGGAACTCATAGTTCTAATAAGAATTCATAAACTAAGTTGGAAAGCCAAGAACTACTGGTTCTATCAAATAAGTTCAAATCAAACAAAACAAGTCACGTAAGAACAAGTAGTCACACACATACGCAACCATTTTGTTAGTGTCTAAACTCGAGTGTCCTAAACTCTAATTCGAGCATATCCCAGATTATGCTCTGATACCAAATGAAAGGGCCCGTGTCCTGATTTAATATTTAATGATCAAACAACCAGGATTAACTAATGTAAACAGCGAAAACGAGTTAAAAATTTGCGTTTTGGGCCTACAGAAAATTCGGCATGACCTATTCGTAAATAGGACATCCCAAAAACCTGTACAATACAACCAGCAATATATACTCGAAAATAGAGACACAACACCAATTTACAAACCTATAGCCGCACTGGCAGGACTAAACACATGCAGAGCCGGCAAGGCTCGATCACACAAATAATAATCCAAAACAAAGTCCAAAACTATCGATACAGATACACAGGGCATCACCCCGGCAAATATAAAACTCGCTAAACTGATATATACATATATCTGGGAACTCGACTTCACGCTCGACTCACTGGGTACCACTAGATGACGCTCCACCAGATGCATCAAATCCCCCTGGATAACCTGCTATGGAATCACAAACAACCACAACATAAAAAGAAAATAGGGGTCGGATCCCAGTACGACGAACTAGAAAAATTACGACAAATATAACTGACATGAATAAAATCAAGTACAATGCAATGACATGCAATGCAATGAGTGACAGGTATCAATAGAATAAAGGATACCAAATGGAGTCCAAATAATCGCATCACAATAATCTCAGTGGCCACCCGTGCCAGGAACGCAGCAGACCTCGAATCATCACTGCTAATCCACACACGTAGCATCGAGGGCGACAGGAGCTACCCGTCCGACCTCATGCTATCATCAGGAGTGTCGTACGTAGCATCGAGAGCAGGGTTGCTACCCGCTCGGTCTCGTGCTAACTCAGGAGTGCACTAAATAATGTCACTCGCTCCATCGATGACTCAATACATCTCAAGAGATCAATATCAATAGCAATCAAAGGAGTCAAGGCTCAACGTGCTATGAAAAATTATAAATGAGTGAATGCAATCATATAATCCACATAAGCACATAAAGCACGTTATCACTCATTACAAAATACTAAATATCATTACATGCCATTATAGGCGTCGTAATATAAGCAGCTCATACGTACCTCAATCAACACTTAATTACCATAGAAATATCTCACGTATTTCTCGAATAGTCCAATCCTGTGGAAACATCATTTATTCATATTAATTTCTATTCCTTTGTACAAATATGAGAATTATCGGAACTAAGTCTAAAAATCCAAATTAATATTTTCCAATATTCATAATTCATAGTAAATCATCCTATCAATGTCCAAATATCGAATAAACGACTCTAAAAGTCGAAATACCAACATATTCAGATTCTGAATTTTTCCAGAAAATTCCCAAAAATTTTGAAATTTATATATATTAATTCTAACACATCTTAACATCTAAATAGCGATTTAAGTCACCTTAAAATTAAAAAATCCCCAATATAAAAAATCTGAAAATTCGAAATTAATCCCAAATAAATTCTGAAAAATAGTCAATACCTTCAATCAACTCCGATATAAAACCTCAAAGCTAAGACATAAAGCTCCAACTAGCCTGAATAACCTTCCTCCTGCAGCAAGCGGCGATCGGCGGCGAAGCAGGCGACGAACGACGGCGGCTGTCGGAATTCGAGTTTCGAGAGACGCAAGAAAACCGTACAATATTGGTATCAAAAGAAAGCTTACGTCGCGAGGATTCCAGAACTACATTTACTTTTGAAATCCGGCCAAAAACGAAGAAGATACGAGCATTTAAAGCGACGGAAAAATTGTTGAAATAAAAGAACGAAGAAGACGACGCAGAGAAGGAATCTGGAGGAGAAAGAAAACCGAGAAAAAGAGGTATATCTATCTTGTATGTATATCCATTTTATTAGATATGCATTGGTTTAATGTGTGTCTTATTTTATTCATTCGGGGTTAAATTTTGACTCGGTTCGAGTTATTTCAACTCTTGTGTGCTCTATAAATAAAATATGCATTTTAATATCGTCTATAAACCGATATTTATTCATACATATTTTTAACACACAAATTAATTAACATATTAAAATCGGGTCCTTATATTTCTCCCCTTCTAAAAAGTAGATTTCGTCCTCGAAATCAACACACATCAAACTTATATACAAGTGGTCAAACATCTACTACTGATAGTACATAGGGAAATCAGAGTACATGGCATAATTCAACACATTGTCAAACAAATGAGGTCATTCTTGACGCATTCTAGACTCCAATTTCCATGTAGCTTCTTCTCTCCCATGTCTACTCCATTCCACCATAACTAAAGGAATCGTCTTATTCCTAAGTTGCTTTTCTTTACGATCAAGAATCTGCACTGGATATTCAACATAGCTAAGGGAACTATCCAACTCCACATCATCAGCCCTCAAGATATGAGAAGGATCTGGTTCATACTTCCGCAGCATAGATACGTGAAATACATCATGTATCGCAGACAAACTCTGCGGCAAGTTCAAACGATACGCCAAAATACCAATCTTCTCAACAATCTCGTACGGATCGATATAACGAGGAGCTAATTTTCCTTTACGCCCAAATCTCATAGTACCACGAAATGGTGATACTTTCAATAAAACAAAATCTCCAACTTGAAATTCTAAAGGTCTACGTTTGTTATTAGCATATCTGGCTTGACGATCCTGGGCTGCTTTCATTCTTTTCCGGATCAGTTCAACTTTTTCTTTCATCTCTTGGATAAACTCTGGTCCTGACAACTGTCGTTCTTCTACTTCTTCCCAACATATCGGAGATCTACATTTTCTGCCATATAAGGCTTCAAATGATGTCATCCCGATAGATACTTGATAACTATTATTGTAAGAGAATTCCACCAAAGCTAAAGATTCTTGCCAACCACCACTGAAATCCATCACAACAGCTCGTAATAAATCTTCAAGAGTCTGAATAGTTCTTTCAGATTGACCATCTGTCTGTGGATGATAGGCAGTAAATATGGGATCACGGTCTGGTACTATAGTAACTGGCACACCATGCAATCGCATTATCTGATCAATGTACATTTTCGCCATTTTCGTATATGTCCAAGTACGATCATATGGAATAAAATGGGCAGATTTAGACAATCTATCCACAATAACCCAAATGGCATCACAACCACGATTAGATCGAGGTAGGTGTGTCACGAAATCCATAGTAATGTGTTCCCAATTCCACTGTGGTACTTCAAGACTAAGTAACATACCACCTGGTCTCATTCTTTCAGCTTTCACTTGTTGACACGTCAAACACTTAGCCACAAAATCAGAAATATCTTCTTCATATCTTTCCACCAATAATGGGCTTTCAAAATATGATTCATCTTTCGAATTCCAGGATGTACACTATGTCGACTACAATGAGCTTCTCGTAGTATATCTTCTTTCAAATCTATCAAATTCGGAACCACAAGTCTACCATTATAACGCAAACATCCATCAGAAGCAACAATGAATCTATCTAACTGACTGGCTGGAGTTAATTCTTTCAAATTATGAATGTATGGATCAGTCTTCTGTGCAGCTTTGATTTTCGAAATTATTCGTGGTTCAACTTGAATAGATGAAACTATGAAATGATTACCTTTAGCTCGATAAGTCCATCCTGAAGTTCCCAAATGCTCATGAAGTTTATATATAGTTAAAGATGTTAACATCTTAGTATGAATTTTTCTGCTCAAAGCATCTGCAACTTGATTCACATTTCATGGCTGGTATTGAATATCACAGTCAAAATCCTTAAGCAGTTCCAACCATCGACGTTGTCTCATATTCAAATCAGACTGTGTGAATAAATATTTCAGACTCTTATGATCGGAATAAATCACAAACTGTTCACCGTACAGATAATGACGCTATATTTTCAATGCATGCACAATGGCAGCCAATTCTAAATCATGAACTGGATAACGAGTCTCATGTGGTTTCAATTGACGAGATGCATACGCAATCACGCGTCCATTTTGCATCAAAATACAACCCAGTCCATTCAAAGAAGCATCTGTACAGACAACAAATCCACCTGAGCCTGAAGGTAATGCTAGTACTGGAGCCGTAGTCAATTTTTCTTTCAAAGTCTGAAAACTGGATTCACATTCCTTAGTCCACACAAAACGTCGATCTTTTTGAGTCAATATCGTCATAGGCCTTGCTATGTCAGAAAATCCCTTAATAAAACGTCTGTAATATCCAGACAAACCCAAAAAGCTACGAATCTCAGAGACATTGGTTGGTCTAGACCAATTAAGAACAGCTTCAACTTTACTAGGATCGACAGATATCCCTTGTGCTGATATCACATGTCCTAGAAATAATACTCTATCCAACCAAAACTCGCACTTAGAAAACTTAGCATATAATTGTGATGTTCTGAGTTTCTGCTGAACTAATGTCAAATGTTCTTTATGCTCCTTCCTTGATTTAGAATAAATCAAAATGTCATCAATAAACACGATAACAAATCGATCTATAAATTCTCGAAACACACGATTCATTAAATCCATAAAAATCGCTGGAGCATTAGTCAACCCGAGAGGCACAACTAAGAATTCATAATGTCCATAACGCGTTCGAAATGCTGTCTTGGGAACATCTTCCTCTCGAACTCTAAGTTGATGATATCCGAAATGAAGATCAATTTTAGAATACATAGATGTACCCTGCAACTGATCAAACAAGTCATCAATTCGTGGCAAAGGATACTTATTCTTCATAGTAGCCTGGTTCAATTGTCGATAATCGATGCACATTCTCATAGTTCCGTCTTTCTTCTTCACAAACAATACTGGAGCACCCCAAGACGACACACTTGGTCTAATATAACCTTTTTTCAGCAAATCTTGCAATTGCGTCTTGAGTTCTTTCAATTATGCTGGAGCTAATCGATATGGGGCTCGGAAAATAGGACTTGTCCCTGGCATCAACTCAATGCTAAGATCTATTTTCCTCTGAGATGAAAAACCCGGAATCTCATCAGGAAATACATCAGGAAAATTCTTAACGACAGGGATATCTGAAACTTTCAATTTCTCATCCTTCGTCACATCAAGAGCATAAATCATAAATCCTTCATTTCCTATCGACGATAATCTAAATATTTCCATTGCTGATACTAATGGAATGCGAGATTGTGAATCAGTACCATAAAAATTCCATTTATTGCCATAATACGGTCTAAATCTCACAATTCCATGGAAACAATCAACAGTAGCTCTATAATTCATCAGCGTATCCATACCCAAGATACAGTCAAAATCAGACATAGCTAGTTTGATTAGATTGGTTATCATGATCTTATCCTCAAATCTAATCACACAATTCAAAACTATCTCATCAGACATCAAGAAAACACCAGCAGGAGTAGCAACAGACACAGTATCCAATAACGGAGTAAAAGCAATCTCATGCTTATCAGCAAATGTAACAGATAAAAATGAATGAGATGCTCCTGTGTCTATCAAGATACGTGCAGGATACTAAAAAATATAACAAATACCTGCAATAACTCCCCCAGGTGCATCTTGTGCCTGATCCTGAGTCATGGCATGCACTTGTGCCTGCTGTGGCCCTGGAAAACGCTGCTGACTCTGAGGAGATGGATACCTAGGCTGTTGAGTTGACTGTACCGGAACATAAGGCTGTGTAGGAGAAAATTGCGGTACAGGAGCATATGGCCTGAACGATGGTCTTCCAGGAAACTGACCAAATTGTTGTGGTTGAGACTGTTGTCTTTTCGCATTTGGACACGCTCTGGCCAAATGTCCAACCTAACCACAGATAAAACAAGTCCCTGAAAATCCTGTATAATGTGCACTCAAATGGTTACCACCACATCTATCACAGTACACTCTACTAGTCGATCCAACTGAACTTCCACCACGACTACCACTGGAACTCGATGAACTGGACTGCTGTTTCTTTTTAAATTGTTTTCCTCGCAGTTTAAACCAAGGCTTCTTCGCTTGCTGAGAATACTGAGTAGGCTGATATGGAGGTAAACCCATCGGTGTCTGTGAACTGCTTCCAGCTCCTTGAGGAACAGATGCTGGAATTGATTGTGGTTCACCCCTGAGTAGACTTGCTTCAATATTTTTTTTGTCTTTTCTACGGCTATAGTTGATGGAGTTCCAGTAGTTACCAACGTGTGGATAGTTCGTGTAAGCCCCTTCAGAAAGTGTGAAAGTTTTGATCGATCATTCTTTGCAACGTGTGGGACATAAGGCAGAAGAGCAGAAAACTGAGAAGCATATTCAGCAACAGATTTATTTCCTTGCACCAACATATTAAATTCATCTTCCTTAGCAGAATAGTATGATGGTGGTGCATATTCCTGTGCAAATTGAGTACGAAATACTTCTCATGTAATCTTTTCACCAGAAGCAGAAAGTGTTATGTCGTCGTTTCCCACCAAAGTTGCGCTCGATCTTTAAGTTGAAATGGAACTAACTTCAATCGAATTTCATCAGGATACTCTAGTCCATTAAACATATTATTGAGACTTTTCAACCAACTAGCAGTTTTCTCACTTCCATCATTGCCAAAGAACTTTTGAGGATGCAACTCCTGAAATTGAGAAATTATTAATCGTATTCCTCCCATTTTCTCAGTTAATTGGGTCACTGGATCAGCCTCAGCCTGGACAGCTTTTCCCTTATCAGGATTTACCCGTGGCTGTTGTTCCACCTCTAATTCCACATCTTTCGGAGGCTGAACAGCTGGTCGACCACGTCTTCCCCTGACAATATCATCAATATTTCTAACATTTTCCGCTGCAGACTCTTCTACAACTTCTTTTCCTTTTCTACCTCTTCCTTCCGGTGCCATTCTACAAGACACAAGGATTTAAATACACGGGCAGAAAGAACGTAATGAACAGAAAACTATGATAGGAACTCAGAGTTCTAATAAGAATTCATAAACTAAGTTGGAAAGCCAAGAACTACTGGTTCTATCAGATAAGTTCAAATCAAACAAAACAAGTCACGTAAGAACAAGTAGTCACACACATACGCAACCATTTTGTTAGTGTCTAAACTCGAGTGTCCTAAACTCTAATTCGATCATATCCCAGATTATGCTCTGATACCAAATGAAAGGGCCCGTGTCCTGATTTAATATTTAATGATCAAACAACCAGGATTAACTAATGTAAACAGCGAAAACGAGTTAAAAATTTGCGTTTTGGGCCTACAGAAAATTCGGCATGACCTATTCGTAAATAGGACATCCCAAAAACCTGTACAACACAACCAGCAATATATACTCGAAAATAGAGACACAACACCAATTTACAAATCTATAGCCGCACTGGCCAGGACTAAACAAATGCAGAGCCGGCAAGGCTCGATCACACAAATAACAATCCAAAACAAAGTCCAAAACTATCGATACAGATACACAGGGCATCACCCCGGCAAATATAAAACTCGCTAAACTGATATATACATATATCTAGGAACTCGACTTCACGCTCGACTCACTGGGTACCACTAGATGATGCTCCACCAGATGCATCAAATCCCCCTGGATAACCTGCTATGGAATCACAAACAACCACAACATAAAAAAAAAAAAAAGGGGTCGAACCCCAGTACGACGAACTAGAAAAATTACGACAAATATAACTGACATGAATAAAATCAAGTACAATGTAATGACATGCAATGCAATGCGTGAGAGGTATCAATAGAATAAAGGATACCAAATGGAGTCCAAATAATCGCATCACAATAATCTCAGTGGCCACCCGTGCCAGAAACGCAGCAGACCTCGAATCATCACTGCTAATCCACACACGTAGCATCGAGGGCGACAGGAGCTACCCATCCGACCTCATGCTGTCATCAGGAGTGTCGTACGTAGCATCGAGAGCACGGTTGCTACCCGTTCGGTCTCGTGCTAACTCAGGAGTGCACTAAATAATGTCACTCACTCCATCGATGACTCAATACATCTCAAGACATCAATATCAATAGCAATCAAAGGAGTCAAGGCTCAACGTGCTATGAAAAATTATAAATGAGTGAATGCAATCATATAATCCACATAAGCACATAAAGCACGTTATCACTCATTACAAAATACTAAATATCATTACATGCTATTATAGGCGTCGTAATATAAGCAGCTCATACGTACCTCAATCAACACTTAATTACCACAGAAATATCTCACGTATTTCTTGAATAGTCCAATCCTGTGGAAACATCATTTATTCATATTAATTCCTATTCCTTTGTACAAATATGAGAATTATCGGAACTAAGTCTAAAAATCCAAATTAATATTTCCCAATATTCATAATTCATATTAAATCATCCTATCAATGTCCAAATATCGAATAAACGACTCTAAAAGTCGAAATACCAACATATTCAGATTCTGAATTTTTCCAAAAAATTCCCAAAAATTCTGAAATTTATATATATCAATTCTAACACATCTTAACATCTAAATAGCGATTTAAGTCACCTTAAAATTCAAAAATCCCCAATATAAAAAATCTGAAAATTCGAAATTAATCCCAAATAAATTCTGAAAAATAGTCAATACCTTCAATCAAATCCGATATAAAACCTCAAAGCTAAGACATAAAGCTCCAACTAGCCTGAATAACCTTCCTCCTGCAGCAAGCGGCGATCGGCGGCGAAGCAGGCGGCTGTCGGAATTCGAGCTTCGAGCGACGCGAGAAAACCGTACAATATTGGTATCAAAAGAAAGCTTACGTCGCGAGGATTCCAGAACTATATTTACTTTTGAAATCCGGCCAAAAACGAAGAAGATACGAGCATTTAAAGCAACGGGAAAATTGTTGAAATAAAAGAACGAAGAAGACGACGCAGAGAATGAATCTGGAGGAGAGAGAAAATCGAGGAAAAGAGATATATCTATCTTGTATGTATATCCATTTTATTAGATATGCATTTGTTTAATATGTGTCTTATTTTATTCATTCGGGATTAAATTTTGACTCGGTTCGAGTTATTTCAACTCTTGTGTGCTCTATAAATAAAATATGTATTTTAATATCGTCTATAAATCGATATTTATTCATACATATTTTTAACACACAAATTAATTAACATATTAAAATCGGGTCCTTACAGGCTGTAAACGAGCCGAGCCGGCTCGCAAACTTTTCGAGCCGGCTCGAAAAAATATTCGATTCGGATTCGAATTTTTCGAACTCTAGCCGAACTCGAGCCAAACTCGAACTATTATACGAGCCGAACTCGAGCCTAAAATCTTTTGTTCTAAAGTTCGCGAGCCGGCTCGCGAACCTTTATATAATATACATATATAATATTTTATATAATATATATTATATAAAATATTATATATGTTATACTATATAAAATATTATATATATTATAAATAATATTATATTATATAGATAATATTATATAAATATTATATAATATATTTGAATCGAACTCGAACTCGAACTCTCTATCGAATCGAACTCAAGACGAAAATAAAAAAATTCGAGCTTTGAGCCGAACTTCGAATATCTCAATTTGAACTCGAGCTCGAACTCGAACACTAAAATTTTTCTATAGCTCGGTTCGGCTCGTTTACAGCCCTATTTGCAGGTAGACCAGGAGCGAGATCAGTGGTTGGTCGGTGACCAGAACTTGGTAGCAAGGGTCACCAGAGGTCTCTATATTAAGCTTTTTATTCAGTATTTATTGTTTTGATTGGGTTGTATATTATTTTTGGGTTTCCGTTGTTTACTCCAGTTGTATTTCGTCGGATTGTTAGATTTTTTAAGTTTTCACAGTAACTCTGATTATGATTTTTTGTTTAAGCTTAATTGCATGCTTATGTTTCTGATTATTAGATGATCCGAGTCAGGTCACTGCAATTCTCCAATTTCTCAATCCAATCAAGTTAAATGAAATAATGTATCGATACAAACACAATCTAATACTTAAACTTGTCTATTTAATATACGTAGACCAAAAAAATGTTACACGATCGATATTTCTACAGAAAATGAGGAGTTCCTTGTAGGTATATATCTAAGAAGTTCAAGAGTCGATCATGCACGAGTGTTCGGTGCTATGGGCTCTAAGGGTTGCGCTAATGCCCCTCAACAGATTCGAGCTTTTGACATTGGGTTAATTGTATACGCACGTGATAGTTGAAAACCTGTCATGACTATTAGTTCTCAATGTTTTTAAAATTTGAACACATATACTTCTGAAACGTATGGACAAAGATGTGTGTTTAAAATTTAAAAACATGTGAATGTGTGTATACAAGATTTGAAAACACAACGAGTCAATAAATCATTCTTTTTCGAGTTTTATCAATCTTGTGATTTCACTAATGTTTACATTTGACCTTTTAATGTTCAATATATATCTTTCCATCTATTAACAAACATTGTATAAATTCTATTTGATTTGTGAGGAAAGATTACATGTATCAAATAAAAGAGTTGGTGATGTGATTTGTAATTGACAATGGTATGGATAATGACAAAGAGAGAAAACAATATTTAAGGCAAAAATCTCTCCCACAAACACTTCTTCTCTAACAGCGCCAATCTTTGCTTGTACCAGTAAATGCCACCGCTCGTCGTCGGTGCATATTAGATCAAATCCCATTTCCCAATTCATGGATTGATTCTTCCTCGCTTCGTCCACACGTAAAGAAGCAAGAAATTCCCCCAAAGCAAAGCACATTTTGTTCAATCTTTTTTCCTTTTCTAAAGTCATCAGAAATTTTGCCTTTGGATTTTTGTCCTCATTCTTTTTTGTTTAGTTCCGTCGAAAACTCAGGGAAAAAAGGGTTGGGAGTTGATTTGACGAAGGAAAAATGCAGTGGGTTATGAGATTTTCGGGTTTTTTATCTGCGGCGATGGCGATTATGGTACTCTCTCCTTCTCTGCGATCTTTTCATCCAGCGGAAGCTATTAGATCTTCTCAAGTGGATTCATATCTCAGACCCATTAACGATTGGGGGAAATTCACCTTCCGGAAGGTGCCGCCATTCCACAATGCCGATGAGTGCCACTCTTTAAAATCAGGGCAATTCAGTGTTTGCGATCCTTCTCTCGTCCATGTAGCGATAACCCTTGATGTGGAATATCTACGAGGTTCAATCGCCGCCGTGCATTCGATTCTCCGGCATTCCCGGTGCCCGGAGAGTGTGTTCTTCCATTTCCTGGTTTCTGAGACGGGTCTCGAAACCCTGGTCCGTTCCACCTTCCCCGAGTTGAAATTCAGAGTGTATTACTTCGACCCGGAACGGGTTCGGGGCCTCATCTCAAGCTCCGTGAGACAAGCCCTTGAACAGCCGCTGAATTATGCGAGGAATTATCTGGCGGAAATCCTTGAGCCATGCGTGAAACGGGTCATTTACCTGGATTCCGATCTCGTGGTGGTCGATGACATCTCGAAGCTATGGAAAACAAGCTTAGGGAGGAAGACCATCGGAGCACCCGAGTATTGCCACGCCAATTTCACCAAATACTTCACCAGCCACTTCTGGTCGGGATTCTCCGGCGTGTTTTCGGGCCGCCGCCCCTGCTACTTCAACACGGGCGTGATGGTGATAGATCTGGGAAACTGGAGGAGGTCCGGTTACACCCGCTTGATCGAGCGGTGGATGGAGATACAGAAAACGAGCCCTCACCGGATCTACGAGCTGGGGTCGCTGCCGCCGTATCTGCTGGTGTTCGCCGGTCACGTGGCTCCGATCGACCACCGGTGGAACCAGCATGGTTTGGGAGGGGACAACGTGCGCGGGAGCTGCAGGGACCTGCATCCTGGTCCAGTGAGCCTGCTACACTGGAGCGGCAGCGGTAAGCCGTGGCACCGGCTAGACTCCAATGAGCCATGCCCGCTGGACTCGTTGTGGTCTCCTTTCGATCTCAGGAACTAACTTCTTTCTCATTCTTTTCTTTTCTTTCCATTTCATTTTGTTCAAAGTATTTACCTGGATTAACCATTACGTTTTGTATCACTACTTCCTGAAATAAATAAAAAAATAAAAAAAAGATGGCGATTTTCGTCGAGTTTATTGGGAATCCGGCGATGACTTTCTAGTTCATTCTCAAGTTTGATAATATTGTTTGTTAGTTTATAGTCCTTTCGGGGTAGTTTTCGAGCATCTATCTGTCTATATTGTTTGTTAGTTTATAGTCATTTCGAATAGTTTTCGAGCATCTATCTGTCTGTGTGCATCTATCACTGTTAAAACAATCTGCATGCTTATGTTGGTAGAACTCAATTATATGAAATACAACTGCAACATTTGTATGCACAAGTTGATCCTGCATTCATCGAACTCTCATATGTTAATGACGATGGCAAAATGCCTCTATTTATGAAAATGTCTAGTATTAGTCCTGTCAAAAACAGATTTCATATTCAAAGATATGTCAACTGTAGTAAGACCATAGAGATTGTAATAAGAACTCCAAATACCAGTGTTTGATGAGGTATTGCCCTAACCGTGTAACTAATGACTCATGCGTTGCCACATCTATCCATGTGTTGAGATGTAGACCATCAGATGCATGATTTGGATACTACCCTAAACGTGAGGTCTCGTTGCCTTCATGAAGATGATTGATTGAATGCATTATTCATGTTCTAGCGAGCGTTCAAAGCAAAAGGTTGTATAAAACCATTAAGGTTGATCTAAAACTGATATAACTCCTGAATACATGATTGTAAACTGCTATCGAATATGTTGAAACCAATTACTGCTATTGTGTCGATATGTATTGGTAATGTCTCGTGTCCGTCCCCACAACTAAAAGAATCAAAAACAAATACAGGGTGATGAAAGTTGTGATCGTTTGGTGATCATAAAATTGGAATTAGGCTTTAGCAAATTCAAAGATGACAAGTGTCCATTTTGCAGGTTTGTCCACGGGAATATACTATTTACATGACATGGAGTAATTAAAATATTAATCTATTTTCAAATCTAGAGAAATGGAAAGAATTTTGAATGGGATAAGTTGGTGCCAAAAGCTAGTAGAATACCATCTGGCGTGCGAAGGTAGAAAATTAAATGTATGCCCCCAAAAAGTGCCTAAACTTTACAGCTACAAAAAACCCAGTTAGGGGACCAAACTGGGAATAAAGAATCATTGGTTGGGCGAACTTAATTGGCTTCTATAAATTTTCTCAATCTTGGTAGTGCCCAACCCTACAACACCAAACTCCATTTGCTTGGGCTCGCTACCACCTCTACTAGTACACATATGATCAGGCCCGATCCTAACAATTTTTGGGTCTGAGTCTAACTTTTAAAAGAGGCCTCTGAATCATAATTTGTGTTCATATTTTTTTAGACTAATAACAAATTTTTGCGATTTAAGAAATGTGCAATAGTCAAAATATTTCTATTTTAATTGAGTAATAAGATCAATCATGTACAATATAAAACAACTCGTCTAACAGTTTAGATCTAAAAATATTGATTAAATTGTTCAGGAATTTTTTTCTCAATTAATAGCATAACCAATTCATTCAATCTTTTCATATAACATGGTTTATTGAGGAAATGTTTTGAAAAACTTTAAATTTGAGAAATTTTGTTTTGCACTTACAACTGTAAAAAGTATAGTCAACAAGATTTTATAAGCAATATGAGTATTTGAGAAATATCCATCAATTTTTTTTTTCAAGTAATTCACTACATCCATTGTCGATTTTGTTTCTCTTGGTAATGAGAACTTCAAGAATGTCAACTCCGAAAATAAATCGTGCTCATTAATACCAGAACAATCCTTATGAGTCAGAAAATATGTTTTTATATTGGTCCAATTACACTAATATATAATAAATTTAGGGAATAAAAATGTTTTTTTGTTTATATTGGGCACGAGAAAAATAATTTATATTTAAAAAAAATTATCAAGAAACATAGGAATAATAAACTTCATAAATAAATTTATCAAAAAGCCCAGAAATAATAAACAAAAAGTTTATATCAGGCGGTAGGCAAAGAAAAAATAATTTCCCGAGATATGAATGAAAAAAGCCCAAGAATAATTAATTTATATTGGATTAATTTATACTTTTATATAATAAATATTTTTAAAAAAATTATGGGCCCCAAAAAAAAATGGACACTCTTCGACCTCCAAATAGGAACTGCCCTGCATATTATTTCGAAAAATTACTAATTAAATGTATTTGCATGTCCTCGTAGTACTCGTCACATACTAAAATGTTAGATCCCCCTACAACTGTAAAAGCCCAGCCTATATATCTTTTTTTAATATTTTTTTTAAAAATAAAAAAGGGAAAAGAGAGAGTTCATCAATGAAGCTCCCGAATAGCCAGTGAAATATTGGACAAAATAATTTTGGTTCGAACTCAGCTCGAAATAAGTTCGAATATGTTTGAGTTTGACTCAAATTCGATAATTTTGGAAGTAAATGAAATATTTTTGAAACATGCTCGATTCGTTTACACCTATAAATCCATTTCATGGCTGAGTCTTCCCATGGTTTAAGTTGAGATTTGAGATCATTATGGCGTCTTCAAATCTTTATATAGTTGTCGCTTTTAGCGATCATCTCATTCAAAGTAACTCGTATGAATCAAGGTTTACCAAGAAATAAGTTAATTTTTTTTCTCAAACAGTGATTTAGCTCATAATTTACGAGATGAGTTTGGGTTCAGTCAAACTATATATGATCAAGCATTCGAGTGAGTTTCCTTCAATAAAAGTAGTTGAAGATGGATTAAAGAACATCTATGTCAAGAATAGATAGGTATAACTTTAGAGGTAATTTGACATCAAATGACAGATTCAACCAACTTAAAGAGTGTTTGCAATCACTAAAAAAAGTGATTGTTAGATTTTAACTTAAAAAAATCACTCTTATGTGTTTTTTTAAACTCAAATTATGTGTTAACTTCTACTTAATTTAATTGAAATTCAAAAGCTAGTCATATAGTGGTTATGATTCTCCAAAATTGATTCTAGTAAAAAGGTTAATGTTAAAATTACTATAATCAATTATTTATCAAACACTACCCAACTTTTGATTTCCAAACACTACCCAATTTTTATTTTTTTCACTTTTTTATAATCTATAAATTAATCAATTCTGCAAAAGCATAATTTTTTGCAAACACTAGAAAGTTGAAATTATTCAACCGTATATACACGCACTCGTGACATAAGAATCCAGTTTCTAAAGACGATGATTCGCGATGTGGAAAAGTTGGTGAATGTAAACATATGGTGAAGCATGAAGAATGTGCGAGAGAATAAAGCATGCAAGATTTAGAAGACAATCTTATTCTTGTGCTTCTTGTGGGTTCCTTCATGTTGATACGCAGAAGCAGACCGATCAGACATAATGGGACTCATGCAAACGTTGGTGCACAAATAATAATGCGTTTATTGGTCGGCCATCGAAATTCCAATGATGAACAATGTATATATTCTTCATACACTAGAGGGATTATTGATGATTCCGAAACAAAAAAAATAAAGTAAAATAAACAAATTTGATCCATTTATAAACCCAATCACACCTTTTTCATCACAGTTTACAACCAATCAATCTCCAGTTGAAGAATTTACATTGTACACAAAATGACTCTAACTAATGGACATGAAATGAATGATGCTCCAAGCAAACAAGTATCTGAGTTCTACCAAAACTTTTCTTACACATAAATCAAGAAACCGACACTGTACACATTACCCAGTTGACTTCTCTTTCTCTTGGCCAGCATTTTGGCTTTTGCCTGGTTTGGTATATTGAATTGGCAGAGGAAGCGCTGTTTCTTATTGTACAGATTAATGAATGAATGATGGAGAGGTTCAGCCGCGGCGGATCATAAGACTGCCACTTGACTATTCGGATACGAAAGGGAGAAGAACTTGCAGTTGTCTGATGAATTGGAAGTTGGGTTCTGGAGTTCAGGGCAAGGTTCCGGCAACACATTGGTCGAGGACCCCTCAACGTTGGAGCACACCCACGATGTGGATGAATTGGATGAGATTGAGAATGATATGTTTGATAAACATATAGAAGTAAAGGGAGATTCATTTATTCCCAGAAAGGTACCGGCTGTACTAATATTTACACCAACAAAGTTCTTGAAGGTAATTTCACTAACCACGGGCAGAGCATCGGGATCATATTTGTCATCCGGATGTGAATCAAACTGGCCTGTTGCCTTGATTCCCTCCTGTACGTTTTCCATGTAAGCATCTGATACATATATGGCTTCGATATAGCCGCCTCTTCCTCTTGCTGTCTTCAGCTGAACTCCTGTCAATGAGTCCTGCACGTCTAGGTGCTCCACCAATACATTTGAAATGCCGCCTGACATTTCGCTGCCAAGTGCGATTCCTGATCCTGAAGACGACTTTAGGCGAACCCCCCGAATATGAACATTGTTGGTTGGTTTCCCATATGATATTCCATACTCATCCCAACCACTTTTAAGCACAACCGCATCATATCCCGTGCTAATGTTGCTGTTCTCAATGCACACATGCTCAGAAGAATCTAGAGTTGAAAAGTTTTATTTAAGATTCTGAGTTCAACAGTAGCCAACAAGAAATATATATATGCTAACATTAAAATATTAAAGAATGAAAGGTGAGACATGCCATAATCAGATAAACTAAGATCAGCAAGGATCAATTCAAAATCAAAATCAAAATCCACGCTGGGCGGCACGAGCCATGAACTATTTGACACACCTGGAACTATCCCACTGGTGCGTGGAGACTCGGGCGGAGAATATACTGTAATGTTCTGAACCAGCAAGTATCTGCATTACAGAACAGAGAAACAAAAAAATATATCTTGCAATCAAAAGCATTTCAAACATGGAATATTGAATTTCATGCGTTTATAACTGACACACACCTGCAGTAAACTGGATGTATATTCCAAGCAGGTGCATTTAAAAAGGTCAAGTTCGATATCAAAACATGGTCTGAGCCGATCAATTCTATTAAATGTGGTCGGCTGTAATTTAAGGAATGCGCATCCGCTTGTTTCCACCAAACCGAGCCCTGACCATCAATAGTTCCATTATTGCCTGTTTAGACAGTAAGAGCACTAAATTACTATAAGAATGGCAATGCTGCTAATGGTGAGAAAACACAAATAGTAGCAAATGGATCAGTTTCAGGCATAGTTTCACTACCCGTTATAACCACGTCAGTTAAATTATGTCCCGTGATCAAGCTGCCATATCTGTTACCGGGTATCTCAAGGCCCCGACCATAAGAAGGTAAGGGTCCAACAACATCCCAACGGCTATGATCCTGCAAAGACACTAGTTAAATATTCCGAGATTACCAGGCAACTAAGCTGCTGTCATGAAAGCAAGATATGATCTTTCATAGTGCCATGATCACCTGAGTGGCAAGAAGAACGGCATCTTTTTCGAGGAATAGCGTAAGATGGCTGGTGAGATTGATGCATCCGATAACCCAACGGCCAGGTGGAACATACAGTTGTGCACCGCCCTTGTCAACGAAGGACCTCAGATAGAAAATAGCATTTTGAAATGCTAAAGTATTTAAGGTTTTCCCATCTCCTACTGCCCCGAATTCCGAAACAGAGACACTGTGAGGTCTGGGAATCATCGGCCAAGTAGACTTGCATTCTCCATTGTATTCTGCTGCATAACTCGAAACCAGGAGCAGAAGCAAAACTGCCTGAGAATAAAGGAGTAACAAAGAAACAGATAGCTTGTCAAACCTTAAATCCATAGTCGATACAAGCTTGAAATTTGCAAGAATCAGGCTCCAATAAATTGTTTACATTCAGCCACATTACAGAATAAGAGAACAAACATTACTGTTAGACTAGAATCATTGATAAAAAAAACTCTAGTCCCTTCACTGCTACTTACAAATAAAGCACAGTTAGATCTAGAGTCCAAGAATTATGCGTCCATTACAGACAATGTAGACAGATCAACCAGCATCCTTACTCAGGACGTTGAAGATCAAGCCCAATTCGAAGCAAAATGTAGACTGAAGTAAACTAATAGACACTTCACCAAACAAAGAAGAGCGAAAACAATCCGATCAAAGAAAATAAATAAGCAAAAACAACAGAAGAGCAGTTCAAGTTAAGATTCATAATCTTGGAAATAGTATTGTTCCAAAATTTAAAGCTTAACCCAACACATATTCACCGACAAGATTTACTTTTTGCAGGATTCCCACATTCACACAAAGCAAAAAACACCAGTACTGGATCCAAGAAACTTATCAAAGAAACCCACAATCAAGAAAAAAAAAAGACACTTACATTAATCAACTAAAGAAAGCATAAATACGAATCACAACGTACTTACTAGCCTCTTCATGTCTCTCTTCTTCAAGCCCTCATTCGAAGCCACCCTCCCCAAGAAGCTTTGACTCCACACTAAGCTAAAAACGGAAAGGAAGCAAGAAAGAAGGAAGAAGAAAGGGAACGGACTGTGATTGAATGATGATGAGTGGCAATTAAGGAGGAGAAAATAAACAAAAAAATAACGGATGGTAAATGAAAAGGACAGCACAGAATGAGAAATAGACAGCTCTTACTTCACATATAATAATTTTTGTTAACACATCATCATAAAAATGGAATTTGCTTTACTTGCATAGAAGGTGGGTTTCAATCAACAGCAAGTAAAATTTATTTACATAATTATGAACATTATTCATTAATCACCCCGTAATTCTTCCTTCTTCTTTTTTTTTTTTTTTTTTTTTCCCCATCCCCCCATTGGTTGTTTGCCGACACTAAGCTGACGAGTGACGACTTCTTCTTTTCTTGTTTTTTTTTTCATTTTCCTTTTCTGAAACTCATATTAAATGAATTATATAGCTAGATAACAAAAATATTAACAAACATGAACATAAAATAAAAAAAGACAAATGGGATTAATTAATTCTTTTTTTAGGCAAAAAAAAAAAAAAAAGAAAAAAGAGTGGAAGAGAGAATAGGATCCAGGCAAGAAGTGAATGATGTATGAGGAAATGCAAGGCTGGCATGAGTGTATTTGCCAGAGCACAACCCCACCCCATTAGCCTAACCCCTTTTGTCCTCACATTGCTTCTCTTGTTTTCTTCCCTTTTTTATTTAATAATTATCTCATTTACATTTTTTTTATGGCTAATAATGACAAAAAATATTTTAGGCCAATTATCCAAAATTACAAAATAGCTTGAAAGGAATGTTTTTGGGACGAAAAAATCGGAAACGAAATCATTTTGAAAATATTTAGTTTTCACATATTCGATCCTCCTACTGTACTGTCAAAAAATATTTTTAGTATATACATTAAAAGGGAAGGAATTTTCTATAGAACATTTTATGACTGAAAATATAATTATAGCGATGTCCGTACGAGTGTGGAAGCAAAGCCTCTCATGATCTTTTAATTAACAATAGCGATGTAATAGAAAATCAGGTTTGTTCAGGTGATGATAAATTAATTCCAGCTTTCCATCATGTGTTCAATGGGATTTGACCTGACCTGTCTACCTCGTAATTTTGGAATTGATATATACCAAATACTCTCGTTATTATATGTACTTTTTTTAAAAAAAATTGTTTTTATTTAATTCATCCAACAAATAGTTGTGTTGTACAATATGTAGTTAATACGTGTATATTAGTTAAAAAAATAACAAAAAATATTATTAAATATAGCGCAAACTTATATATTTGGGACAAACAATTTGGAACGGTGGTAGACTGGTATAGAGGAAGCTGGAGAGTGTTTTCAGCGAAAACACTGTTACATTCAGGTCAAGTAATGCAAAAACGTGAACTAAAAATAAATGTGAAAAAATAAAAAAAAATAATGGGAGCTCTTGTTCCGTTGTACATATTGGCTGTCAAATTAAACACTTGGAAGCACAGTGATGTGGATGTCTAACGTATCGACAGCTTATTGTCGGGCGATAAAATCGAAAATGGAACCACAAACAATACGTTCACATTTCTGGATCGATCTGTAAACAAAATTGATCAGAAAAGCATGCATTCAACGTGCCACACTATCGTAAACTAAGCACAAGCCTGAGTTACATCAAACTAATCACAAAACTATTGACTATGTTATGGAATCGTTGAATGAAGCATAAAATACACAGCTGTGGTGGTATGTCCCCACTTTTGGGGGGAAAAAAAAAAAAGAATGCACCAGCCCCACCTACCACATGTACACTTCTTCCAATACATCATTTCATCCCCCCTCTCTCTTTCACTTATTATGCTATTGTCTTCTTTATATATTTATCTGCGAAATATGATTCTTGTATTGTTTAATTTTGTGATTTTAAATAACTAGATGCCACCCACGGAAGACTTGCAAAAGTATCAAAATCGATTGTTTTATAATCACAACTCCATTCAAGTTCCATTCCGTTATATGGAATGGACTCGTTCTACTTATTTAGTTTTGTGTATTCTTATGCAAATTAAAAAAGAATTTTGGAATGTAGTTTTATTTTTTTAAAAAAAAAATCGCACTTTAACTTTATCTATTAAAGATTTTAACAAGATAAAAAAATTGTATAAGTTTTAATTTATTAAATGTAGATTGATAAAAGAATAAGGAAAATAATATTAATAATAATACTAATACTCCATGACAAACCAAAACATTCCGATTCCATCCGCTTAATTCATCTCTGCGAGGCAAACGATTGAATCAAGGATGGTGAATACTCGTAGTTGCAGCTTGCCGGCGATTGTCTAGAAGATCCACCGCTGGTCCCATCTAGCGGATTAAATCCATTATTCAGCTAATATATGTCAATATCTCTATCTTTATGTTATTCTTTTCCCCAGATTTTCTAGCGTGTGTGTGAGAAAAACACACTTCATCTAATAGATAAATTGGTCCCTCCATAACCATAATCATAACCTCGCAATACTTCAACAAGTCAAGCTTATTGTATCATTGAACCCAAATATGCATTTGCTCTCTACCTCATGATTTACCCAAACAGCAGTAGTTCATCAGATGGTGCCTAAACAATACCGTTGGCCTACACGGATCTCATCAATGTCCAGTAAATCTAATAGTTTCCAGTGCATTAAGAGTGTTCCATTTCAAGCCCGTTGTTCTACTAGATAGAAATCTGAGAGTGGTGCATGAAACTCGGTTGTGCATGAAACTTGAGTCCTTAATCACGGTGAATTTAAAAAGTCTTGTTGCATTAGAAAAGGCATTGGCCCCTCGGAATAAATAATAATTAATCATTACTTATTAAGGAATAACGGTTATTTGTTATGGTGCAATTTATTGCATTCTACGGCTTCTACATTGTTCACCAAGATTACACCATTTTCGCAGGCAAAACAATTATTTAGTAACAGGGCTTGGTCCAATCGACTTATGATACTGGCTTTTCTAGTTGATTTCACCATACAACACAGGCACCTTGTGTTTTCTATGATGAACCTTCGTTTATTCGTGATCTTACAGCTAAAGATTGTAATGACTTTAATCGGTTATAATATTAGTTTTTCTGTTTTGGTTTCAAAAAAAAAAAACAGGCACCTGGTCCCATCGACTTAAACCTCAAGTTATTGGCCTGCTAGATGCTTTACGATCTGAACGACAAGAATACACTGCACTACCATTCATTAAATTAAAACAGACGAAAGCATGACAAATGAAATTCAGGTTGGGCTGTATCAAGATTGTCATGACAAGAGCATTAATCCCAAAAATACCAACGATAAATGATGTAAAGAAATCATATAAAAATAAATCCCATGATTAAAACAAATTGGTCTATTTCCAATACTCCTTTTCACTCAAAATCACCTAGTTATGTGATTACGACAACAAAACGGCACGGACAGAAACTTACTAGAACGCAGTGCTAACAAAACCATAAAGATCACATGAAGCTGCCAAACATGGGATCGGTCATCTAGGATCACTTCTTAGACTTCTTAGTCACCCTGCACACGTTTTAAAATGGTGAGAACTCGAGTACGATTGAAATAAACAGATTGCGACCATACATAAAAGTCACTTACTGAGTTGGCTGAGATGTAGGAGCAGAAGTCGCAGCTGCAGGCTTCGCTACTTTCTCCCCTGGGCCCTGTAATGCCACCAAAAAAAAGGTTTCATTCAAATTCATAATGCATAGAAAATCACATATACACATTGAAATTATTAAAATTCAAATTACAGCACCGCAGACCATCCTCTCCAGGTAAAAAGGCAATATCGAACAGATAACAACTTAAAAACCATGAAACAGATGGAACTACAACTCGGTCAATTTATCTCTAATCTCCAGCCATAAAATGCAACAGACTAAAAATACAGTTCCACGTCAAATTCAGTGTCTCGGATGGAGTCCTGTTTATGGTTCATATAAAGGCAACGCAAAGCAACCAAATACAAACAATGAACCACGTGTTAGTGTTATACTCAATAAAATGCATCAGCTAATCACCTGAGCTAATCGTTCTTCCCTCCTAGCAAACTTTCTTTCCCTGCTAGCCTTGTTCTTCGCTCTCTTGGCCTCAAATTGATCGGACAAGGTTTTCTCCCTAGCCTTCTCAGCCTTAGATTTATGGATGCTCTCCATCAAAACACGCTTATTCTTAAAGACATTACCTTTTACCTTCATGTACATATCATGATACATGTGCTTATCTATCTTCTTCGACTCCCGGTATTTGCGAAGTAAGCGTCTGAGAACCCTCATTCTCCTCATCCAGAGGACTTTCGTGGGCAATCTTGCTTCCCTGGTACCCTTGCGTTTACCTGAAATAATTCAGAAATAATCTTCAATGAAGGGTAACACATTTCTCCCAGTAAATGGCTTGTGAGGAACATAAGCGCCCAATTTCTAAATGGGGGGAGCAAAAGCAAACTCACAATAGGGACATATAACATAAACAATCGAAGTATTGAACTTCTAAATTCAATTTCATAAATAATTAAAATCAATATTTCAGCATGTAAACCAATCAAAGCCTAGGTCATAGTAATTAAGAACGCAAGGTACATTAAAGCTCTCAAGTGTCCTAGGGCTTTGAGTACAAAGAGAAGCATACGCTATACGAAAATAAACATAATAAAAAAATATGCAAAGAAATACAAATCAAATCATTTTTAAAAAATATGAATTATGAGATTTCAAATATTGAAATTTGCATCTTCATTTTCCAAATATTAAATATTAAAATGCGAATGCAAAGGGCAGAGGCGACATGATGTTAGGATTTCCTCTGCTCTTTTTTTAAAAAAAATATATTATATAAATAGAGGAGAAATCAAACTTTTTTCTCTGTCAGAATTTTTTTCACAAAAAGGCAGATTTTATCTAAAGTGTGCTCAAGGAGCGCAAATGCGCACATTTCACAGTAGTCATGTGATTTGGAGCCCGCGCAAGCAGGGGTATAGGTAATCCAGAAAAATCTTCACATTTAGGGCTTGTAAATAACAAAATAACCCATCAAACTGATTTGCATGACCTCAGCAGCAAAGCTATATCAATTAACTCACTAGTGACCAGTCAACATGAAAAGAGTGGAATTCAGAATTCAACATAGACCAGACCAGGAATCAATACCATATCCAGAATGGCGGCCTTTTCTTTTGGCCTCCTTCATTCGGCGAGCACGAGATCGGGAGTGAATCTTGGTTGGCTTCCGGATAATGAAACCATCCTTGACCAACTTCCTTATATTCTGACCTGTACACAAAGAAAAAGCCATGTATGGCAATCAAAAGAAATATACCATTCATCGAACATGCTACAAATGATGTAAGAACTATATGGCGAAGTAAAGAATTTGAACCATCCGTAAATCATGAGCGTCTCAATCATTTTCCAATCGAAACTCGCGATATTGATTGCCCAAGGAGTAAACCAATCACTTTTTTATATTAACAATCAAAGCTAGAAACTCATACAAGACTATTTAGCATAAACCTTCATGAACCACTCGAAATAATAGAATTACAAAACAAGTTATGCGTACACAATTTAGAACTAACAAAAAACCGACAAGGAGCCCGGAGGTTAATCAACTGAACACACATCGCAAAATAGAAGTTAAACCAAAATCTGAGAATTTAACAATATGAAACGTTACTAGTAAAGAACAAAACAAATGAGCGAGTGTTGCAGAGATGAGAGCTCACGAGAGTTAGCCATGGAGATTTCGTTGCATTCATTGGGATCGAGCCAGACCTTGCCTTTACCGCACTTGAGAACGCTGGCGGCGAGCCGCTTCTGTAGCTTGAGCGACACCATTTCTCCTCACCCTCCGCCGCTATTCTCCGTCGTGGAGGACAAGTTGATCGAGAGCGTTGTATTATCTGCCCTAGGTATTCTTATCGGGTTTTTTGCACTGGGCTTTTTTATTGGGCTCTTATTTTATTATTATTATTATTATTGGGCCAATTCCTTTTGATGGGCTCGGGTAGATTCTTTTCCAGGTCTGACACTACCTGCTACACAAAATAGACGACGACTTGTTTAATTGACTTGGCCGCGGTGGCACGGGTCGAGTTGTTCAGATAATTCGGGTTGGGTATTTCATCGGTCGGGTAGTGATTTATACTACGTTAAATCGAACCGATAACATCGGGAACTCGACTAATCGAGTAACCGATTAAGCCGGGTTCTGGTTGAGTACGGATTACTTGTTTTAAAATAAATAAATAATGGATACAAACTAAAAATAATTGTATCATACTAACAACCAAATCAATATGAACATGTGTACCTATTTTAAGAACTTCAATATTAATAATAATCGGGTAGTCGGGTATCCAATCGGGTATTCGGTTAGCATTTTACTACCCGAACTCGATCCGACTAAATATTAATCAGGTTCGATTACTACCCGAACCCGATTTATAACTCGATTTACCCGATATTTGTACTCGATCGGTTTCGGGTCGGGTCGGGACCCAAAATACCCGATCCGATTGCCCACCCCTAGGCTTGGGTGTAAATATAGAATTAGAAAAAAAAAAATTGCAATAATTATATGATAACTGGTTAAACGAATAAATTCTAGCAATATACTATTTTAGATTTTTTTTTGTCGAAGTTATTACATCTTACGTAGATTTCTGTTTATTTGGTAGAAGTGATTGAGAGGAATTGTGATTGTGTTATTTAGGTAGTGTTTGTAAAAAAAATTATGATTTTGTAGAAATTAAATTTATAGCTTATCAAAAAATAAGAAAAATAATAATAGTTTTTGGAAACAAAAATGAAAAGCTAAAAATCAAAGTTTTGTAGTATTTGATAAATAAGTTATTATAATTATTTTAGCATTATATAACGTTTTTACTAGAATCACTTTTAGAGACTCGAAATCATCACATCACAAGATTTTGGATTTTAATTAAGTTAAGCAGAAACTAAAGCATAATCTAGATATAAGAAAAACACACAAAAATGATTTTTTTAAGCCAAAATATAATAATCATTTTTAATTGATTTTAATTAAATCAAGCATAAACTAACGCATAATCTAGGTTCAACTAAACCAAAATAAACATCATTTGGTTCATTTTTCTATGGAAAATGCTACATGTATGTACACATTGAGTTACACATTGAATTTGAAATTACGAAATTATTCCTCAACTTTATTTGAAAAAACTATTTCCAAAATACATTAAAGATAGTTATATAATTTCAATTGCAATACGCAACTCATCATGTAACCCTCCGTGTACATATAGCATCACATTTTTTTCATAAACTCAGTTAAACCCCCTCCCCTACCCAATGCTAGCATTTCTTTTTCTTAATCATCTACATTAATTATCATAATACCCTTCTACAATAAAGTTAAGACCCAACATTGTTTGTAATTTTAAATGGGTTGGAAAGGATAACTTGGTAAAGAAGTACAAAGATTAAAATCACCAAACACAGTACTATTACTTTAACAACACATATTATTTTTCTCAATCAAACTTTTTTTTTAATTTTCATGATTTACTAATTCTTTAATAATCTTTTGTCATTCAAACTAAACATGTTCTTTAACCATCATCATTGAACCAGATAAGTGGGATCAGCAAGGTATGCCACCGCCAAGGTCGTTGGAGGCTGCATTTGCCCTTTTGATGTGCTGCTGGAAATTAAGGCAAAAATATGCTCCTGCAGTGGAATGTATTTTAGTGTTTTTTATTTGGAGTTGCACTGTTCACAACAATATAATTTTTTTTTATTTTTTCATTTTCTTTCTTTTTGTTTTGAACTGTCCAAATTTTCATTATTTTTGTGTTTTTTTTTTTGCTTTTTATAATCTTTATATTATTTATTTTTTTAAAACATTAATAATATTTTATATATTACTTTTAAAATAATTCGTGGCATATATGATAAAAAAAATTAACATAGAATAATTAAAATTTTATAACAAAATTACATAATAAAACGAAATTATAAATTTAAAATACCGAAATACATTAATGCAAATTACATAAAATCACTAAAAACCACAACTAGAATCAAAGGTACATTATTTTATCTAGTAATCCGGAAGACCACTGCCGGAACCTCCAAAATCGCCCAAATATTGTCCAAACATGTCGATGTTATTATTAGATCTTGATTGTTGTTCTTCTTCTCTTTTCTGCATAATTTTTTTCTTGTTTCTTGCGAATAAACTCCCATCGACGGGGATCAGAGATAGAATCAACATCCATCATTAATATTTTATTTTCCCCACGCCATTGAGACACTTCAAATTTCCTCTTTTGCACATTAATGATTTCTTCTTTTTTGTGGCTGTATTAGCTAATAAATCTCGCAGTTTTTGATTTTTTTTTTTTTGGAATGTACTGACCAATTTAGACATATCTTCATCTTTCTTTCTCTTCAGTTTGGATTTTTTCACCCCCTCTGGTCTCTTTGATGATGAGCCACCACCAACATTTTCATCACTTAGATTGATAGAAAATGAAGATAACTCAGGATTATTGGAAGATATGGGTGACTTCAGCACTGTATCAGAATGGGAAGACGTCTTTTGCGTTCTTTGAGAGAAGTTGGAAAACTTCTCTCCAGATTTTTGAGAAGGGGTCAGACATGGTCAAACTCGAACCCTTTCTTATATTTACGATCTAGTGTCATTAATTATTTTGCACAATCAATCTACATATATAAATTATAATACCAAAAATTAGAAGATATAAATATAGAAAAAATAAAGCATTCAAACTACTACTAACGATATCTTGATCAGAGGCACCATTTGGGTTCATGTATTCAACTTGTTGTATGCATCCATTCAATTTTGAAACTGCATTGTTCATAGTTTGCATTCGAGTCTGTAATGACCTTTGGCTTCGTTCGGGCATTGAGTTTGCTTTTCCTGAGTTGTATGTTTCTGCCACATGAGACCAAAGTTGATTTTTGTTTTGGTTTCGTCCAATAATTGGATCCTATGAGATTTATATGTAGACACGACAAAGATGTTTATCTTCTTCAATTGCATAATTCTCACCGCGAGAGGATGCCATTTGAGAGAGAAGAAACAAAAAGAAATGATATTTTGAAAGGATAATTTTGCACTCCAAGATAACTTATATTTATAACAAAAAATTATGGCTTAAGATGGCAATCCTATGGTATTTATTAAAAGAGAATCTGATGGACAATCTAGACTGTAGGATTAGATTTTTTGGATAATATTATAATTCGACATTTTAGATTAAAAGAAAATATGATGGACGATATAGATTGTATGATTGGATTTTCTGGATAAGACAACAATCCAACGGTGTAGATTTAAAGATACTTTGATGGACACTCTAGATTTTATCATTGGATTTTCTGGATATGATAACAATCCGACGATGTAAATTAAGAGAAAATCATATGGAAGACCTAGATTGTAGGATTAGATTTCCTGGATAAGATAATAATCCATCATTTTATATTAAAAGAAAAATATGATGGAGGGTCTATATAATGAACATACGCAATAATAATTTATCCAATATCCACGAAAATGAATTCACAAGTTTCCAGCCCTTTATTTCCATTTTCCTCTTCTAGCTCATCTAATGGTGATCTTGATGATCTCATAGATAGTTATGACAAAGAAGAGCAATTGATAGCTCAACAAATTCACAATAACAATATTATCCTATGTGAAAGTGTAAGACATCAAAATGTCAATATTACTCATGGTGGCTCAGTTCCTGGTCGTAGAACAATCTATCGTGATCGAGAAAATGCTGCTCAAAACCTCTTCAACGACTAATTTGCTGAAAATCCAATATATAATGAAGAAAAGTTTCGTCGACAATTTCGAATGTCTCGAAGTTTATTTCTTCTTATTTTAGATGCTGATCAAAATCATGATAGTTCTTTTGTGCAACGAATAAATGCAGCCAGGAAACTAGGCTTAACTACACTTCAAAATGTCACGGATGCATTCCGGATACTAGCATATGCGGCATTACCAGCAGATGCAACTGATGAGTATATCAAAATTGGTGAGTCTACGGCAATTGAATGTGTAAAAAGATTTTGTCATGCTATTGTGGAGATATTTAAATGGCAATATTTAAGATCGCCTACTGCTAATGACATTGCTAGATTACTTCATAATGGAGAGCATCGTGGCTTCCCAAAAATGTTATGTAGCCTAGATTGTATGCACTGGAGGTGAAAAAATTGTCCAACAGCTTGAGCAGGACAATATGCAGGTCGCAGTGAATCTCCAACAATAATTCTTGAAGTGGTAGCGAACTATGATCTTTGGATTTGACATGCATATTTTGGTATGCCCGAATCTAACAATGATATTAATGTGTTAGAGACATCTCATCTTTTTCTCTGACCTTACTAGAGGTATTGCTCCCCCGATGCACTATGTTCTCCAAGGAATAGAATACAATATGGGGTATTATTTATCAGACAATATATACCCAAAACGGTCAACGCTTGTACAAACAATTCATGATCCACGTGCTCCAAAAAAAAAAAGATATTTTGCAACAAAACAAGAAGCATGTAGAAAAGATGTTGAACGTGCATTCGGAGTTCTTCAAAGTCGTTTTGCATGATATAATGACTGCATGCATAATAATGCATATTATGATAGTTGAGGATGAACGAAATCTTGATGCACTGATCGAATATGTGACAAAAGTACCTACTCCGGATATTGAAAAAAAAGAGAATGAAACTAGTCGATTTCAGCAATTTATTGGTCGATATAAAAAAAAATTAGAAATGCGGATGCCCATATCGCCCTTCGAAATGCATTGATTGATCATTTTTGGGAAACATTTTCTAATGCAGAGAATTAATGTCGTTGAATGTGTAAGTGTGTTTTTTTTTACCATGTAACTGTTTGTTTATTGAATAATTATGTTATGCAATATTATTTTTTAAATTTGTTGTTATTTCATTCAATTTAAAAAATGTTATTTAATAAATAATATAAGAATTCATATACTTTTTAATTAAATTTACCAGATTAATTTGTATAATAAAAATAAATTATAAAATATATGTAAAAATAAAAAATATTTTGAAATATTTCTTGGGTGTAGAGATAATTTGGTGAAGACTGTCGGAGATGAAATATTATTTGCATTATATTTAACACAATAATAATAATATAAATGTGTCACTATTTTAATGTCAACCGCTGGAGATAGTATAAGAATGGATCCAAAATACATAAAATTACACCAAAGGATCATTTGATTATATTTACTATAAAAGGTATATATAATATTTCACTAGCTATATAATCAGTGTTATTGAAAGTTGCAAAAGCATGCACGTGTGCAGAAAGAAACACGTACAGCATCATGCAATAAGACACCCAGGCCACCATCGTGAACAATTTAATCTTTCACACTAGAAATTATAAACTAAACCATAGAAGAAGAAGAGATATATTAAATAACCGATCGATCAATGGCGTTTCGGGAAATGATCATCTTCTACCTCTCCCTTTTCGTGTTAATATCCGCTAGTAGTAGTACCGTTCCTTCGGCATACCAAGTTCTCCGGCAGTACGATTTCCCGGCGGGCCTCCTGCCAGAAGGCGCCGTCGGCTACAGCCTCAACTCCGCCACGGGGGAATTCTCGGCTAATCTCAACGGCTCCTGCCGCTTCAAGCTGGAGGATTCGTACGAGCTCAGTTACCAGCCCGTGATTAAGGGGGTGATATCCAGAGGAAGGATCCAGAAGCTCAGCGGCGTGACCGTCAAGGTGGTGGTGATGTGGCTGGGGGTTGTTGGGGTCAACCGGAAGGGCGAAAACCTCGAGTTTTCGGTGGGGATCGCGTCCGCTAATTTCCCGGCGCGGAATTTCGACGAGTGCCCGCAATGTGGATATGGGTTGGGATTGTATTGAAGGCGAGATAATTCGTATTAGCTACTTCTTTCTTCGCGATGAAATTGTAAGGTTTTTTCTTTCTTCCTTAATTATATGCAACATATTTTTCTGATCACTGTGCGGAATAAGAACGTATCATAGTAGAACAACCTGTGTCCTGGTAATTTGGGTTTGGGCTTGGGTTCGGGTTCGGGGGCCGATTCTAACAATTTTTGGTTTGAGTCTAACATTTAAAAGAGGCCTCTAAATCATAATGTGCGTTCATATTCTGTACAAAATGATTACTATAAAAGAACTCGTCTAACAGTTTAGCGCTAACAATATTGATCAAATTGTTAAAAAAAAAATTTCTCAGTTAATAGCATAACCAATTTATTCAATCTTTTCACATAATATAACATCGTTTATTGAGGATATGTTTTGAAAAGCTTTAAATTTGATAAATTTTGTTTTGCACCTATAACTATAAAAAAATATAGTCAACGAGATTTTATAAGCAATGTGAGTATTTGAGAAATATTCATCAATTTTTTTTCCAAGTAATTCACTATATCCATTGTCGGTTTTGTTTCTCTTGGTAATGAGAACTTCAAGAATGTCAACTCCGAGAATAAATCGTGTTCATTAATATCAGAACAACAGTCAGAAAATATGTTATTATATTGGTCCAATTACATTAATATATAATAAAATTAGGAAATAAAAAGGTTTTTTTATTTTTATTGGGCACGAAAAAAATAATTTATATTTGAAAAAAAATTATCAAGAGACATAGAAATAATAAATTCATAAATAAATTTATCAAAAAGCCCAAAAATAATAAAAAAAATTTATATTAGGCAGTAGACAAAAAAAAAATAATTTCTTGAGATATGAATGAAAAAAGCCTAAAAATAATTAATTTATATTAGATCAATTTACACTTTTATATAATAATTTTTTTTTCAAAATTATGAGTCCCGAAAAAAAATGGGCCCGAGTCGGACGACTCTTCGACCTCCAAATAAGAACGGCTCTGGGTGACACTATCTTAACGAATGAGAAGGGTGGTCGATGAGGCTATTTACAATTTTTAAAAAACAATATTTTTTATATTAATGATACTTTTTTATGAGTGAGTTTAGATCGAGATCGTCTGATAGAAATGATCGACTTGTGAAGCCGTGTATGGATCGAAAATGGAATTATAGAACTCTTGTTTTGTGTTAAATTAAAATGAAAACAGTTAGCAGAATTACGAGGTCTATGAATCAATTTGCTTCGAAAATTGTTTTAAAGTGCCAAAGTGGTCTTAAAAAAATTAGAATTATTTTGTGTTATGGGCGGTTAAAAAAAAGAAAAATGAAGTGAAAATAAAAGGTTATATTACCAATTTATGTAACACCATTTTGAACGAGGATATATATTATCGACACATTCATGTTTTTGGGCCAAAACAATAATGGGCTCAATTGTCTGGGCCCAAGTATATTCATTGAGAGTTGGAACTGGAGTGGGCTTAATTATCCCGGGCGAATAACTGTTTGGGAAACTTAGAAGTCGGGCTCGTTCTCCCAAAAAAAATAATAATACACATAACTCTCTAATTAAATTTATTTTGGTCAGGGATTTTTTTAAGCATGATGCCCATAGTCAAATTCTTCCAATCCAGATTTTAAATTAAATGTTTAGGCAGTGTTTGAAAACTCTAAAAATAAGTAATTATAAATTTTTTATTTATAATTATTTTTAATAAAAATATTATAATCAATTATTTTTAGAATTTGCAAATATTCATTAAAATACGAGAAATACGTTATCAAAATTAATTCAAAATAGACGATTGAGGTATTATTTAAAGAGCGGCAAAGATTCGCGGCCACCAAAAGATGCATAATATAATTAATTAGTGTTCTCTAAAGAATTGAGGCACGAACTGTAGCTATACGTTGTTGATTTGATGTGGTCTGACCGAAAATTGCACATTATATATATATATATATATATATATATATATATATATATATAGTTTTATGTAATGAGAATAAAATAATAATCACCGCTTGTGCAAGAAACAATTATTTTAACATGTAGGGTTTAGTACATGCTGCCTGCGGGTATTATTTTGCGCCAACAACAATTGTTTGACTTATTAACTTATTAAGTTTGTAAATTCTAAAAATAATTGTTATAGATTTCTTCTTAATAAATCTGTAAGAAAAAAAATTATAAATATTTAATTTTTTAGAGGTTATAAACATCGTCTAAATTTGATTTAAAAAATGATCTTCTTTGAATCGGTTAAGTAGATGTCACCCACAGGATAATGCCCTGTGGGTGGCGTGGTGGATTTTGATTGTTTAAAATCAGTGGGGCCTTACATGGGACCCACTGATTTTGACCAATCATGGGATTACACATCGCCGCAGGGTAGTACCCTGCGGGTGACATGAACAAAACCCTTTGAATCATTATGTCTCTATGCAATTACGTTAATTAGCTTAAACATATGTATGTCTTTAGGGGCACGCATAAGTCATTCTTTGGCTAAATATATTAATATAGGTGTCTTTAACACCGAGCCAAACAAAAGGTTGTTTTCCGCGTATCAATAATTTATATATTATATTATATTATATCAATGTTGCGTTAACTCTAACTACAAAATGATTAAAATAATTTAAACTCAAAAAGAATGAATTAAAACAACTGAAGTTTGAATGATGTCAAACATGGCTGAAAGACATATGTGAAGAAAAAAAATATTTAGTGAACACTTTTAATTAATTTTTCCACGAATGATGAGGATTAAACTAACAAATTTGACGAGATTTTGCGGCCCCAACTTATTTATAACCGTGAGACAAAACGCTACATTCATCACCAACTCAAGAGATGAAAATCTAATGACTCGTGGTTTCTCGTATTAGCAATATTAACATCGTTAACCATTAGATATTTACATTTGATGTACTGTTTTTAGGTTGATTAAAATAAGGGTTTTTTAAAAAAAAATTAATAAAATAAGGGTTACGTATTGACCGGAGTGAGAGAAATAAAATATATATTAATATATAATAAATTAAATGTTTTCTAATGAATAGACGCACCAAATGTAGCTAATTATATGTTGTTGAATTTATGGGGTCTGACTAAAAATTCTACATTAATTGATTACATTATTTACATATATAATATAATTTTATGTAAATTAAAATAGTCGTTGCTTGTGCAAGAAACAAGTATGTTCACAATTCAAGGCCGGCTCCAAGGGGAAGGCGGTCTAGGCAGTTGCTTAGGGTTTTTTCTTGGCAGGGGTCTCAAAAACAAATTTTTTTAAAAAATTTGTAAGTATTTTTTTTATATTTAAAATATTATGTGAGTCTATTTATTTTGTTTAAAATTCGAAATCGTTGTCAATTTTTTATATTTTTTTTCATCATTTCTTTAGTAAAAAAATTATCTTTTTATTTAAACAAAAATCTATTTTTTCGTTAAATTAATCATCTTAGATGAGTTAGGGTATTCAAATTAGGCTAATCATCTTTTGTTTATTTATTGAATTAGATGAGATTTATTTTTGTCTATTTTTGTACCGCAATTGATTTTTTTTATTGATTTAATTTTGATTTATTTTTGTCTATTTTTGTACCGCAATTGATTTTTTTTATTGATTTAATTTTTAATCTCGATAAACTAAATTCTTGTAATTTTTTTATTCGACAGTGAAAATTATTTTTACTTAATTAGATTATAACTATTCCTTGTTTATGCTACTATTTAAATTATAATATATTTTTTTGTCAGATTTGTTGTGACTAAAATATATTATTTATACTTTCTTAATTTGGAGATTCTTATAACTATTCTTATTCATCTCTGACTCATTAAATTTGAGTATTTATTGAGTTCTTTTTTTTTTTTGTTTTAGTTTTATTTTTTTATATTTTGATTCAATTGTTGTTTATGTCATTATATTTAGTTACAAAAAGTAAAACATTTGATTTTTAGATGATGAAATGATTGTATTGATATTTAATTAAAAAATATTATATAGTTCTATCCCCTGAATATTTGCCTAGAGCCTCTAATATTCTGGAGACGGCTTCACATGATTTGCTTCCAACACAAATACAATATTAATATGATGAGGCAATTGGCAATTGCAATTCCTTAAAACGACGACGATGACTTGACTTATTAAAATTGACTGCAAATCATATGAATCAGCTAATTAAACTTATCTTCTTTGTTAATTATGTAATTAGCTTAAACAAATGTATGTCTTTACTAGCACGCATACTGCATATGCATTGCTTCTGAATAAGTCATTCTTTGGCTAGCTAGCTAGGTTATAATGAATATTAATACAAATATTAATTTATAGGTGTCTCTAACACCCAGTCAAAAGGTCCATTTCCGCGTATCAAATTCTTGAATTAATACTCCATCTTTATATATATATATATATATATATATATATATATATATATAGTAATGCTGATATATATAGATGCAATGGATGTCCCAAAATATAAAAATAAATTCAATCCAGTCTATTGTGATTATAGAACACTATAATTGATTGTTATTTTTGGTGGAATGTTTTTTTTTTTTTTTGTGATGAAATAATTGTCTTTGCTGGATAGAACGGTGATGTGCAAACATGACTAGGAAGATTAACAATTGTGATAATTGGAAAATATTATAATATAAAAATATTGTGATGGTGCTTTCCACGGATTAAGAAAAATCGTCACAATTTTTGCTACAATTTAATAAAACATCTTCGCAATTGCGATGATTTTAAATTGAACTGTCGCACAATATTCCTACGGTTTAATAGAGCATCGCAAACCGTGCAAAACCATCCCAAATCAGGTTTTGTGATGGTTTTTCCGTTACGAAAAGCCTATGCTTTTTTGTAGTGAGAAAATAAAAAATTACCAGATCATCTTTAATTTTTAAAATTTCAAGATAATATTTGATGAACATAATTATTGATTTTAAAAATAATATTTGATGTAAAACATAATTATTACTAGACCTGGCCACGGGCTGGGTCCGGGCCAGCAAAATACCAACCTTTAATCGGCCCGTCCGTGGCCAGTTCCGGTCCGAGTCATGGAACCGGTGGTCCAGGTCCGGTTAACCGTCGGTTCCGAATCCAGATCGATCCTTATCTTTTTAAAAAAAAAAAAGATTTTGCCAGTGTTTTAAAAACCGGGCCGGACCGGCTGGTTCGACCAGTTCGACCGGGAACCGGTCACTGGTCCGTTCCGAAATACCCCTAAAAACCGTTTTAACGGTTCAACCGCTCAGAACCGGTCAAAACCGGTCGAACCGGCTAAGATCCGGCCAAGAACCGGTCCCATGAACCGGCCTGAAAACCGGTTGAACCGGTTTTCGAATTTTTTTTATTTTTTTAAAATTGTTTTTTTTAATTTTAAAATCTTAATTTAATATTTTATTATATATTTACTCATGATTATTTGAAATTTGTACTTCGTTAAAAATATTATTTTTCTATTATTATATTTTTTTAATTAATTAATTTATTTTTAAAAATATAGTATATATAACTATAATTAATATTTTGAATATATTTATATAGTTATTTATTTTTTAAACTATGATAAAGATATTTTTGTTTATTTATATACATCTTTTAGATTTTTAAAATTTAAAAGATATTATTAATTATATTATATTATATAAACGGTTTTTCTGTCCGACCGTCCGGTTAAAACGGTCGAACCGGTTGGACCGTTTTTTTAAGGTAGACCGGTTCGATCACCGGTCCGATTATGAAAACATTGGATTTTGCATAATTGAACTTATAAAAAATCTTAAAAAATATTTCATTATCTCAACAAAAAATCTATTACATTTATGATTCATTTATTCAATACAAAATAAATAATATTTTAATTTTCAAAAGATTTATTACATTTTATCATATTCAAGCACACTCACACGGATTGCATTATATTACGTATATATAAAAAATGAACTTACCCACCGGATCGACGAGTATGACACCTGTAAACCATAACCAAACCGTCTAATGATCGGTCTGGTCACGGTTCCGAATCAAATCCGTTGACCCGATTAGCCGATCCGTTGACCACGATCCGGATCTGGGTTAGACCCCGGCCCTTGGGCAGGTCTAATTAGTTTGGGCCTTTTACTTGAAGATTGTAGATCCTTAGCATCGGAACTGTCATTTTGTTCTTTATCTTTTGTTTATAGATCAGCAAACCAAGCGACTCATAGTTTAGCTAGATCGGCTGGTTCCTTGTCTGATCGGGTTAAACAGGTTCTTAACCTGTCTTCAAATGTAATTTCTTCCTTTGATTATATGCTATTTCCTTTCGAAAAAAAAACTAAAAACTGTTGGTGAAGAAAGTTCGAGGACAAATGGCGCAAAATAAAGTGTATTAAATTATTAATAGTGAGGAATTGTCACTTTGCGAGACCAGTGAATTTGTCAATGGCAACCACTAATACTAAATTTCATAATTATTTTGGCTTATTTGAAGAACCCAACACGTGGACGCATAATAAGCTGTTATTGGTCAAGTGTCCTTTTCAAATACCTAAAAAAAATCCCCAATTTTGCTTTCCTAATTCTACTTTGCACCGGCGGCCGAGTGTGTATGATTTTGTTGGCCAAAACTATTTGTTGCTTTTTGGTGGTTGCTTGGCGCTTCAAGAATCACCAAATTAAGGAGTCCATATTTCATTTTATTTATTTGTTCAACTTCTTTTGGGTGAAGGAATTGTAAGGTTTACGGAATATTTATTTTTTAAAATTTGACATAATTAATATCTAAATATCTCATAGTTGATACAAATATTATTTTACATTACTAAAAATGCCAAAGGATGCTAATTAATAAGAATAAAAAATATAAATAATTTAACATGTACTTGGAATCATAGACTTAATTGGAGTAAGTCAAGAATTAAGAAACATATATAATACTGTGGTTCAATTTTATCTATTTTTACCACCTCTTGTGATTACTCTTTGGGTGTATCTCGATTTAGTCCCTCCCTACTTTATTATCAAACAATCTTTTTTATTCTTCGTGGTAATATTCTAGAAACGAAATAATACGACATAATTCTTCATTTTTTTTTACAATAAAGAGTGAGATCTCAAACACAATGAAATCTCGAGCTCGGGATCCATTTATCACTACTATTTAACAAACCTCGGGTCACTATTTGACACGTTTTATGTCATTTTTGAACCGAGAAGTTTCTAGTACATGTAACAATTAAATCAACCCTTTTTCGTTTTGCGTTATATTTGCCATTTATATCCAAGAGACATATACGATAAATTATTTTTGACACGGAACAAATTTGTACAGGTCAAGTTCGGTCGAATTCTGAATGCTTTGCAAATTAAACCGCCAATATCTATCGTATCTGGTTCTGTAATTTGTAGTATATGTATATGTGAAGATTAAATAAAATTTAAGATGATAATAAGTAATAAACGACAACAATATTGTACTATCATATTATGATAAATAAAATTGGGCATATATTGTAAACATATATATATCTTTACATTTTATTCCCTTTTTCACATTTCATGCGAACCAAACAAGGACTAGTCTCTGTATTTGTAATCCACCACCAGAACCAGAAGCAGAGCTCGCACTCTCTCCAGTAGTTAAAAAGATGGCTCATTAATTAATCTCCGATTCACTTTCGTCTGGTTTTGTCCTTGATAAGCGTCGCGCGCAACTCCGCCGCGTCCACCTCCTTGGCCTGGTTCTCGGGTCGGTAATATCCGGTCACCGGGTCGGGCACCCATGAGATCTTGCTCGGTTCCTCGGATCCTTTCTTCAACATCACGTGTGCGCTCGCCCCGCTGTTGGAGACGCCGGTACCCTGCGACGCCGCCGCAGCGTATCCCCTCCTGTGATTCACCAAGACACATTCAACAATCTTTAACTCAAAATCATCACGCACAAGCATACATACATATATATATATATATATAATAGAAAAAGGATTTACCAGGAGATTGCAGGTGAGATTTTGTTGGTGACGAAAGCAGAGACATTCTTAGCGGTGGAGAAATAGCGAGCCATTTTGAGATTCAGTTCAATTAAATTTCTGAACGAATATGGAGAATGAATCTCTGTTATTTCCAGGTATGATATGATATTGGAGTGTTTGAGGGAGGAGGCGGCCATATTTATAGGAGAACAAAATTCAAATATTTTTTAATAATTAATAATAATAATAATAATAATAATAATAATAATAATGGGCCGGGTCAAAATAGGGTTCTTGTGAGACGCGAGAAGGCAAATTGATCGAGCAGGTGTCAATGGAGCTGTCGTTTGTTGTACGTAAGTACAAAATTGGGTACTTACAATGCATGTTCCGATTTCAATAATCTCCAACATAATTAAGCTGCTCTTTCACCATATATAAATAACACGTATTACGTTTATGGATTTGATATATCATATTTCTAATCATATTATTCAAATTTGAACATAGACAAAATGGATGTGGCAATAATAAGATTATTATTATTATTATTATTATTATTATTATTATATATAGAGTTCTTTTATGGTGCCCAACACTATATGCCCATTTCATGTCCACCATGTACAATAAGGTGAGTTGAATTGTACATGGTGGGCATGAAGTGGGCGTATAGTCTTGGGCACCATAAAAGAACTATATATATATATATATATATATATATATATATATATATATATATATATATATATTAAGTTTATTAACAACTAGCGCTTTGCACACATAATGCGTGTGTTTATCAAATTATCATATTAAAAAATAATTAATGATAAAATTTGTATTTTTTTAAAAAAAAATTAGAAATCAATTATGTCATGTAGGTAATATATATGAGAATTAGTTTATGAATTTTGAAATTAATTGAAATTGTTAAATAGTATATTTATTTATTGGATAGATTTATTTTTGAAAATTCACTTGAAAATACCAAAAGTTATTTACTCTACCATTTTCATGTTTTATTAATAGTAATATATATTAAAGTGAGAGAATAAGAATATTTGAGAATATGTATTTGTTTATGTGTATTAAAATATCGAAGATTCTCCATTTACATGTAGAACAGATACGTTTTTCTAGATGACATTAATTTATATTTCTTTGTGTGTAATGGAGGATCGGGAATTGATTGTTGTAACAATTTTTCTTCGATTCAATTCCCAAACTTTACTTTTGCTTCTGTTTCTGTCCACTCTCATGTTGACTTTTATTCTAGTACTAGTGTATATATATTTTCGTAAATAAATTTTTTTTTGTTGTCTAATCCAAACGACCCTTTAAATTTGTTTTACAATTCACAAGTTTCAACCAAATCAATAAGGATACTTTTGAACACTAGATTTGATCATTTTTTTGAATGAATTTAAAACATGTGAGACAGTTTCACCAGTATTGACTTGTCTTATTTTCATTAATAAATATTGGTGAGACCGTATTGTTGAAACACACACTATTTTGAAATAGGTGTAAAAGTAAAAGGAAAAACAAAAATTGATCAGTTATTTGAGGGAGTACAAAGAAGCGACTTTAGTGGGGAAAATCCCATGATGTTTGTTGGCAGCTTGTGGCCGTGGATTGTGAGGCTCTTGTGATGTATGCACGACACTTTTCGAGTTTAGTTCAACTTATCTTACGGATATTATTTTAAGAGAAGATCTAACAACTCATGATTTATCATGTTAACACTATAATATTAATTATACATATGTTTTGAGATGTAAACTCTTAAATAAATTATTTGGTTATTATCCAAAAAATTGGATTTCATAAACCACTTCTATTTCTGGTAATAAAAATCTGGTTAGGCAATAAAAATCTGGTTAGGCGGCGGAATATATTTTGACCCGTGGGGTCCGGATTTTGTGGCGCTCACTTTCACAAGTTTGGTTATAATTTTGTCGGCTTCCGAAATATTCAGATGGAAGATAATTTCTTGGGAATAAACATTATTACTATTTTTTGAAAAATCCCACGAACCAATCTTTTTTATTAATCTGTGTGCACATGTATTTATGAATCATGATCCTTTTCGTGTGCGTTGAACGAACACCAGTCGGGTTAATTAGTTAGATCAGTAATTTAGATATCAGTTTCTAAACCCAAACACAATTTCATCTTCAGTCCTTTGTCAGAAAAATATAGTTTAAACTTTTTGGGCCCACGTAATTTTTTTAATAAAATTCGGTACAAAACGTTAAAAATATGGTACAAATACACGATATTTGAGTATCAACTGTGGTAGATCTGGTACAAATATAAGATTTTTGAGTACTAAGAAAATATTGATATTAATGACACATTTATCTTATTTTGATGGAAATCGGTACAAAACATTGAAAATATGGTATTAATATATGATTTTTGAGTACCAAATGTGTTAGATTTGATACAAATTTATTATTTTTAGTATTCAAACATATATTGCAAGTTAATTTTAATAAAGATGGTACGAATTACTCTCAAAATCTTATTTTTATACCTGGTCTTGAATAATTAGTTCTTCAATATCATGTATTCGTACCATATTTTCATTGTTTTGTACCGACTTTGTATGATTTTTTTAGTATTCAAACATATATTAAAGTTCATATTAGTAATGATGTTCAGATTTTATACTCAAAATCTTATTTTTTGTACTCGATATTGAACAATTAATGCTCGAATATCATGCATTCGTACCATATTTTCAATGTTTTGTACCGATTTTCATCCGAAAAAAAAATGAGCCCAAGGAGTTTAAACAAATTTTTTACTGACAAGAGACTGAAAACATATATATGTTTGGATTTAGGGACTGATTTCTAATTCATCCTAATTAGATTCTCCAGGTGGCCTAGAAATCATGTGATACCATACGCTCTACAAATTTTACACAACAATAAAGTACCTGTTTTTGTAAATAAACTAAAGATACACTCTTCAGAAATTAAAGCCTCCGTGTGTGTGGCTGAAAAAATCAAGAAACGTGAATGGTTAGCCTTTTGTTTGTAAAGTTGGGTTGTGTGGCTCGTAGGCTTGCATGAGCGCTACGCATTCATTGGCTGCCAAAAAACCATCTCACACACAAATGCACGTGGTTTATATTTCTTAAAAAAAAGTTAATAAAAGATAATATTTTTGACATAATAGTTACATTTTTTTATGCATGATCCAAACAAGATATCCGTTTCACAAAATTAAACTTGAAACCGTCTCAGAAGTTTTTGCGCTCTTTTTGGTTGGAGAGTGATCATTTAAAAAATGAGGTGAGGACACGAAAGAAAACTCTTTGGCATACAAACATTATGTTTATGGGAGGATGATCAAGAATCATTGGAAGATTTGTTTTCTATTTGAATTTATATCATTTTAATATTTTTATCCAGTATTCTCGTCTTATCTAGATGCAAGAATATCCGGCAAACCTTAATCAAGAATCGTGGGAAGATTTGTTTCTCGTTTGAATTTATATAATATTTATCTAATATTATTTTCTTATCTGGATATAAGAATATTTATTTAGTAAAATGTGATTATATGTGAATAAATCATATTAAAACAATTAAAATGATTTTGAAGGGCGTGGAATAATGATGGATGGATAAACAATAATATGTTTACTTTGAGTTATTAATTTTGGGATTGAAATAATGATTGAGAGAATAATTACAGTTTTACCTTCCATCTATGATAAATAATCTTATGTTTAATAAGTTCATTCATTGTCAAGCCAAATAAACGCGCCTTAGTACAAGATCAATTCACATCCTTCTAGGTCCTTCTGAATTATTTCCCAAACTCTGTATATCATCGAACTCTATGCATCCTCAATCTCGACAGCGGCAACAGAGCTTGAGCAATCTTATGAACCCAACTTGCAAAATTCATTCTAATAAATAGCTTGGTCCTTCATCTCCCTAATTCGTGTCAACTTGTCCTGAGCTCAAGATAACCTCCCTCGGAAGCCCTTCATTCACCCCAATCTACCACTCGCCTCATCTTCCGAGTATCCTTACTTCTAGAAAGCCCTACTCAGCTCAACCGCCTTCTTGGTTCCACTTGAACTCCCCTAGCAATCATATTAACCTCGAACACCTCAAACCACCGGCTCGGCCCACATTAGTTCATCCGACCTTGTCTCAGGCAAGTTCTTGTACGACCTCAAGATTTACTGGTTTGTCAAGCTGTTAAAATTGTCCAACATTGGATATTAAACTAATAAAAGAATGACTTATAAACTGCTGATGTCACACAACACAATAGACAAGTTTTTTGGGATAGAACACTTCTCTTTAATCCAACTCTCAATGAGAGTACCAACGAGATCTGTTACAATTGTCCTATGTTAGATATTAAACCAATAAAAGAGTAGCTTCTAAATCCATGGTATTACACCACCTAATAAATAAAAACAAATCTTTTGGATGAAACAACTCTCGTGTTTATAACTTAACATGCACCTTGATATATATGATCATAGGCACACATTAATTTATCTTTCTTGGCTTATATTGAGGGTTAGCTAAAGCTCGGGATTGGATTGGACTATCAGTCTCATATCGAAATTCCAGTCCTTGATAACTTCGTTCTAGTTGATTATTTTGATTCTGCGGTTGGGATTTAATACCAGGAAAACTCTTTTGGGGGAGTAGCTAGCCTAGCCAGATGCTTCACAATCTAACAAAAGTAAATTACTATAGGTGTCTGACGGTTTGTACGACAAGGACATTCTGATCGTTAGTTACCCAAAATTTCTCTTTACGTCCACATGGCCCGTCCATACACACACATATATATGTACTACTAGCGTCTTGTTTCAGGCATTGCATGCTAAATAATTCGTTTTTTATAATAAAATTATATTTCAATTAAAATTATCAAATAAAATGATTGTAATACAAAAATAAAGAGGAAAAATGAGAGAAATATTTAAATTAAAAAAATTGAGATAGTGAAAGGAAGCGGTTTATGGTGTGTTTTATATATATATATATATATATATATATATATTTATTCTATATTTTTATGGACATACCAATAGCCCAACTAAAAATATTTATTTTTTCAAATAATTATGATTACATGAGCACGTAACTATGTGTGATGGTTACTAGCTAGTAGATTATATTATAGGTGTGTTTATATATACACACAAGTGATGACTGATAAGCAAGGTGGATCATCCTAAAAATTATAACAGCGAGTTGGCTACTTGCAATTTCTTGATCGAAAATTAGTTGACTTATTGAAATTGACTGCACATGATTAGATAAGAATTAAGATTAATAGGATTAATTAGTTGAACTAATTGCGTGCCTTGATAGAGAGTATATATTTGTTAATCAGCCAAAACCTGTTTTTATATATGGACACATACACGTTTGTTTGTGACGGAATCATTTTTTATCTTAAAAAAACACGAAGAATGCTTATAGGTTAATTCAAAGGCCTGGTTGGGATCGTTAATTTGTAGATTGGCGCCCCTTTAACAGAACCAAAAGGTACATAATAATAAGTTATGATCCGTAAACATTTATTTTATTTTTAAAATTTTATTTTTTTTCAAGAAATCATCTTAAAAGTTTAAAATTTTGATATAATATTTTAAATTATTTACATAAAAATGAATTAACGCAAAAATATCAAGAATTAATATCATGTGGCAAAGTTGTTCACGAAGAAAGTTGTAGGACAAATGGCGCAAAATAAAGCGTATTAACAGTAGCAAATTGCCACGAAAGCACTCGGCGAGACCAATGAATATGTCAAATGGCAACCACTAACGGTACTTTTTTCATAGTTGTTTTGGATTTTGATTTGAAAAACACAACACCTGGACGCACTAAAAGCTATTATTAGGTTGTGTGTCTTTTTCAAATACAAAAGAAAATCACCTTATAATTTGGCTTTCCTAATTCTACTTTGCAAAATTGCACCGCGTATGTATGATTTTGTTGGCCACCACTATTTGCTAACCGGTTGTTAGTGCTTGGCGCTTCGAGAGCCACCAAATTAATTAACCAGTCATATTTCATTTCTTTTGTTTAACATCTTTTGGACGATTGAATTGTTTTGGTATCAAATGAAAACCCTATATGTAGGGTGTGTAATTGACTTGATAAACATAAGATGAACTTATTAATCCAATCTCATTCATTATTTAATTACAACAAATAATTTTATCAAAATCTTAAGACCCGTCGTTCAACTATGATTTCATTAGATTTATCATCTTTAATCTTGAACAATATTTGTGAATAAAATCCACATAAATCCTAACATACCCTCGTTTCGGTCCTCTTTTCCTTTACTTTTATTTTGTTTGATTTAACTAATTTCTAAATATTAATTGGGAGGAAGGGTTTTTTTTTTTTATAACTCTAGTTTATCAATTTTATCTTTTTTTTAAAGAAAAAATACAAATTTTTAAATCCACAATTTTGATAAGTGAAAATGACTCACATGTGGATTAATAATAATCTACAATATTCAACAACAATTCAATCCAATCCAATCCAAATTATATTAATACAAAATTAAACATAAAAATATTTATCATAAGTGAATAGTTCATTGTTTCAATTCCAAAATTAATAACTCAATATAATAATAACTCTAAATACTATTTTCCGCGTAAGTTCAGAAAGATAATGCCCTGTATTTCGTTGGGTTCAATCTTTCTGTCTGTTCGGTCGTAATATTCTAAAAATAAAATTAAAAAAATGACGTGCATGTTTCTTTATTTGTTTAGATTTTTACCGCTGGGGATTTGATTTTGGGTTGAGATGGCGGAAACGAAAATTTACGCGCTTACAGCGTGTGGGCTAGGCCGGTGCGGCAAAAACGTGGTTCCAGAACATGTGATAATTTAATTAACACTTTATATATGTCATATATGTGTTCTATTTGCAACTTTATATTAACAAAACATACAATAACTGGTCATGTTCGGTCGTAAAGTCGAATTTTCACCCGCAAATTTCTACTGTATAGATGGTTTTGGATACTATATTTAAAGATAAATTTAAAATATATCTGGTATATATGTTAAGAAAAGACAAATAAATTGATCATGTAAATAAAATCAAAAATATCTAAGAAGAGAGAGATTTACCATAAAAATGAAAAAGTAAGACGAGATTCACTCAACTGTAAGCCTGTAAAAACTAGATTTTTATTCCCTTTTTCCTATTTCATCCTAACCAAACAACGAACAGTAATTGCACTTCACACCCCCTCCCTCCCTCCACCACCAGAAGCAGAGCTCGCATGTTTCTCTCGCGCTAAAAACCACGGATTTCCAAAAAATTAACGCACGCAGACTCGATCTCTGATTCACTTTCGTCTGGTTTTGTCCTTGATAAGGATCGCGCGCAACTCCGCCGCGTCCACCTCCTTGGCCTGGTTCTCGGGTCGGTAATATCCGGTCACCGGGTCGGGCACCCATGAGATCTTGCTCGGTTCCTCGGATCCTTTCTTCAACATCACGTTCGCGCTCGCCCCGCTGTTGGAGACGCCGGTACCCTGAGACGCCCCCGCCGCAGCGTATCCCCTCCTGTGATATTCACGAAGACACATTCAACAATCTCGAAAATACGCATAAGCATATGTACATCGAAATCGAGTCAAGAAAAAAAAAAGATTTACCGTGAGATTTTGCTGGCGAGGAGAGCAGAGACATTCTTAACGGTGGAGAAGGAGCGAGCCATTGAGATTCGAAAGATATTTGATTAAATTTCTTATTGAATATGGAGGAAGTTTCTAGAGCGGCGACGAGTCTCTGTTTTTTTCTACTTGTTTAGGGTTGCTGTATGGACATTTCGAGGGAGGAGGCGGCGTTATTTATAGGAGAAACAAATTCAAATAAATTAAAAATTAAATTAAATAGAATAAAAATAATAATAATGGGCCGGGTCAAAACAGGGTTCTTGTGAGACTCGAAAAGGCAATTTGATTGAGCAGGAGTCAAACCAAGCTGTCACTTGTTGTACAATTGGCTACTTACAATGCATGTTGTGTACCTTTGTAAAAACAAGTGATTGTGAATTTGATTTATCATATTTTTATCATAATATTTGAGTTTAATTTGTGGATGTGATGATAACGAGATTATTATAAATCCAACACTTTCATGTTATGTGTTTGTATAGTTAGAATAATTATCTAAATATGATGATTTTCGTTAAGTTTAAATTAATGAATTGTAATACTATTATATATATACAGTGATTTGAAAATTTAAAACTACAAATATAGATAAAAACATGCTTTTAATAAGATTTTTTTTTTTGAAAATTTGATAATGTTACGCCATGTAACAAAAGTAGTTTCTCAGAAGTCCTTATCACGTGTTTTATAATATAAGTATGATATAGCTTATATTAAGTTACAAAAAAATATCAAATTAATTGAGATAATAAGAGTGTAAGAATATACAGAAACTTTATCAATATATTTAGAAATATCACTAAAAGATTCTCCATTTACATATAGAATATATCCGATTTCTAGATGACATTATTTTTATGTAATTTATCTTTATGCGTAATGGGTGGATCGGGAATTGATTGTTGTGACGATTATAAAGATTGCAATTAGACCATTTTGAATGGGATGTAAACATAAAAGGAGAAACTAAACAAATCCCAGTGGAGTGGATGATAGAAAATAAGAGTAGAGTTGGCTTCAAATATACTTAGATAGTGTTTGAAAAAAATTATAGGAAGCATTTTTGATAGTCACTAAAATTTGATGGCCCGAGTCTAATTCAAGCCCAAAGTTTCAAGTCTAGAAATGAACCTGAAATCATGCAAACAGTGGTAGAAGGGGGCCGGGAGGGTGCCCCGGCGTAGTCTCTTCGACGCTCAAGTTATAGACGTGAACGAATAAAAAAAAAATAACTTGGACGCCCCTCAAAATGAAAGTTAAGTAATGCAAATGAATGGAGCAAACCCGTATTTATAGGAGGCAAGGTTGGGGACCACGAACATTTTATAAGAGACCACGAGCGTGTAGTTTACGCGCCTCTCTTTCAGGGTTCGACGTCCAAAGACAACTCAAGAGGCCAAGACACAAAGCCAAGCTTACCTTCTTAGGGCTCGTCCACCCTAAGGGTTACCCACTTTAGGCGAGCCCTTCATCCACTTCTTTCCTCTACACTTCTCACATCTAATTTCACATCTCCATTTCATAAAGCTTTTGACTTACTCTTGAGACCCCATGACTAAGGTTCAACTTGATATTACTCTTCCTCACCCCTTGGGAGCCAACACACCTCTTCTTCAACACTGCTCTCTTGGGCCGACCTTATTCCCTACAATGAGACTCGAACATTAATTTTTGGCTATGGGCTTTAATTGAGGCTCAAACACGTGATGGACCTACTCTTTGAATATTAACTTCTAAATTTTTTTTTTACAAAATTTTAAATTTTTTTGAAAGTTTCTAAGAAATATCTTTAGATTTTTTCTTCACAAAATACGAGAGTGACATGAAATTTTCCGTGCCGAATACGAAGAAGATGCATTAGTGGCGTAAATCCCATGATGTTTGTTGGCTTGTGCCGCAGATTGCGAGGCCCTTGTGACATATGCACACCACTTCTCGTAATAAAAATCAGTTTAGGCGGCGCCCCGTGGGTCCGCGTCTCATTTGTGCTTTCTTTCACAAGTTTAGAGACCCTTGTCGGCTTCTGAAATATTCCGATCCACGGCATTTCTAGGCAAAAAAGAAAAGAAATTGTTATTTTTGTCCGAAATCCCACAAATCAACTTTTTTTTTTTTTTTTTAAATTAATTTGTGTGCACATGCATTCATTGATTAAATATAGATTGGCCTCGCATACATCGAATGAACACTAGTCCGACTATATGTACTCACTTCGAGATGGATGGATATTTATATTCTCTAGATGGCCTAGAAATCATGTGGTACCATGCAATTTAAAAATCATACACAAGATTAAAGAAGGTCTTCTTCGTTTTTCACACAAATTAGGGAATTCATTGCAAATATCAATTATACCAATAACTTTTCATTTTTATCCATATTTAATGAGCATTTGTATAAATGGTTTGTTATCTTTTTAATAGTTAGTTAATTAATTAAATTCAAATTAAACATGAAAATATTAGGAAAAGGAATAGAAGAAATATATCTAACTATGCATGTATATAAAACTATATATATTCGAGTAAAAAAAACAATTAAAAAAATGAAGAAAGATATATATATATAATTGGGACCGCAATAATATATATATTTTCAAAAAACTATAGATAGATACCCTGCTGAAATTAATGCATCTGTGTCGGGGAAAAATCAAGAAACTTGAATTGTTAGCCTTATGTTTGTAAAGTTGGATGTGTGGCTTTTAGGCATGCATAAGCGCAACACATTCATTGAGGCTGCCAAAAAGAATCTCACACACAAATGTATGCGGTTCACAGTTGGGTGTCAACTACAAAATCTTGTGTTTGGATTGGATGAATTTGTTAAATGGTGGGATTTGACATAACTCCGATCCCAAAGCTGTCTCAATGAGAGATGATACTTCAAATCCATTTATACAACTCTCGTAAACTTTATCCAACTGATGTGATCAGACAATAAAAAAAATTCAAGTAAAAGATTTGAAATTAATCAATATTTTTTTGCTAGCAATTTGCAATGTATTATGTTTAAGTTTGAGCCAAAGGAACACATTAAAATCAATACACTCGAATTTTTTCATCAAAATAAAATCTTAATTCATGTGTTTCAAGAAATCATCTCGTTCAAAATGCATCATGAGTTGTTAACTTATCAAAATAGCGTAACAGATCAAACTGACATGTGAATATGTCTGGCTTGGAAGGGCTAGTTCCGTGGAGACACGGCTAGCCCACGCCGGTGAAGGGATCCATGCATGATTGGAGGCGATATTTAGAGATTGGCCTTAGGCTTCAAAGCCATTAAACATTGGGGGGGGGGGGGGGACTGGCTTTTGAGGTTATCAAGAGACGGTGTTTGTTTGTTTTGATGGAGTCTACCAAACATTCATTCTTATCTGCATGCACAACATCCAAGGGAACACCAACTTGCTCTTTTTTCCTTTACTTTACGTACCAAATAAATGTGTAGGCCTTGGTGAGTTTCTTTTCCTTTTCTCCGCAGCTACCTTGCATACAATAATGTTTTGGAAGTAATCATTCACGAGATATTGTACATATTGATTCATTGGAAGTAAGACTTCGATTCTATAACAATAAATCACATGAATTATTATGACCATTGAATCTGGAACAAAAGATTTCTATTATATTATATATAATAAATCACACAAAATTATTATGAGATCGTTTCATGACCAAATTTTGTGAGACATACCTTTGACCCAACGCGACTCATGAAAAAATATTGTTTTTTTTATGTTCAAAGTATTAATTTTAACTGCGTAAATATTGTTTGAGTCAACCCGTTTTATAGATATAGATCATGAGATTGCCTCACAATAAACTTATGTACTCGTAATAACCAAGTCGTGTTGTGTAGGTATATGAATTGATAATGGGTTTGAATGGAAGGGCTAATTAGGATTTCAATTTCAAATCATTTCTTCAAATTTTTCATTAAATCCTATTCCTTATGCATGTTTAACCTCATAAAATAACTGGGAAGATTTAAAAAAAATGAAAAATGAAAAAGAAATATAGGATAAGAACGAGATCATATAGCTTTACATTGAGTAGGATCGCGATCCAAAGAACCGTCGGGTCAACTTTATTGATCGGCCCAAACCATTTTCTTTGGTGGGCTAAGTATTTAATGGATTGCAGTCATGTTTTTCCCCCTCCGTTTTTTTCAAAATGATTTATAGACGTTGAAACTATATCCATCAATCTATATTTATTATTAAATATAGATTTGCTTTAAATGTCTGAGTTGATGAAATAAGTAATAATATTAATAACTTTATTAAAGTACATAATAATAAAAACACACCTTTATACATTAGGAAGTAATAGTTGCATTTCTCTTGTTTTGCTTATATGTATAAATAGCTTTTTGGCGGTTTCTTCTGTAACTTTTGATTCATTCAATCACACTTGGTTGTATTGCATTTTGGAATTCTCTTCCGTTTGAATCTCAATGAAGATTTCTGGTTTTCTTTTTCGCTCTATTAATTCTGATATGGTATCAGAGAATTAGGTTGCTACTCTGATTTGTATTTGCAATGGCGAGAGGACAGCAAGCTCTCAATAATAAAGCTCCGCCGAATCTGATTGCGCGAGCACCTTTTGAAGACACCGGTAGTCCTTTGTAATTGCAGAATGGGGATCATCCAGGTATGAAATTGGTATCACACCTGCTTACAGGTAACAATTATATATAACTCTTGGAATCGATCGATGACTACCGCATTAACAGCCAAAAATAAGTTCGTATTTGTTGATGGTTCGTTGCTGAAACCTAATTCCGATGATTTGTTGTTTGGGGCATAGATTCGTTGTAATAGTATGGTAATTTCATGGATATTGAATGCTGTGAGTCGTGATATTGCGGATAGTCTATTGTATATGTCTACTGCCTCTGAAATTTGGGGAGATCTGCGTAATCGATTTCATGAGAGTAATGCTCCACGAATATTCCAGATTAAGAAACTATTGAATGGTCTGCAACAAGGCTCTATGGATGCTAATTCATATTATACAAAATTGAGAATTTTGTGGGATGAACTTAAGGATTTTCAACCGGTGTCTGTGTGCAATTGTGGTTCAATGAAAGAGTGGATGAACTATCAAGATCAGGAATGTGTTATGCAGTTTTTGATGGGATTAAACGATTCTTATGCTCAAATACGAGCTCAAATCTTGATGATGGAACCGACTCCAGCAATATCAAAGGTTTTCTCATTAGTATTGCAAAAGGAAAGACAGCGTTCCATACAAAAAAATATGAATTTTGGTCCGGATTTATCATTAATATCAACCCAACAATCGCATGTTGCTGCTGTGAAAAGTTTTCAAAACAACAGGGGAGGAAGAAATGGATATCCTAATGACAGACCTCTGTGTTCTGGATGTCATTATCCTGGTCATACGGTTGATAAATGTTTCAATATTAATGGATATCCTCCTGGTCATCCTAGGTATAAACAGATGCAACCGACTGATGGAAGAATTAGAGCAAATCAAGCTTATACTCATGCTTCTACTGATGTTCCTATGAATGATGGACGACTGCAAGTAAACAAGTCCTTTGTGACTCCTGATGCATCCATGAGTAAGATGGAAGATTCTTTGAATCCCGACCAATGCAGACAACTCATTGCATTTTTTAGCTCAAAACTTCAGTCTGGGCATGGAAACACAATGGCCAATCAGCAGGCAGAATCGTCTGTTTCTTTCTCAAATGGTATTCATTCTTTATCCATTGGATTTAGTTCTAATCTTGCTTCTGACTGGGTTCTTGATACGGGTGCAACACATCACATTTGTTGCTTTTTAAATCTCTTTTCTTCTTTTAAACCCAAAATCTCTCGTGTTACCTTACCAAACAATTCCATAGCATCATCCACACGTGTTGGCTCAGTTCAAGTGACATCTAAATTGGTTTTAGACAATGTCTTGTTTGTTCCTCAATTCTGTTTTAACCTGCTTTCTGTCAGCTCATTAACTACACAAATATCTTGTTTCGTTTCCTTTTCTCATGATTTATGTCACATTCAGGATCTTACCAAGGACAAGATGATTGGGATGGGTAGAAGAGTTGGAAATCTATACATTTTGAACACTCAAATTCAAGACTTTCCTCCAGCAATCTGTAATGTTTACTTTAGTGCTTCTGAACTATGACATTATAGATTGGGTCATCCTTCTTTTTCAAAGCTTGCTACTGTAAATAAAGTCTTGCATCCTACTTCAATAAAACATGTTGATTCTTTTGTTTGTGATACGTGCCATTTATCCAAACAAAAACGTTTACCTTTTGTTTCAAATAATTCTCGTCATGATACTGTTTTTCAGTTGATTCATATTGATATTTGGGGACCGTTTCAGACTTTAAGTGTTGAAGGCTATAGGTATTTTTTGACAATTGTTGATGATTATACACGTTTCACATGGGTTTACCTTCTTAAATCCAAGTCTGATGTAGTCAATATCATTCCTCAATTTTGTAAGATGGTGCATAATCAATTCGGACAGAAGGTCAAATCTGTAAGATCTGATAATGCTCCTGAATTGAACTTTTCCCAGTTCTTTGAAAATGAAGGGATTCTTTCTTACCATTCATGTGTTGAAAGACCACAACAAAATTCTCTAGTTGAAGGCAAACATCAATACATTTTGAATGTCGCTAGAGCATTAGTGTTTCAATCAAACATTCCACTAGAATATTGGGGGGATTGCATTCTCACCTCAGTATATCTCATTAACAGGACACCATCTTCATTTTTATCTAACAAAAGTCCTTTTCACCTTCTCTTTGATAAAAATCCTTCTTATGATCATTTAAGGGTATTTGGATGTTTATGTTATGGTTCCACTCTTCTTTCCCATCGCCATAAGTTTTCACCTCGAGCTATACGATCTGTGTTTCTGGGTTATCCATAAGGTTATAAGGCTTATAAGTTGTTAAACCTGGAAACAAATCATGTCTATATCTCCCGTGATGTAATTTTTCATGAGAATTCTTTCCTTTTAAGGATCAAGCTTCTATTGCTCCAGACTTAGATTCCTTCTTTGATTATGTTTTTCCAGACCAGTCTACTGCTCCATCATCCTCAATGAACTTACACAAATTTTTCCAGAAAACCAACCCGCTTTGACACGTTCTCATCGGGTCACACAAAAACCCATTCATTTGCGTGATTTTCATTGTTATGCTACTTATTCTCTTTCTTCATCTTTTCCTACAGTTCATCCTATGCACTTAGTGCTTAGTGATCAGAAACTTTCTAGCTCACATCGTTCCTTTATTCATACTGTCTCTGCCATTTCTGAACCGCAAACATTCGCTCAAGCTGCTGCTCAGCCAGCGTGGTGCCAAGCCATGACTGATGAACTTTGAGCACTTGAAAACAATGGTACATGGACCATTGTTTCTTTACCTCCTCAGAAAAGTGTTGTGGGTTGTAAATGGGTTTACAAGGTCAAGCTTAAGGCTGATGGTTCTTTAGAAAGATATAAAGCACGGTTGGTTGCCAAAGGTTATACGCAACAAGAAGGGATAGACTATCTCGAAACGTTCTCTCCTGTCGCCAAATTGGTTACTGTTAGGACCTTGTTAGCCTTAGCTTCCATTCACAATTGGTTTCTTCTTCAATTAGATGTCAACAATTCCTTTTTGCATGGTGATCTTTGTGAAGAAGTTTATATTTCTTTACCTCCGGGTTATCAACGAAAGGGGGAGCCTTTACCCAATAATCCAGTCTGTAAGTTGCATAAATCGATCTATGGGCTTAAACAAGCCTCAAGGTAGTGGTTTTCCAAGTTTTCTTCCACTTTACTGAGTATTGGTTTTGTACAAAGCCATGCAGATAATCCTCTGTTTGTTAGAACACGTTGGGATATTTTTTTGGCATTACTCGTATACGTTGATGACATTGTAATTGCCACTAACAATAAACAAGAAGCAGAAGATCTCAAAGTGTTCTTAAACAGTAAATTTAAACTGAAAGATTTGGGGGATTTGAAGTATTTTCTGGGAATAGAAGTGGCAAGGTCAGCCTGTGGCATATCTATTTGCCAACGACATTATGCTATTCAGTTGCTATCGGAAGTGGGACTCACTGGTTGTAAGTCACGCAGCACACCTATGGATGTTTAATATGAAGATTAATTGTGAAGAAGGAGAATTACTGTCTGATCCAATCATGTATAAAAAACTTATTGGAAAGCTGCTGTATTTGACTATCACCAGACCAGATTTAGCTTACTCTGTGAATATGCTAAGTCAGTTCGTTGCTAACCCAATAGATGCACATCTGCAAGTTGCTTATTCAGTAATTAAATACATTAAAGGCACCATCGATCAAGGGTTGTTTTATAGTTCTAAGTCTTCTCTGCAGCTTACTTTCTTTTCAGACGCTGATTGGGCAACTTGTCCGGACACACGTCATTCTATTACAAGTTTTTGTGTGCTCATTGGTGAATCTTTAGTATCATGGAGGTCTAAGAAGCAACAAACGGTGTCACGTTCATCTGCAGAAGCAGAGTATCGCTCCATGGCTAGTGCAACATGTGAAATCACTTGGCTGCTATCATTGCTTAAAGATTTGCATGTTTCTCATCCTAATCCAGCTGTTTTGTTTTGTGATAATCAAGCAGCAATTCATATTGCATCTAATCCTGTATTTCATGAACGCACCAAGCATATCGAAATTGATTGTCATGTGGTGCGAGAGAAGATCCAGCAGGGTATCATCAAAGCCTTGCACATTTCTTCTCATCTGCAACTTGCGGACCTGTTCACTAAGTCCTTGCTGCCAAATTAGTTCCGCACATTGCTATCCAAGATGGGTGTTCATAACATACATTCTCCATCTTGAGGGGGAGTATTAAAGTACATAATAATACAAACACGCGTTTATACATTAGGAAGTAAAAGTCGCATTTCTCTTGTTTTGCTTATATGTATAAATAGCTTTTTGGCGGTTTCTTCTGTAACTTTTGATTCATTCAATCACACTTGGTTGTATTACATTTTGGAATTTTCTTCCGTTTGAATCTCAATGAAGATTTCTGGTTTCCTTTTTCGCTCTATTAATTCTGATAAACTTTGATTTCCTCTATCAACATTTTCTCCGTTTAGCTTGTCGCATGGATTTTGCCCGATACGATTTATCCGATTAACTTAATTTTCAGCCTACTGCTTTAATCCAGAGATTTATCCACTAGACATGGAACAGTTCTCCTAAAACCAAAAAATGGTTCAATCCGACTTGATCCCAATCTTAATTTGGGCCGTCAAAAAGTTCAAAAAGAGAAAATGCAAGGAAGCACATGTTTTTGGCCCAACACGTTATCAACATTTATTGGGTTCTAAAACTCGTCTTTTTCAAATATCTGCCTGTTTTTTCCTGCCATTTCTCCATTTATTACTGCGACCAAGATTTCAGATTTGTATGCGGCGGGAATGGAATTGGAGTAGCAAGGGAATGGAATGAGCAGTAATCCCACTCTCCCCACTCCAATTATCTGCGGGATCGGCCGACGGGTTGCTTATTTTCAGGTTATCTTCACCTCTCTGTAGCCATTTTCATGTATATGTTGCTTGTTGCCGGCCTGTTTGCATCGCTTCAGTATTCGACTGTATCACCTCTATTCTCCATTTCGATTGCGGCAGCTTTGGATTACAGAAGCCGCTGAAACGAATTCCACTCTGTATAATAAATTTGCAGTTATGCCAATGTTAAGTTTAGCAACAACAAAACTGGAAAGATCTTCAATTTCGACTAATTTAACGTCTCGACACACTGCGATCTCTTGCCAGTGAATTTTTGAAGTCATGCTGCACGAATTGCTGCTGGCTCTCTTGGGGTACACTGGGGATCTCATAATCGATGGGAGGGAATACAATGAATCACCGCGTGTTAGCTTATCCCCAGAAGCTCCTCTCGCCGAGGAGCCTACTTTCAAACTCGCTCCTGATATATCCTTTATTCAGCCCAGCGATAAGTATTCACGCTATATTTCGCTTTTTCTTTTTTTTTTTTTTTCTGTCAAGACTTAAGAAGTTGATTTCTTCATTATGACAAGGGTTTTTTTGCTTTTCTTATAAAAGTTGTTTCGGGCTATGGCTTGCAGGGAAGTAATCGAAAGGATTATCACACTAGGGTTTTATTACCGGGAACTAGAACGTTTTGCAGCCAAATCTCGAAATTTGAGTTGGATTAGAGCTCCAAATGAGTCTCCTTTATCAAGAGTAAAGGAATCATTGAAAGCTAAAAAGGTGAAGCCTAGCGTGTATAGAAGAGCAATTGCGAACGGCATTGTTGAGGTGCTCTCTGTTTACAGGTCAGCTGTTTTGCACATTGAGCAGAAAATGTTATCTGATTCTCTGCCCATTTTGGCAACAGTGACTCAAGGACTCAATAAGGTAGGATATTGCTTATTCTCCTGCTTGAAAGTTGTGAGCCCGACTCTTTGTAATATTTCTTATGTCTCTGGTTGTGTTCTTTGTCCCCTAGGGCTGTTTGCGAATAACGTGAATCAATAACTATAATGAGGGAAAATAAAACTGTATTGAGATGATTGGTTGTTCAATGTTATATACAAGATCAGTGTAACTACTTTAACTAATTCATTAACTAACTTGATTACACAACTAATATATCTACATTTATATATTGTAATCTAATATGCCCCCCTCAAGATGAACTGTAGATGTTGTGAAGGGACATCTTGGACAGCAACGATGATAACGTCGAATGTGGAAGTGGCTTTGTGAACATATCTGCAAGTTGAAGGTGTGATCGAATCGGTAAAAGCTTAATAATTCCAGCAGTAAGTTTGCTTCGAATGAAATGACAATCAATTTCTATATGTTTGGTGCGTTCATGGAAAATTGGATTGTTGGCAAGATGCATGGTTGAATGATTGTTACAGTAGATGCTAACTGGTGTCGGAGAATCCACTTGTAGATCCTTAAGAAGTTGAAGAAGCCATAGTACTTCACTTGTGGTATTTGCTAACACACGGTATTCTGCTTCAGTTGAAGACTTGGATATTGTTGCTTGTTTCTTTGTTTTCCAGGATATGAGTGCATCACCAAGAAATACACAGAAACATGTAACCGATCTCCTTGTGTCTGTACATGCTGCCCAATCAACATCTGAAAATGCACGCAAATGAGTAGATGAATTTGTTGGAAAGAAGATGCCTTGTCCAGGAGTAAACTTGAGATATCGTAGCAACTGATGGACAACCTTAAAGTGAGCACTACGAGGAGTAGCTACATCTTGGCTTAATTTGTGAACAACAAACATTATATCAAGTCTGGAAAGTGTGAGATATAAAAGTTTGCCTATAAGCCTTCGATATTGAGTAACATCTTCAAGTAAATCACCCTCGGAAGAAGTCAAATGATTTCGAGAATCCATGGGTGTATTGGTTGGTTTGCTACCCAAGAACCCTGTATCATTTAATAAATTGAGAGTATAGTTTCGCTGAGATAAGAAGATCCATTTGCTTGACCGTGCAATCTCAAGTCCAAGGAAATACTTAAGATTACCAAGGTCCTTGAGCTTGAATTGGTTTTGAAGTTCAGATTTCAACATAGCAATAAGTTCAGATGATGGCCTAACAATGATAATATCATCAACATCTACCAGTAGTGCTAAGAATGACGATCCTGAACCTCGAGTGAATAATGTGTGATCCGATTGAGATTGAACAAAATTGAAGTCAAGTAAAGCTTTGGAAAACTTTGTGTACCACTGTCTGGATGCTTGACGAAGACCATAAATTGATTTATGTAATCTACAAACCAATCTTTGAGATAATGAAACTTGTGGAGTTGGGATAGAATATCCAAGAGGAAGATCCATGTAAACTTCTTCAGTGAGATCACCATTAAGAAAAGCATTATCAACGTCTAACTGAGCAAGATTCCAGTTGTGATTAGCCGCTAATGCAAGGAGAACTTTAACAGTAGCCATCTTAGCAACTGGAGAAAAAGTTTCAAAGAAGCCAATACCTTCTTGTTGAGTGTATCCCTTGGCAACTAAACGTGCTTTCTGTCGACTTACTGATCCATCAGAAGCATATTTGATCTTATAGACCCAGCGGCAGCCAATGGAGTGTTTGTCTAAAGGTAATGGTACAATGGACCATGTGTGATTGGATTCCATAGCATCAAGTTCCTCTTGCATTGCAACTCTCCATTCATGAAGCTTGACAGCTTGATGAAAAAATTGAGGTTCATATTGAGAGGAAACCGTGAGAACAAAATTCCTATGAGATTCAGATAAAGTATTGTAAGACAGATGATTACTGATAGGATATAAAATTTTGGAAACAGGAGTGGTGTTGTGATGTAATAAGTGACAATGATAATCCCGAAGATATGTGGGTTGTCGCCCCAGAAATGAACAGGAACTTGAGATTGAAAAAAGAGTGAACGAGCCACATTTAACAGATGTTGATGCTTCCTTTCAACAACTGAGTTCTGTTGTGGTGTTTGAACACACGAAAACTGATGTAAAATTCCTTTAATGTGGAAAAACTCAGTGCAAGATAATTCTTTTGCATTATCTGTACGAAAGGCCTTGATTTTCTTTGTGGTTTTTGAACAGCCCATGAATTTTGGAATGATTTTTGTGAAGATTCACCTTTTGAAGCAAAAGCCATGCTATTCCCTGAATTATCAGTAATGGGATTTCCAATCACCCTTTGGCGCTCCTCTTGGACAATTAGAGCAAAAACACGATTAATTGATGGTAATGGATCTGTAAGTAGTATCTGACTCCGAACATGCGCAAAGGAATCATTAAAACCCATCAAGAAAGCCATAGTATAATCCATTTGGAAATAGGCATAAATGTTTTTAACACCATGACAGATCCACTTACAACAAGAACATATAGGGCGAAAATGATTCAATTCTTCCCAGAAAGATTTGAGTTTAGTAAAATATACACTAACGAGATCATGACCTTGACGAAGAGACACTAAATCACGCTGGAGTTGAAAAATGCGAGGACCATTACTCTGCTGAAATCGATCTTGAAGATCAATCCAAATATCTGCGCCCGATTCCGCAAACAAAATACTTGCTGATATATCTTTTGATACGGAATTGAGCAGCCAGGAAATCACAATGTTGTTTCGATTCCAAGCATTGAGCAGATTGACTTCAGAATCAGCAGGTTTGGAAATTGATCCATTAATAAATCCCAGCTTGTTCTTGACAGATAAAGCAATCTTCATTGATCTGCTCCATGAAATGAAATTATCGCCGGTGAGTGGCTGCGAAACAAGAACTAATCCCGGATTATCAGAATGATGAAGATAATATGGACTCATCGGATCATCCATGATCGATCGTGGAGATGTATGCCAAACAGAAGGAACAGGATTTGCCATGAATCTTGAAAAAAAAATCTGGAAAATAAATCAAGAAGATGCAGTTGATGCTGATGAACGATTGAGAAGATAGAGAGTAGGGTGCGGAAGCTCTCTGATGCCATATTACAAATAATGAGGGAAAATCAAACTGTATTGAGATGATTAGTTGTTCAATGTTACATACAAGATCAGTGTAACTACTTTAACTAATTCATTAACAAACTTGATTACACAACTAATATATCTACATTTATATATTGTAATCTAATAATAACTGAAACGTGTTATGATTTTCTCAATATATGATTGGAACTTTGCACTTTAAATTGGATGGATTTATTTGCCATTTTGTCCTTTGAGCTTGTGGTATAATATTTTCTTGGAACCTGAGAGCTTATTCCTGCAGGCTTTGATTATATTATTATGTTTTATGTTCTTTTCTTCACACGGTTTGTGGGGCTATGTGGCAATGGCAATATGCACAGTGTACTCATATAAGGTTAATTGAGATTACATTTGGAAATATTGTATATGTTGAGCAGTTTAATGATACCAATCTGCAATATTTTTTTTTTGTGCTTGAAGCATATTTCTTTATTCATTCCGAATTTGCTTGCTTTTCATTTTGATGAATGCTTACTTTCAAGTTTCCTTCACAGTTCTTGATTTTGTTGCCACCACTTTATGAGCTAATTTTGGAGATTGAGCGTGATAACATTTGTGGAGGGAAACTTCTCAACCTTTTGCACAAAAGATGCCACTGCGGGGTTCCTGAGCTGCAGACTTGCATTCAGAGGTGTGAACTGCTTATTGAGATCTACTTGTTTAATGCTTGTATCAACAATGTTTTTTCAGCTTAGTTTTGTTTGGCGGTTGCTTCAGTCTGTATCGTTCTGAAGTCTAGAACAGCCATAAATGTTGTTGTCTTTAGCATATTGTTCTACATAACAGGTATCGATAAGCTTCCAGCTGAATATATGGAGGGCTATCGAAGCTGTAGATCAATGTCTAAAATGCTTTTTAAAATGCAATTTCTACATGCACTTTTCCATTGAATTTGTTGATGGATTTGGTAATAAATGTGTAAGACAGGCTATTGTGGCATGGGCATCAGGTCATGTACAATCAACTGGCTTCATGGATGGTGTATGGTATACTGCATGACCAATATGGAGAATTTTTTCTTAGAAGGTATGAGATTTCGTAGTAGCTTTATTCATCATCTTTGATATATTAGCTTAAAAAACTCCCTAAAATGAATTCCCTCCTTTCCAGGCAAGAGGATAGGGATTCTGAACATGAATCACCTCCAGATACTCTCGAGAAGTTGGCACACTTGTCAGTTAACGATGCATCATTGGCTGACTGGCATCTGGGCTTCCATGTTTATCTGGTACATTTTTCATCGATCAACGGTTGTTTGTCTTCGTTCTTGATGCTTGCAGACTACTGTTGGTACTCTTCATGGCATACCTGAAAAAGGATTGTGGTTGTTGTATGCTTGTTTATTTCAATATATGAAGAGAAAATAAAGGAAAATGTGTTAAATATCGACTATTCGGCTTTGATGTTTCGGAAGGATTGCTATTTTTAATTGATCATTTTTCTCATTGAACAGTGCCATAGTTACTCATTTTTTCACTTTTTTTTTTGGTTTCAGTATCTTCTTCTTTCAAAAACAATTGCCCATTTTCATATATTGCAGGATATGCTTCCAGAGTACATTCCTATGAATGTTGCTGAATCTGTACTATTTTCTGGAAAAGCTATCAAGGTTCTACGAAATCCACGTCCAACTATTCAATACCAGGATGCATCATCACAACAGCAGATACCCAAAGGCTCACAAAGGGGACAAGGGTTTCCTGGGAAGTTCTCTCTTCAGAAGGACTCTTCTGTTAAGAGCATTTTGATTGGAGAAGAATTGCTTCCTCAGTCTGAGGCTGACAAAATTGAGGCAATGCTGCAAGATTTAAAGGTTTTCACCTATTTTTAACTTGTGTAGATGAAATTTGGTTAATACTCAAGTCTATCAGTTTTAGAATATCATAAAAATCTATTTCTAATGTAGAATGAAGTGATGTTCCCATTATAGTTATTATACATCTCGGTCTTTTTTCTTGTAATTGAAACTCAAACCTTCGCGTGCTTGTATAATTTTGATATTAGCATATGTTTGAATTCTCTATTGAGATATTCTATTATTTCCTCAGGAGTCATCTGAATTCCATAAGAGATCATTTGAGACCGTGGTCGACTCAATCAAAGCAATTGCAGCAAGTCATCTTTGGCAGGTGCTGAATGCAGTCGTTGTTCTGTGGCCTCAAAGAAAGTAATTAATGTTTTTTCTTTGTCATGTTTGCAGCTTGTTGTAGTGCGCGCTGACTTGAATGGTCATTTGAAGGCTCTTAAAGATTATTTCCTTTTAGCAAAAGGCGATTTTTTCCAGGTTTGATTAGAGGCGATTGCATCTATTTTTGAAAATATTTTATTTGCTAAGTTTTCTGGATCAGGATTTGCATATCAAACTAAAGAACTCAGCTGTTAGATATTTTGATGGCATTTGATTGGATTATCATTAATTTTTAGCTTAAAAGTTTCAAAAGTAGTTTTAAATAAATTTTGAATTGTGTATGGTGAAATTTTTGAAGTTTGTTTGATTTTTTTTAAAAAAAATTGGATGTCTGTTTGGTTTCTTCATTTCTGGAAATTTGTTTGTGGGATGTTTTTTTTTTGTTCTCGAATGGTTTAGTGATTGTGAGAGACTTGATTTTGGAAATGTCTGAAACTAGTAGCTACTCTGAAAAATCTGCGAGCACAACTGCAATAGTTTAAATGGAAATTTGTGGAATGCAGATTACCTTTCTATCTTCCTCACTATTTATCCTTTTTCGGTTTTAGTCTATTTCTTTTCCTTGTAGTAATGGTGATTTTTTTTCTCAAAAAAAAATAGAGTTTTCTTGAAGAAAGTCGCCAGCTCATGCGATTACCACCTCGTCAATCAACTGCTGAAGCTGATCTCATGGTTCCTTTTCAATTGGTATGGTTTAATCACGACAGTCATCATGATTAGAAAGATATACTCCTTTTGCTATCCTTGCATCAGTTGATTTCACCAGTGATTTATTTGTGTGATGATTGAATTCAATGCTGAATGTGTTCTAGTTTCTTTAAATGTTATTTTCTTCCCCCCCAAAGGGAAAGAATATATCGTTTTACTTTCTTGTTCAAAGGTTATTTAATCAATATGGGTGAAATATACTCGATAATTTTCGAAGTTAATATTTACGCGATTATATCTTTTCATTGTAAAGTGATTATTAATATAAGATTTAAGTGAGTTTCAAAGGGATCAAATAAAAAATTAAAGAAAATACAATGAAGGAAATAAATGAATTCAACGCGATTCTTTTCAAATTCAGTTTGGGTTTTCACTTTTCATAAATTCAGTGAGCTCAGTGAGACATGAAGCTCCAGTGGGGGTCCATTTTTTGTTTTTTTTTTACGAAAAGTGGGGCTCGTATTAATCTGCCCTGAAAATGAATATCTTTGGCAAATCCTACTATGCTGTAAGTCTGTAACAATCATATCTAATGCAGGCTGCAATAAAAACCATTGGCGAAGAAGACAAATACTTCTCTAGAGTGTCTCTGAGGTTTTACACTCTTTTTGTCTCCTAATCTCAACTGAGACGTGCTATAACTTTTCAGAGTAACTTCTGTCCTAATTTAATTTTTTTCAGAATGTCAGGAATCATGGTTAAGACTTCACAGGTTGATTTTCCAAAAGAAAAAACATATTCTGTTGGAGACTCACGTATCCCGTCAGGTACCTCCTTGGAAACATCCATTGATGGTTGGGATGGCATTGCTCTTGAATATTCTGTTGACTGGCCCTTACATTTGTTCTTTACGCAGGAGGTTCTCTCTAAGTAAGTTATGGGTTGGGGTCATGGTTTTTCCTTTTGCATATGAAGTGAAAATAGATTACATATTTCGTCATTCTGGAATTTCATCTGCTTGGTTTTCTCCGCAGCATCAAAGTTTATGGCTGCTGCTGACTACCCTTTTCTATCAACCATGGTCACAGGTATCTGAGGATCTTCCAATACTTACTTCGATTAAAGAGGACACAGATGGAATTGGAGAAGTCCTGGGCTTCTGCGATGCGTGAAGATCATTCTGATTTTGCCAAACGCCACAGTGAGCGCTCAAAGAGTTCAATATCTCAACAGCGACGACGTTGTAAACCAATGTGGCGTGTCAGAGAACATATGGCCTTCTTAATAAGAAATCTTCAGTTCTATATCCAGGTACTTGCAATGCCCTTATGCTCGGTGCTGATTTACTGCCAATAAATGCTTCTTTGTTTGATATAATAGAATAATTTGCATGTGAAATGCATACATCTTAATTTCTTTAATTCTCTTTTAAGTGATTTACTTGTTATTTCAAGAATCTATAATTTTGCCAGGTGGATGTGGTTGAATCTCAATGGAATGTTTTGCAAGCTCATATTCAAAGTTCTCGTGATTTCACAGAACTGGTGGGCTACCATCAAGAGTAAGTGTTGTGCAAATTTTTTTTCTAGCTTAAAGAATTGCAGGTGATCGTGCACATAAAATATATAGTTTGGTTTGTTTTTGTTGCAATGGTGGATGAATCGTTGAAGTCTGGCATTGATTAATTAATTATGTCTGTGCAGATATTTATCTGCACTAATTTCTCAATCTTTCCTGGACATTGGCTCTGTATCACGCATTCTGGATGGAATAATGAAAGTTTGCTTGCAATTTTGCTGGAAGATTGAAACCCATGAAAACAATGAAAGTACGGCCGAACTGGAGCACATAGCTGAGGTACTACTAGTGCGTACAGGCAACATTATTGTCTGCACTTTATTAGAATAACACCAAATGAAGTTCAATCTGACTTTTGCATTACATTGAACTCATCTGGTTACAAAGTATCGTGAAATGAGTGGACCCTGTAGCCCATTTATCGTGTTGGATGTCTATATCTCTGCAGGAGTTCAACAAGAAATCAAATTCGTTATACACCATCCTCCGCAGCAGCAGAATAGCTGGGAGTCAAAGGGCACCATTCCTCAGGCGTTTTCTTCTGCGTCTTAACTTCAACTCCTTTTTTGAGGTCAAATACATACAACTGAAAAGAATTTAATATGACCATCTGTATGATTATGAAATAATTTGCTTAAATATTTGTGTTGGCAGGCAACTGCAAGGGGAGTGCTGAATGTTGTGAGACCGCGGCCAGCACTTGCAGGAGTTCTACAATGAGTTAATGCTTATGTTTCCGAAATATCCCTCATTCGAGTTAACCAAGGGTGTTGCTATGTTGCTAGGATGTTTATCGCCACTTGTGTAAGTTATTTCCGGTGTGATGACTGCTGTGTAAGTGTTGCTCTGCCTGATTGATCAAGTTGAAAGAATGTACAGCTTAATTCCTAGCTAGATGAGGATTAGTGTGGCTCCTGGTTCTGATGTTTTCCCATCTCCTCTGTATTATTTTCCTGTTTGTTTAGTTTTAAAATATAATGCATGGGGCCAACATGAGAAAAGGCCAGTGATCTTAACCAATTGATTTTTCAGTTTATTTTATAGTTTGTGTTCATCATAAATGGTTTTAGCTCAAAATGCAGATAATATATATCAAATAAAGTTGAACTCATCGAACAAAAGTTTGTACATATTCCTTATATGATGCTATCAATTCACAAACAAAAAATATTTCTTACTAACTGAATATTTAAAATTAGAAGATAAATTTGAAATTGTACATTAAATTAAATTTAATTACACATGTTTTTGGCCCAGAAACTTACTTTACACATTTCTAAATACATGTTTTATTATTAATGAATTCCCAGCTAATACATTTGTTGAAATTATTTTAGATTGTGCTTGGAGCCTTGGATTCAAGGATTTCAAATACACGGATTTGGTTGTAATTTTATGTCAACAATGAAACAATTTTCAAATTATAAATTTATACTTCCCATATTTACTCTTTATTAGTTATATAAGGTAGAATGAATTTCAAATGATATCATTTTTGAGTGAATTTGAAATCATTTCTAATTAGCACGTAAAAGGGACAAGGGTATGTTGGTCTCATGGATTCTTTATTCATGACATTGTTCATATTTACAATAAAGAATAGTGTTTTTCTCATGTGACTCAAATAAAAAATCTATCTCACGAAATTTACGTATGACAACGTCTCATACAAGTTTTTGCTAATATGAAATGGAAGAATTTGAATTTTATGAATTTATTTTTTTAAACAATTAAAATACATTTGAAATCTTGTCATATATGCACAACCTTACTGGAAATTTTATTAACTTTGAACATTGTATGTAGGAAATAAGAATAGGGAATAAGAAAATGAAACTTGAAGATTCAAATTTTATTTTACTCTGAATAAATTAAATTCTCATGTAATAATTCACTTATGTAAAAGCATATATCCAAAATGGGATATTTGGGAAAATGGATTTTGTCAAACATATATATATTTTTTTAAAATGATCTCCTCAACTGTATATGAAATATACCACAGAAGGTCATTTTTTTTTAAAAAAAATTGTTAACTAAAGTTTGATAATAAAAAAAAGCCCATCCAAAATGATTGATTAGAGATGATTATGTAGTATAAGTTATAAGATTAAATGACCAGTGAATATCATTATGTATATAATATTAAAATTTACATTAAAAAATAGACAATTTTTCCCATGTTAACAATGAATATAAATCATTGTTGAAATTTAGGAAAAAAATACAAAGTTAATGAGAAGAATAGCATTTACAAATAATTTATAATTTTATTCATCATAAAACTAATTAATAATTGGTAAATAATATTAAGAATAAGAATAATTAGGGGTGTGCATTAAACGGTTCAAATCGAAAAAATCGACTGGACCGTAAATTTTGGGTTTTTTTTGGTTCGGTTTAAATGGTTTTTCAGTCGGTTCTGGTTTTTATTTTTGATAGTTTTGGTTTTTCGGTCCAATTTTTGATTTTGAATTTTTAAAAATCGAAAAAACCGAACACACCATTTAAAATATAATAAATAATAAAAATAATTAATATATGTAATTTTCATCAGGTTTAGAGATTTACAGCCTATGCTTTTGACTTTTCATCGTCAATTTTTAACCTGGTAACCGTCAATCGCTAATTTTTTTATTATTTTGTTTTGATGTTTGTAAGATAACTAACAAATTAAAATGGTTACAAGAATCATAGCTATGCCTATTTTTATTACTTAATTTTGATGTTTCAAAATAATAAAAAATTTGGTTTGATCCGTGTTTTTTTATATTATATTTGTTTTAAATTTTTAACATACAACTTCATTTATAACTTAAATTTTTACTCAAACCGTAATAATCGTCGATACTAACCGAGACCGTAATAAGAAAATCGAACCAAATCAAAATAAAATGATTTGATTTCGGATTAATAATTTAAAAAATGGTTAACCAAAACACCGAATGAATTTTATTAAAATCGAACCGACTTGACCATTGTACATGCTTAAAAATAACTTCGTCTATTTGCATTCTATAACATAAAATAAAATAAAAAAGATATAAATAATGTCTATTTAAGTTTAACAATTTGTAAATTTAATAGAGACTCGTTTTCGCTAGATTACTACTCCTGCTCCGCAGTGGCGGCGTTGCTGAGGAGAAGACGGCCAATATTTATCATCATCGCGGCGGAGAACGAAACCCTTCACATAAATCCAATGGAGGATGATTTTTCGGACTCCGTTCCCTGCTCCTCCATAGCTGTCGATTCACTCATACGCTTTAGCTCGGTAAGCCTCGCCACTTTTGAAAAGACTCATTTTCACGACGGCTACTGATGTAAAAAAGTTGATAATTGATTGCAATTCAGGGGGGAGTGATCTGGGGTTCTTGTGTTGGTCCTTTTGATGCTACAAGTTTGGGTAAAATCTTTGCTTTCAGTCAATTATGTATTTCGACTTTTTATTTTTTTGAGCTAAAGCCACCGAGCAATTCGTTTGATTTTGTCGAATAATTTAGGTCTCTCGGGCATGGCTCGAGCGAGGTTTATTGTAAGTCGTTCGTTCTTTCTAATGGTTCCTTCAGCATTTTTCTTGATTTTTGGATTTCTGAGGGAGTATGAAGTTGATAGGTTTTTGCGTTCTGATATTTGATTGCAAATGCAGGCTAAGTCCATTGGCCGGCACGGATTTCGATGGGGTAATATATTGCTTGTTTAGCGATTAGTATATTGATTTTTGAAGTCATTTTGTTAATCAATTTCTGATTTTGATTTTTGGATTATCCAGGGCTATTTGCTGCTGTGTTTTCTTTTTCTCACTGCGGAATTCAAAGATATCGGAGGCGGAAAGATTGGGTTAGTAAATTTTTTCAGCTGAAGGATTTTGTGCAGAATTCATCCAAAACATTTAACTCCATTTTGATTGTCTGATTCATGTTTGGCTTGAGTGCCTCTTCCATTGGAAGTTCAGTTGTGCATAGATTTATCATTTGTTGGATTCTGCTTTGTCAAGTTAGAAGAAATATAAGAATAGCTTTAAGTTACAAACTGAAAATGGCCTCGGCTTTGTGGTAAAAATGCGTTTCTTTTGGCGAATTAGTAGTTGGTTATCTGTGCAACTGAGTTATTTAGTAGGAAAACAATATTCTCCATGCTTACGATCCACATTCTCGTTCAAGGATCTCAAAATAAGTTCTTGTTAGTACTTTCTGGACCTTCACGATGTCTTGGTTAACCTGAATGATTTTCACCCTCGTGGCATTTATAGTAGCTACACAGAGAGACGAAATGTCAAATAATAAAATAAAAAACTGAATGAATTTAGTGTTGAAGCGTTTTTATAGTCGCCATGCCTCAATTTGGTTATGGATTGGAAATCAGGTTTCATCCTTATTTACTATGTTAGTACTCTTTTTGCATGAATGATAAGATATATTTCTGTTTGACCAGAAATTTGAGATATTGCAAATATGTTGTTTAAACTTTAATAGATGCCGAATTTGTTTTGCCAAGTTATCAAGTGTAATAAGATAGCTGTGACAACGAATTGATTATTGGGTAGTCTACATTTTTATGTAGGTTAATACCTTGGCTGCGGGTGCTGTTGCCGGGGCAGCTTATGGTGCTGGAACCCGGAAATGGAAACAGACTGCCGGTATTACTGGTCTTTGTTGTACAATTTTCCAGTTTGCCAACAACTCCAAATCTGTTTGATACATTGTATCAGTAAGTTTGCAGCTGAGCCAGACAATTCCCATCGTGCTCTCACGAGAATTTCCAGGACTCCATTTGGTTTTCAGGAATATTGACAATTTTTATATCTTGTATCAATATTCTTCGGGAATATCGATAGATTAAATTATTATATTGTATCCGTAGATCTATCAAGTATCAATATAAAAACATATTGTGCTACATCAAGAATATCAACATAAGTTTAAATTATGTGCTTTTTCAGGAGCGTCAATAATAAACTAGAAGCATGAACCTAAAAAATAAAATTTATGCGATTTCGAGGAGAATCAATATAAAATTTAAATATTGTGCTTATTCGAGAGCATTCATACAAATATAATAATAACTTTTTTTTCTCTACCTTGATGAACATCATTCGTGCTGATAACGTGTTATAAATTTATTTATTAGATAAAAGGAGATAAATAATGAGAGAATGAAATACATAAAAATGAGTAAATCAATTGTCTCTCATTTTAACTATACATATCTATTTATAAAGTAGAATTAATGTTACACAAAAAGAATATTACAATCAAATCAATCACCTAAATATCATCTATATATAACAAAAACTATTTTAATCTTATTGCATTTCACATAAAAACTCGTATATATGTGTGTGTGTCTGTGATGTACCGAAAAATTCTCGGATCATCCTCGGACTCTGGCTGGGAAGGGAAAACTCAGGAGGGAGCGGATAGAAGATGGGCCCGGTTAGGAAAAGTGTTTGTCCGGGTCAAGAGTACCTGGGAGTACATGCTGGAATGATACTGCCCGTAGAGTTGTCAAAACGGGCTAGCGGGATAAGCCAGTCCACAACCTGTTGCAATCCACCATTAGGCAGGGCGAGCCATCTTTTGGACGAGTTGGAAAAACATCAACCCAACCCACCTATTTTAGGTGGCGGGACGGGCCAACCCGGTGGGCCTACGTGTAATTTGATAGGTTTTGGCGGACCAACCCGCAACCCACCATTAGGCGGGACAGGGCGGGCCGGGCCAACCCACATTTTAGGCGAGTTGGAAAATTGATAACTCAACCCATTTATTTTGTATGGCGGGACGGGCCAACCCGACGGACCTTGCCTAATTTGATACCTCTAACTGCCCGGGTGGAAAGGGTGACTGGCCAGGAAGGAAAGCCTTGGCATCCCAGACACTTCCAGCGCATTGAAGTTTTCCCTTCCCAGACAAAACAGATAAACTAAAAGTCAATCCATCATGGACCACGTCCATCGATAATCAAGAGACATGTTTTCTCCCATGTTTTCAAGTTGTGCCCAGACCAGAACGTGGCCCACGTCCCTACATCATGACCACTACCCTAGAATACCGGGATGTTCACCAACTTGGTGCCCTATAAATACCCAGTAAGGGTAAAATCAACGGAGGCCAATTGATTCTTTCCGACACTTTCTATAATTATTATCTTAAGTATTTCCTTTACTTTGCATGTTTTACTAAATTGTGCGTCAGAATGGCCACACCAAAAATCTTTTCGGGATCCCACTAACATTTTTTGTTTGAGTGTGTGCAGATTATCCTACCTTGTCAAAAGTTATACCCATGCTCTGATCCTCACACTACCCGTCAAGGATACCCATGCTCATCCTATCCTGGATGACTATACAAAATCAAGAGTACTTACATGGAAAAACACATTTGTCCCAGAGGTTATCCACTCTAGCCTACCCAATTTTTTTGAGTGACATCAATATGTTTCATATTAAATTTAATTTACGTACACCGCAAGCGTTTACTAGCAATTTACGAAACATACATGTGACAATAGTTAATTACTAGTTCTTTTCAAAATAAGAAATTTCAATAAATACCTTCAAAAAAAAAAAAGAAACTTCAATAAATATTTGTTGTTTGGTGCAAAATTTGGATGTAGGGATTAGTTTACTGCTTCAAACCAATTGCACCCACCTTCTCCATCTCTCACACAATAGCCACACACTGCCTCGCAAGATGAAGTCCTATGACCTATATCTTCTTTTTTTTTCTTCGTTTTACTAAATCAATGAGGTTGGTACTCTTGTGGGCTATGTTCGATATTATTTATCATAACCTACTTGTTTTAAAATTTATATCATTTTTTTTTGGTACACATCGTTCGGAATGTGTTATGTTTATTTCCCTTTTCCACGTGGATGAAATATTAATTCTAATTTTTTTTTATATAAAGAACAATCTCTAATTATTTTTTTTTAAAAAAATATTTAGAAACACTTAGGTTCCGTTTGGATATGTACTTTAAAAACGTTTTTAGTGTTTTATAAGTGAAAAAAACTTAAAATATGTGTTTGGATAAATGTTTGGTAAAATGTTTTTGAAAACTATTTTTTAAAAAATGTTCTCCAAGTATAATTTTTGAAAAACACTTGAAATGTGTTTTTAAATGTTTTTACCAAGGAACCATGGAAGACAAAGATAAAAAACATGTCTTTTGAAATGTTAAAATATTTTTATAAAATAATTGTTCAAACACATATTTATTTTTAAAATAACTTTAAAAACATTTTATAAAAAGTTTTTAAAAAATATTTTTATAAAAACTTTTTATAAATACATGTTTAAACAGAGCCTTATCAACGTAGGGATGAGTAACAATCTATTTCTGTTCATCTTTTCGTTAATTAAGATACCTATGTTTTGTTCGACTAATACTTAAATTCGACCTCTTTCCCCGGATTAGGGGAGGATGAACTTCCCACTGATTCGTCCCAAAACTCTCACGATCCTCACATTGTCGCCCATATGTTATTTTTATCAACATGTGATGATGCCCATGCAGCATGAATTTACTTCTCTTCTCACCATATTCTAGATGATATACCCTCCCACCCCATCTCATCTACTGTAGATATATTAATAAAAAAATGGTTGCACCTATAATAGCAGAGGAAGTGCACACGTTTCACTGAATTATTAGCCGAGACTCTTGCAAAAATATATATAGAAAAAATAAAAAAAAAAAATTCATTAGCTGAGACTATAAATACCGAGATTCTTGATAAGGATTGAGGGTCGGAGACACAACGAGAAAGGGTCGAAACAGAGCAATTTCTTGAATGTTTTCTTTATGGAATTGCTTTCTCAGAGGGGCATCATTATCAGATAAACAATTCACGGCACTTGCATCTCTTTCATAGAAAAAGTGGGATTATATTAATTTTGCAGGTATTGTGTGTAATCTATTCTATCTGCATCTCTGACTCTTTACTATTCCATTATTATGGGCATAGTCTGAACTCTGAAAAATATACCTCAGCAAAGTTTGGATCTTTTTGAAAAGCCAAATGCAAAGAACTGAAGAAGCAGAGATGGCAATCATCCCCTTCTTGAAAAAATAAATATCAGTCTTGTCTCTGTTTTAGCCGCTCTTCCCCATTTTTCTTGACTGCACACGTTGGCATTTTTTACTTGTAGATCCGCCCTCATGAGTTTTTGGTTAAAGTGAGGAAGTTTTATGAGGCGTAGCTTCATTGTTTGGTCTGCTTGATTCATTATCTCCTTCGAGTAAGCATGGATTTTGCATATCAAGAGGTGAGTATTTTTTTTTTTAAAAAAATTATTATTCCATTAGATCCTTTTTCCCCCTTTTCTGGGATTTAAGAAAACGTTGGTTCTCATTCTTGGAACAGAGGTTTTTTATTTTTTTATTTCTTTCAATGAGGTTTCTTGTTTTTCGTATATGTTCAGGCGTATGTTAAAAATTCCAGAGGGGTGCAGCTGTTCACCTGCAGATGGTTGCCTTCTTCTTCTTCTCCAAAAGCTCTGGTTTTCCTCTGCCATGGTCTCTATCTTTTGCTTCCCAGCTCTCAAAATGTAGAAATTACTGGAAAACATTGAAAATTTGCATTTTTTTCACTGTTTGGGACCGCGTTCTGTCAAGATTTTTTATTTTTCCTCTCTTCCCCTCTGGTTTTCGATTAAATGGCATTGATTACTACGGTTGCAGGTTATGGGATGGAGTGCAGTAATTTCATGAGAGGTAACATTTTTCTAACCACTCATTTTTCTATTTTGCTTCTTGCTGTTTGAGATTATAATGTCATTATGGTGTTTGTGTAATCTATAATATCTAACTTATGAATGCATGGATCTATGAACTTATCTCTTTTTATTTTTGTACTGTTGAAAGTATTGATTCGGCTATTATAATCTTGTTGGCCCACATTGCCAACCTAGTATTTAAAATCTTGGCTGTGTGTTTGTTTCTTGGAGGAAATTTGCTATATGTTCACATCTTTTTTGTTTCAAAAATTTGTTTAAAAACAATGATAAGGACCTAAGGTTGAGTAGAAGGAATCAAGAACTCTAGCATTAGCCTTTAAATGACATTAAATGTTTTATCATTAAAGGTAAGGTTAGGGCGTTAGGCGCAGTGTACCCGTTTCTTGTTGCACCTTTCCTTCCTTTATTTCATTTGAACACTCAACTATCTACTGAGTCCATAAATTTATTATCCCAACCGACAAAGCTTGTGGTGTTGTGTGTGGCCATACTTTGCCTATTATTTATTCGTTTAACTATTGTTGTTTCATTTTCTGGGGTGTGGGGCTTCTTTGTCTTAATACTTTAGAAACTTAAGTTAAATATGACAAAGTATTTGAACCTAAACTGTCATTTCGTTCTTTTGTAAGTCAAATAAATCTTGGTTTGAAGTCAAATGTTGAATTCTATGAAAAAAAGGTTTGGTGACTTGTTAGATTGATTAGGTTAGCAAGCAACTACTTGTTTGTCCCTACAACTCACGGACAATAATAGTGGAGTAAACTGGTTTGTTGAGTCATTTAGTATTATGGTTGTCTAGGCCCACCCATCATTTTCGTCTGAGGAAGTACTGAATTAATTTTGGAGGGTGAACTTGTTTTTTTAAGGAAAAAAAGAAAGAAAATTGAATATGATATTTTGCACACCTCGGGCCCCGACTGCGCCAGCACGACTGAGTATAGTGGTCTCTACTAGCAACTATTTTGTATCTAATATTCGGAATGATTAACTCAAGTTGTTATTGAAGTTCAACGTGGAAATGAGGTTATTAAAGTATTTGCATGTCCTGTTTATGTGCCGATTCTTGTACAATTTTGTGCTGCCAAAACATGGAAAACACACTAAAACATTGTGTTTTATACCTTTATTTGTGATTAGGTGTGGGGATAAATCTGGCTAGTCGTGGATACGCTGTTTTCGGGATCGATTATGAAGGGCATGGATGGTCAATGGGTCCTCGCTGTTACATCAAAAGGTTCGACAACATTGTGGACGATTGTAGTAATCATTTCAAGTCAATTTCCGGTAAGTTGCCACTTTCCCACCTGAGCATGCTCTGTTTTCATCAGTGTGAAAATGAATATTGTCTGGACTCGTGAACTACAGTAGACATGGTTAGCCAAAATGGTTACCGTTCCAGTTCCATGGACATTTACCGAAACAGTTGCTGCGACTGTTGCGAATTTTATAAAAAAATTGAACTATTTCAAATTTTGGGAAAATATTTAATGGAAAAAGTTTTTTCGAAAAAATTGGAAAGTTTCGAAAAAATGAAAAGAAAAAAAGCTTTCCATGACAACCGCGATGTTCAAGAAGTCAGCGATATTCCATCAGAAAACAGTGCCGGCAGTCATTCACCGTTTTAGGCAGCCTGAACTTTGTGGAGTCAAATACCATTCCCATTCCGGCTGTTCGTGGCCATGACTACCATGTCAGTAGAGTAACAAAGTCTACTACTCTGGATGGTTCTACTCCTTGAAACAAAAACCGAACAAACCACTCCTTCTGTGGAGTTATGAAACAAAACTACCATTCTTGTTGTTGAGTTATGCTAAAACTTTGCAGGTTCATGCTCCTCCACCTTTTTAACTTTGTTTTCTTGAATTTCAGCCTGTGAAGAGTACAGGGGAAAGAGGAGGTTCTTATATGGAGAGTCAATGGGAGGCGCAGTGGCTCTATTAATCCACAAAAAAGATCCTGGTTTCTGGCATGGTGCTGTCCTAGTGGCCCCAATGTGCAAGGTCGTAGTGACGTGATTTTGATACAAGCAAATCAATTTTAGTCTGGTTGGTGTGTAATTTTCATGTTGGAAATTTGTTAAATCTTTCTTTTGTCATTGACATTAGATCTCAGAGAAGGTGAAGCCACATCCCGTAGTTATAAGTCTTTTAACTCAGATTGAAGATGTGATACCCAAATGGAAGATAGTTCCAACCAAGGATGTTATTGATTCAGCCTTCAAGGACCCTATCAAGCGAGAAGAGGCGAGTTTTTTGCTTTTACTCCGTTCTAATCCTCTCATTTTATGTTTGTTTTCTTTTAATATGAAAATCGCAAGTTCGCCTACAGATTCGTGGCAACAAACTGATATATCAAGAGAAGCCTAGACTGAAAACTGCGCTGGAAATGCTGAGAACTAGCATGAACCTTGAGAACAGTTTGAACGAGGTATATAATACACACAACGTTTCACGATTCTGGTACAATTTTTTTCTTTTCAGAAATGCATTGTGTATTAACCTGTTTACTGCTTCTTGCTGATAGGTGACACTACCATTTTTCGTATTGCACGGTGAAGCAGACATAGTTACAGATCCAGACGTAAGCAGGGCGCTGTATGAGCGATCCAGCAGCAAAGACAAGACAATAAAACTGTATCCGGGGATGTGGCATGGCTTAACTTCAGGCGAACCAGATGACAACATAGAGATTGTTTTCTTGGACATCATATCCTGGCTTGACAAACGATCCACAAACGACGACACTCAAGACACGGGAACGATCCAAGATTTCAGTTATAGCATGGTATCTGATAATTTAAAAGCCATGGCATCGCCAACAACCGTAATCAGGGAGAAGAACAACCGAAAACGTTCCCATGCGAAATATTTATGTGGTTGGAAAGGCCGTAGCACGCACGCTCACTCAGCAATGTAGCATCATTCCCTTTGTTGGAACAAACATATATGTTTCTTTTGTTCAAGTTTCTCTCTGCGTTTCTGGTTAGTGTTTGATTGTGTAATATAATTATTACATGCATAATTTAGAAAAATAAGAAGGCACTAAATATGCCCTTAATCTAATTACATTAGCCCATAACCTCAAGATAAAACACATGCAAGATTTGAACACATGGATTAGAAAATTGATAATCCGATAATATTCTGAGTCATGACCTGGGTAAGAGCTTATGTGAAGGGGCCGAGGACCCGAAGACCGAGGAAGAAGAGGATGAGGCACCGCCGTGGAACCATGTATATTGGCACTAAGCGTGCAAACGAACCGAATCGAGTCGAATAATGATAAAATTTTAAGATTCGAATTCGGCTCGATATTCGAGTTCGAGCTCGATTCGAAGTTCGATAATTTCAAATATTTTGGCTCGAGTTCGGCTCGAAATGAAGCTCAAGTTCGAGTTCGGTTCGAAATATTCGAACTATTCGTGAACTATTCGGATATTATGGTTCGAAAGCTCGAAATGTATATATATTATTATATAATTATATTATATTAATTAAATATTAAGACTCGCGAACTATTCGCGAAATATCGAACAAAATAATTTCGGCTCGAGCTCGGTTCGAAAAAAAGTTCGAACATGTTCGAATTCGGCTTGAGTTCGATAAGCTCGAATACGAATCAAATATTTATCGAGCGGGCTCGTAAAGCTCACGAACATGTTCGGTTCGTTTGCACCCCTAATTGGCACCCGCCACCCGGGCTTTAGCGCGAGTGGAAAATTTTTTTGGAAAATTTTGAATTAATTTGATAGTAGCACGGGTGATTCAATTGATCAGAAGGTTAAACAATTTTAGAATTTAAAATTTTAGTCTGAGTAGTTTAAGAATTCTGGTTTTGTCATTGGGTATAGGGTCTACTTGGAGTGGGGCAGAGAACCCGAGGACCCGGGAAGACCCGAGGACCTGAGGTGACTGCGATGAGATGACATAATTTATGGTAATACAATATTTATCTTGATACATTAAATATTTTTAAAAATTTGTTTTTTTTTTCCAATAAAAGCTTATGATTTATGTTGTAACACCCGAAAATTTTAATACGTAAATCCGCATGCATAATTAGGAGAAATTAATTTTAAAATAAGGGTTAAATGAATTTATGTGTTATTATGTGATTTATATGCATGATTTAATTTATTTAAGCATTTAACCCATAATTAGTGATTTTATGATTTTTAGTATTTTAAATATTTGATCGCGTAGACGGGACCGTGGACGGACGAGATGACAACTTTCCACCCAAATGATTTTATGAGCCTTTTTAGAGCCCTAAAATATTATTTTGAGTTTTATTATCTCAAAATTTTTAGTATTTGATTTTATATAATTTTAGGAGTCCTTTTTATCCAAAATTAGCCAAGATAATGACTTTTAATCACTTTTAAAAATTCCTTAATTTTAATTTCGGGATTTTTATTAATGTTTCAGATTTTTAAATATTTCTTTTAGAGTTTTGTGATAAGTTATATTTTATCTATATATTTAATATCCTTAATAATATATTAATTACCCTATTTTCTTAAATATCAAAACCTAGACTAAGTCTAACCCTAATCCCCACACACACACGCCTCCCTTCACCATTAGCCGACCCATTCCCCTCCATATTCATCTTCTTCACCTAGCAATCCTTGAAGAACTCCATAGCTCGTTTTTGAAGGTTCAAGGCTTGTCGTCATCGCCCGTCGTCCCGGAGTCGTTCACGCGGTCTAGCTTCGTTTTAAAAATCAAAGGCATGTCTATTCTTTCGTTTGAACACCATATAAGCTATTAATCATGAATGATTGTTTTATTTCGGATTTTAATCAGGAGCTTTTTGATTTATGCAAGAAGGTATGATTTTAATGCATGTTTGTTGATTGTTTCATGTCATGGTTCACGTTTCTGTTGCATGGTTCGGTCCAGAGGTTGTGGCTCAGTCAAGGGGGTGTCCTAGGGTGCCTAGGGTCGAGCTGGGTCCAGTGGTTCGAGCCATGCATGGCCAGGAGGGGAGCTGGTTCAGAACAGGTCCTAGGGTGCGCAGGTTGAGCGATGTTGGGAGATTGGGTCGTTCTCGGTCCATAAGGCGTGTTTTAGACTGATTCCAGTTGGGTTAGAACCACAAGACATAGGGGAAGGTAACCCAAGTTGTGCTCCGGCCAGTGGTGGCCGGAGCTGGGCGGCCGAACGGTCGGAAGTCCGGCGTCGCGCACAGGACGCGAGCAGATTAAGGGATAGATGGTTTTGCTTCGTTCTCCTTCGTTAGGGATCGGTTTGGGCTGGTTTTTAGCTTGTTGGAAACGTCTTGAAGAGGGCTAGGGGTAGGTGGTGGTGCTCCGGCCAGGGGACGACCGGAGCACGGCGGTAGCAGCCCCAGAAAGCTGCTGCTCGCACGGTCGAAGGAAAGGAGAGGAGGGGGGAATCGGGTTTGGGGTTCTGGGTGGTTCCGGGTCGGGTCAGGGTAGTGGGTCGGGTCAGTAGGGTCTAGGGTCGGGTCAGGTAGGTCCGGGTCCGGGCTAGGTGGGCCGGGCTCGAGTATTTTAATTTTAAAATGTTTAATGTTTTAATGGGTTTTTGGGTCATTTAATTAGAAATAAAATTATTTGGGCTTCCAAATAATTTTATTTGGGCTTTCAAAATTATTTTTAAGTTAGCCCAATAATTTTTATGGGCTCGTAGGCCCACAGGAATTTTTGGGCCAGTCAGTGGATTTTGGGCCAGTCTAGAGTTTTATTGGGCTTAAGTTAAGTAATTAGGCTTAAATATTTTATTTAGGTCAAGTTAAGTTTAATTAAGTTATTTGGGCTAAAATATGATTATTGGATTTTATTTAAGTTTAATGGGCTTAGAGTGAGTGACCAGCAGTCTGGACCAATCCATGAAAATAAACTAAGTCCGGAATATATATTTAATTATTTTTATGCATGAAGTTTATTTTAAGTAAAAGTATATTTATTATTAAAATTAATTAAATATATATTACGGACATATTTTAAGTGCATGCATACATGAAATATTTTATGATGTGTTTATGATTAAGAATTGAGCATGAAAATATTTTTATGGAAATTGAAGTGATGTGACAGCATAGAAGTGGTTTTACCACTGACACAGAGGTAGTTCTACTACCGGCATAGAAGTGGTTTTACCACTGGCACAGAGGTAGTTTACTACCAGCATAGAGGTGGATTTATCCACCGCCACGTACGATGGTTCTTTAGACTGATCAGTCGGCACAGTTATTAGTCACATTCATGGATATGACCATACACAGTTTTTATGTTTATGACATGCTCAATTATGTTATGTATGATGAAGAAAGTTATGTTATGTATAAGATTTATGATTCAGCATTTATGTTATGAAAAATGTTTCCATGCATGCTCATATACATGTATATGTATTAGTATTTACGTGATGCATTATTTTAACTCTTGTTATAAAGGATTAGACATGTTGAGCCTCTAGGCTCACTACGCTTATATGGTGCAGGTGAGTATGATGTAGCTCCTACCGGTGGCGAGGACGTATGAGCGAGCATGGCAGTGGACCCCGTGACCGTCGCAGTTATTTAGATTATTGCATTGAGTTTTGAAACATGATTTATTTTATTATTGTTTCCGCGTATGAGATTTTTCAGCAGTATTGTTTATTATTTTAAATTGATGCATGAAACATTTTTAAGGATTTATTTATTTAATATTTTTTTTAGGTTACTTAAGAAAAGTATGTTATTTTTATATACATATATGTATGGGCGTATATGTATAGTATATAGCATAAAAAAAAAAAGTTTTTCCGCATTTATTAGTATTAGGCGTTTCAATTGGTATCAGAGCACGGTCCTCGGAGGGTGTCCATCTGCCACGTGAAGCTCAGAAATCCTGCTACTGGTCTGTAAGTTTTAAATGTTTTATTATGATTTATCAGGAGCATATGTTATGACTTAAGACTTTATGTTATCAAAGTTTTAAAATACTTAGTTATGCATTGCGATTTACGTGACTTTGGGATATTGAAACTTGAAAACTAGATAACTAATCGTGGAGTTAGTAAACTAGAATTTTGAGGGACTTCGTTATTAGATTTTGATCAGTCGAATTTCGAGGACGAAATTTAATTTAAGGGGGGGAGAATTGTAACACCCGAAAATTTTAATACGTAAATCCGCATGCATAATTAGGAGAAATTAATTTTAAAATAAGGGTTAAATGAATTTATGTGTTATTATGTGATTTATATGCATGATTTAATTTATTTAAGCATTTAACCCATAATTAGTGATTTTATGATTTTTAGTATTTTAAATATTTGATCGCGTAGACGGGACCGTGGACGGACGAGATGACAACTTTCCACCCAAATGATTTTATGAGCCTTTTTAGAGCCCTAAAATATTATTTTGAGTTTTATTATCTCAAAATTTTTAGTATTTGATTTTATATAATTTTAGGAGTCCTTTTTATCCAAAATTAGCCAAGATAATGACTTTTAATCACTTTTAAAAATTCCCTTAATTTTAATTTCGGGATTTTTATTAATGTTTCAGATTTTTAAATATTTCTTTTAGAGTTTTGTGATAAGTTATATTTTATCTATATATTTAATATCCTTAATAATATATTAATTACCCTATTTTCTTAAATATCAAAACCTAGACTAAGTCTAACCCTAATCCCCACACACACACGCCTCCCTTCACCATTAGCCGACCCATTCCCCTCCATATTCATCTTCTTCACCTAGCAATCCTTGAAGAACTCCATAGCTCGTTTTTGAAGGTTCAAGGCTTGTCGTCATCGCCCGTCGTCCCGGAGTCGTTCACGCGGTCTAGCTTCGTTTTAAAAATCAAAGGCATGTCTATTCTTTCGTTTGAACACCATATAAGCTATTAATCATGAATGATTGTTTTATTTCGGATTTTAATCAGGAGCTTTTTGATTTATGCAAGAAGGTATGATTTTAATGCATGTTTGTTGATTGTTTCATGTCATGGTTCACGTTTCTGTTGCATGGTTCGGTCCAGAGGTTGTGGCTCAGTCAAGGGGGTGTCCTAGGGTGCCTAGGGTCGAGCTGGGTCCAGTGGTTCGAGCCATGCATGGCCAGGAGGGGAGCTGGTTCAGAACAGGTCCTAGGGTGCGCAGGTTGAGCGATGTTGGGAGATTGGGTCGTTCTCGGTCCATAAGGCGTGTTTTAGACTGATTCCAGTTGGGTTAGAACCACAAGACATAGGGGAAGGTAACCCAAGTTGTGCTCCGGCCAGTGGTGGCCGGAGCTGGGCGGCCGAACGGTCGGAAGTCCGGCGTCGCGCACAGGACGCGAGCAGATTAAGGGATAGATGGTTTTGCTTCGTTCTCCTTCGTTAGGGATCGGTTTGGGCTGGTTTTTAGCTTGTTGGAAACGTCTTGAAGAGGGCTAGGGGTAGGTGGTGGTGCTCCGGCCAGGGGACGACCGGAGCACGGCAGTAGCAGCCCAGAAAGCTGCTGCTCGCACGGTCGAAGGAAAGGAGAGGAGGGGGGAATCGGGTTTGGGGTTCTGGGTGGTTCCGGGTCGGGTCAGGGTAGTGGGTCGGGTCAGTAGGGTCTAGGGTCGGGTCAGGTAGGTCCGGGTCCGGGCTAGGTGGGCCGGGCTCGAGTATTTTAATTTTAAAATGTTTAATGTTTTAATGGGTTTTTGGGTCATTTAATTAGAAATAAAATTATTTGGGCTTCCAAATAATTTTATTTGGGCTTTCAAAATTATTTTTAAGTTAGCCCAATAATTTTTATGGGCTCGTAGGCCCACAGGAATTTTTGGGCCAGTCAGTGGATTTTGGGCCAGTCTAGAGTTTTATTGGGCTTAAGTTAAGTAATTAGGCTTAAATATTTTATTTAGGTCAAGTTAAGTTTAATTAAGTTATTTGGGCTAAAATATGATTATTGGATTTTATTTAAGTTTAATGGGCTTAGAGTGAGTGACCAGCAGTCTGGACCAATCCATGAAAATAAACTAAGTCCGGAATATATATTTAATTATTTTTATGCATGAAGTTTATTTTAAGTAAAAGTATATTTATTATTAAAATTAATTAAATATATATTACGGACATATTTTAAGTGCATGCATACATGAAATATTTTATGATGTGTTTATGATTAAGAATTGAGCATGAAAATATTTTTATGGAAATTGAAGTGATGTGACAGCATAGAAGTGGTTTTACCACTGACACAGAGGTAGTTCTACTACCGGCATAGAAGTGGTTTTACCACTGGCACAGAGGTAGTTTACTACCAGCATAGAGGTGGATTTATCCACCGCCACGTACGATGGTTCTTTAGACTGATCAGTCGGCACAGTTATTAGTCACATTCATGGATATGACCATACACAGTTTTTATGTTTATGACATGCTCAATTATGTTATGTATGATGAAGAAAGTTATGTTATGTATAAGATTTATGATTCAGCATTTATGTTATGAAAAATGTTTCCATGCATGCTCATATACATGTATATGTATTAGTATTTACGTGATGCATTATTTTAACTCTTGTTATAAAGGATTAGACATGTTGAGCCTCTAGGCTCACTACGCTTATATGGTGCAGGTGAGTATGATGTAGCTCCTACCGGTGGCGAGGACGTATGAGCGAGCATGGCAGTGGACCCCGTGACCGTCGCAGTTATTTAGATTATTGCATTGAGTTTTGAAACATGATTTATTTTATTATTGTTTCCGCGTATGAGATTTTTCAGCAGTATTGTTTATTATTTTAAATTGATGCATGAAACATTTTTAAGGATTTATTTATTTAATATTTTTTTTAGGTTACTTAAGAAAAGTATGTTATTTTTATATACATATATGTATGGGCGTATATGTATAGTATATAGCATAAAAAAAAAAGTTTTTCCGCATTTATTAGTATTAGGCGTTTCATATGTATAATTCAGTCCATGCCAAAGTAAAATTCTGGTTACGTTTCGGTTGGCTCGTTGGGAGTAAAGATGGAGCCACGCCCACAGAAGCATAGACGGGTTGGTAAGGTCCGGACTCTGAGGTGACGTGGGAAGAAATTTTCCAATATTGCGGATTCGATTCTCGTGTGGAGCATATTCTCTGCTAAAAATATTGTGGGGTATGCTTTGGGGATTGACCATATTGCTCCCTCTTTCAGGTCTCTGCCGCTCATACACATCCCTTGATTTAATCCCGCATAAGCCAATAAACTTTTGACTCATATGAGATAGGTCCCTTTGCAACCCTTATAAATAAAGATGGAGCCACACAATTGAAATTAAGTTAACGTAGAGGTGCGGGTAGATTTTGGCACGAGGATTTGGCCAATGTAAGCATGGGGTGGAAAAATATATTTCTATACTTATGTTTATCCAAAAAAAAAAAAGGAAAAAATTATAGCACTTTTTATATAAACTTGCGTTTGAATAATATGATCTGAAATTATTCCAATTTAATTTAAAATTAAAAAACACACATGTTATATAAATATATATAGAATCCAAATACAAAACACATGATCCTCTACGAAAAAAATAAACATATTATTTATACAAAATAATTAATTTTATAAATGAAAAATGTAATTTTTTAATATTATCAATTATAAGTTCATATCGATGAAGAAACTTCAATCAAATTCAATGCTTGACTATAATATTTGCAATATTAATGTATCACATAACTTTTGAAAATATTATTTTACTATATTATAAGTTATTTTACTATGTTAAAATTTTACAGAATTATATTGTTTCCACAATCATCCATTGTTTTTTTTTTTTTTTGAAAAACCACACAATCATCCATCGTTTACCGGTCATAATGTTTGTTTTGGTTGACGTTAGATTAAAAAATATGTAATATATTTCATTTAATCATTTCAATATGTAAGAAGAATTATTTTTATTTTAAAAAAGAACACCGATAATTTCCTCCTATTATATATATTGGTAAACAAGTATGAAGATAGCGAAGCATAATACATTTACATACCTAATAATTCCGATACTGCCCTGGAAGCCCTAATCTCTTCGAAATTTATTGCCTCTATCCGCTTGGCTCTCGGCTCCGTTGTCTACTGCTGCTGGTAAGTAAATTCCCCATTTCAGCAGCCTTTTGATGATTTTGTTGTGAGTTTGACCTGCTGTTTATGCAAGTTTGCGCTTGTAGATTTGCAAATATTGGCGAGATGGGAATCGTTATCGACGGTTCTTTTTTCCTTCTTTTTTTTTTCCTGGAAGAGTTTTTTATTCAGTCTTGAGGGTTTTTTTTAATAATTAAGTTGATTAATTGATTTAATTCAATTTCAAGATCATTTTTTATCTACCTTTATGGTCTCCTACTTCTGTTTTTGTTTTTGTTTTTTTGCGCATGTTAGAAGTTTTTAATGGTGCACATACATGTACTCCTGAACCATTTTGGTGTTTGTATCCTGTAATAATTTCTTTACATGCCACTTGTTTGATTTGTGAACCGGTTTGCTTAAATTTCAACAGGCAGAATGAGTCGCTCAAGCAGAAGTGACCGAACTCTCTATGTTGGTAACCTTCCTGGTGACATTCGCGAGCGAGAGGTGGAAGATTTATTTTACAAGGTAGTTATATAATTTTGTGCAAAAAAGCAATCAATAAATAATTACATATTTCGAACCAGTTACCTGGCTTTGTTTTTTGTAAACTCTACTCCAAACTGGGATTCCATGACCTACTACATCACAAACGTGCATAAAGTCTGTACTTTTGCTGTGGTTTACCTGGATCTTCAGTAATTACAGGAAACCTCCCTTTTTTGAATGTTTTGGCTTTTGCTTGTATAGCTAACTGAGATTAATTGTTTCTTCCGATAAAGATGAAGTGTGTTTCAAATATCCTCCTAGATGTTGCATGATTCCCTCCACAATGCGTAAGATGGTGATAATATTTATGTTCTTTTCTGACAAGCGATGCGAACATAATCCATAATCTTACAGAAAAACGATGAAACTCTAACATCTGAGAAAATAAATGTTTTGTCAATTATCATATCTAGAAAAGATACAGATGCTGCTAAAGAGCTGAAGAAATTATAGAGATGTTGAATAAGTTGGATGTATTTTATAGAATGGGGTTTTTGGGAGCCTGGATTCTTTTCGGAATCCTGGTTTCATCAAATTTTTGTATCCTGAATTGTTGAATATACTTGGACATGCATTCATGTGAATTGTGACCCAACTAACTGAAACGAATTTGTAGCTCCTGTGAACCATCTACATTGAGCAGATAAGCTAACATAACATCGGCATTTGCAGAATGACTTGTTGATTATTTTAGTTAAACATGTAAACCTTTAACTTCCAAACACCTTATGATTGGAATTATTGTTGCAGTATGGATCTATTGTGCATATCGAATTGAAGGTTCCTCCAAGGCCTCCGGGCTATGCCTTTGTCGAGGTAAGTGTGGGTTGCCTTTGGTGCCATTTTTTCAGTGCCTAGAGTTTTTCTAATCTACACCATGCACCGCAGTTCGAAGATGTTCGCGATGCTGAAGATGCGATTCGAGGACGTGATGGATACGATTTTGATGGACATCGTCTACGGGTTAGTTGTGATAGGAATTGCTTATTTTGCTTTTCATTTATTTGCTTAAATTACCTGTGATTTACATTTAAACAGGTTGAACTTGCGCATGGTGGCCGTGGCAACTCATCAACAGATCGTCATAGTAGCCATAGCAATAGTAGGGGTCCCCGTGGTGGAGTTTCCAGGCGCTCCGACTACAGAGGTAGGTGCATTATCCTCTTATGAATGTTTCAGAATGTTTTATGATTTTTCTTTTTATTCTCTCACCTGCTTTGTTGTCCAGTTTTGATCACTGGATTACCCCATTCTGCATCATGGCAAGACCTCAAAGTAAGAGTTGTTCTCTGTTATTTTACTGTGACCAGCTACATTAGTTTCATGACTCTAATTTGTTGAATCATGGTGGTATTGTGCATTTCATCTTTAGGATCACATGCGTCGAGCCGGTGATGTTTGCTTTTCCCAAGTTTTCAATGAGGGAAGTGGTAAGATGAATAACCCTGCATAATCAACTTATGATTCAGGGTTTCATTTTATTTGGTGTTTTGAAGTATGTGTCAGTATTTTTTTCTTCTGTTGCTTGGCCTGTGGTGCTGGGACAGTTTGGTTGGTCCATGTGCTTGTGGATGCGGAGGAAGTTCATTACTGATGACAATCAGTTTCTCAGAAAATTAGGAGTGGGTTCTATTTTTCGATTGCGAGTTTTTTTTAGCTTTGCACTTCCTAAGAATAAGTTTTGTTTAGGTTTCTCTTTTGTGTTCACGGCCTTTCAGATGGCCTGAAAAACATGTGGCTTCTGGATGGGCTCGTACCTATTGGCTGCTAAAGTGTTTTTGGTGTCTCAGACTTTTAAGAGGCCTCATCTTTAACGAACATAAAAAAACCATTTGCACTGTTGTCTGTTTAAGGCGGTTATACTTGTCATTACATGTTTATTGTTGCTAGCAATTGCTTCCTACTTGTAATGATAATCTGTGTGGGTTCCTTTAAGCTTGAATTATTTTTTGGAGTATTCTTAAAGCATTCTTGGCTTTGTCCTGCAGGCAAAACAGGGATAGCAGACTACACAAATTACGATGACATGAAATATGCTGTAAGATTAAATTCTGTTTTGCTGTTTAATCTGCTGAAATCCATTTGTAAAGTCACATGTTTTTTTTTGCCCGTGCAGATCAAGAAACTCGATGACTCTGAATTTCGGAATGCCTTTTCTAAGGCTAGGATTCATGTATGATGATATGTAATAATGTGGTGTTGCTGTTGTTTTTTATGTACTATGATTACAAGCAGTCTCACAATATCCTTTATTCACGTGCGAAGGTAAAGGAATATGATTCAACCCGTTCCAGAAGCCGCAGCCGCAGCCGCAGCCCTTCTTACTCAAAAGGAAAGACCAACGGCCGTGGCCGGAGTGCTAGTCCGAGCAAAAGCAGGAGTAAAAGGTTGAATTTTGTTGCAATGTGATTTCTTTTCTGTTGGTCTTGTGGCTTCAACATTTATGATACACCTATCTTCTCATTGTTTCCTATTACAGCAAGTCGCCGAAACGAAAAGCATCACGCCGCTCAAGAAGCCGTTCAAAGTCTGTTTCTTCTCGGTCTCGTTCTGGGTCAAAAGCACATTCTGTGTCAAGGTAAACCTTTTTCGATGATTATTTTTTAGTGCTAGTAACAGATGTCACTTTAGAGAAGGAACACCATTTCTTCGTTTTGCCACCATATCTTTGAGTTTATACATTGTAAACCTCATTTACTACCAGTTTCAATTATTTGGTCGATGCATCTGTATGGTTTAATGGAATAATTTTTATTGGGCCTCATTTGGTTAGATGTCAATTCTTTAGCTGGCATAGTCTGATTTCTCAACTCTCGACCAAATGTTCTGTATGGCACAGTTTGTATATTTTCATCCTTGAAGATCTCAAAACTAGGAAATTTTCTTTCGTTGGAAGTGGCTGTCCTTGTATATATTTTGTAGTGACTTGGGTTGGTAATTGAGAGTTGTAATCTTATTGTTGTTGGTCTGGTAAGGAATTTCCTGATGGTGAATGGACCCAAAATAAATGTATTTGAGGTGTATTTTTGTTTGATTCAAATTTTGTTCTAAACCTGTTTCCTCTTCCTATAAAGTGGAAGTTTCAGATCGGCTTCCTGTCGTGGTTTCTGTGGATGCTTTCTCGTTTCAGATTGCTTCAATGAGATATTCTTTTGAACTTGCGTTTTAACTACATTTGTAAGTAAGTTTTAGAAATAAGAAGTGTTTCAATGTGGTGCAAACAGACTGGATAGATGCTGGAAGTCCGTTTTAGTATCGAGGATCCTTCTTTTAAGGATTGGCAGTTCGGGAAGTGTTTTTGATTCCTTTTCTAATAATGGGAAAAAGTATTGCAGTGAAACTTTTTTTGAAAAATTATTCCTACGGTCCCCCCAGTCAGTTTTGGATCTTCCTGCACTTGGTTCAAGAGAATTTTTACAAGTATTAGTGATGCATGCATATACTCTCTCGATGCTCATGGGAGCTGCCTCTTGAGGGGTGGGGAGCGACTGTGATTAAGTAAGAGGTAAAACTGATGCATTTTTAGTAGGCATCTGCAGTTGTTAATATAAAGAGTGATACATAGCATGAAATCGTTTTATGTTTGAAACATATCACTTTTTTTAGTTGCATCAATATTTTTCATTAATATTCCAGGATCTTTATGCTGGATAATGGTGATAATGATTTTTTTTGGAACAAGTACTAGGGTCAAGCTGGATCCTGGGATTAACGACCATGGGAATAATTTAGAAAATGCCAGTTCAAAATATTTGATTTTGAACCTATTTAATTGAGTTAATTATGAGTCCTTCTGGTTATTTGTAGCCTTGCTATGGACGTGGTAAAAAATGTCTTCTTACAACACCCCCCACCACCCTACCCTGAAAAGAATATTATACCCTGCCCCTCTTAATTTTTTAATCTGAGTGTTGAGAAATGTGCCCACTCTCAAACGATATGTTTCTAATTTCTTTCTTTGTGAACATGGGATTGCCTGTCTTTTTAGATATGGATATTTGCGCAATGTGGGGATTGCATTTTAGGATCTGGTTGGGTGATATTGATTCAGTTGGCTGCAATTCTTTTCTAAGTGGAGGTATGCTGTTATATAGATAGTAACTTGAGAACCCTTCATGATGACCCTAATCTAATGAGCATCACAATGTCCATAGATTGGAAACAATGAAGACTATGGATTACAATTATGAAGCTGGACAGTGAACTAATTGCCATTTGATTAAGGGATCACCTTTGTGCGGTGGAAATGTATAAACGGTCTCCAATGCTGCTAAGCTACCAAAGCATTCTATCAGATTGTTTATTCATTCCTTTGATATCTATCGTATTGGTCTTTCAAAGAGCTTTTGTTGGCTCTGTGTCAAGGTCTCATTTCTTTTTCATTAGGTAGGTTGCTTGCTTAGGTGGGCTTTGTTTCTTCTGTTCTGTCAAGTTTTTTTTCACATACTGTTTGCTAAAATATTTTTGAGCTTCCTTGTCTATTTTGGTCATGGTCAATCTGACATGGAAGTGGCATCAAGGAACTTGGATCAAACATGTTAAGAGGCTCATCAGGATATTAAATTGGGTTGTTTCTGGAACTTTTGCAGATCTCCATCAAGATCCAGATCTCCAAAACCATCTGTAAGTTTATTCTGGAGCCTGGTTAATGTTTATGTTCGTCTTCCTTGGTTATCTATACAGTTGGGCTGTTATTGAGCACTTGGAACTTCTGCCACCACATTCTTTGTATTTGCTTTTCCCTGTTTATCTCTGACAAGTTTCAGCGCCAGAAACATGCAAGTAAGAGTCCAAAAGTACGCAGTCCAAGCAGAAGCCAAAGCAGGAGCCCCAGCCAGAGTCGTAGCAGGAGTCTTTCTAGGTTCTCATCTTTGCGCTATCCATGCATAGCAGTGACATAGTGATTTACCTATAGATTGAATATGTTTCCTAATTATTTAACAGGTGAAAGATTGGCTGATCTGATCAACGCTGATGCTGTTATCTTGGTCAATTAATCATGGTTTGAGATGAACTAAGTCGTTTGTTATAATCTGTGGACAAATTGTTGCAATTCTCGCAGAAGTATGTCGCGTGTTGAGAATTGTCTCTCTTTTATTTCCCGTTTTGTAGTTCTGCAATGCTATGAGAAGCTCCAATACTTGAAGACTGCTATCTTTTACCGTTCATTCTACCTGATATTGAGATTGACATTTGTGGTTTCTTACTCTATTCATCTCGCAGAGTGCTGCAATTCTAAGCTAGTGCTTGTTCTTTTCGTTTTTAAAATTTTTGGGGGTGGTGAATTCCTGTTCTTGGGTAATCTGGGCCAGTTTTTAAACTTTTGTCTTTGCTAATTTCTTTTCCTTTTTTTTAACGGTAATTTTGCTAATTTCTTTTTTGAATTGACTTTCGACTAAAAAAGCACAATGTCATATATTGTGTAGTGTCTATTTTGATGGAAATCCTTTTCAATACAAACTTTTAGCTCAAATCTCCCGTCATAATCAAAATCAATAGAGCTTCATTCCGGGTGGTTATTTTCCCTCGTATTACTAGAGAAGTTGTTTGTGATCTATGGCCATAAAATCTACTGTTTAACGTGAGGGGTGATGAAGGGCTTGAATTAATTAATTTTTTTAAAAAAAAATTGGTATGAATTGTGTGCGCAAACATTAATGTTAAATATTCTGTCTTGAATTTTTGTGTGATATTCATATAATCATTTCATTATAAAATTTAGATAAGATTGAGATTGTTTGCCAATAATTTTATGATAAGACAAATCTAATACTTTTACCGTCTCAATTATATTGTTTACATTTTTTTTTGTTTTAAATATATAGTCATATATTATATTTAATAAAAGAAAAGAGAACAATATATATTAGACAAAAGGAGTATAAAATAAAATTAGAATATATTTGGTATTAAGCAAAAAAATATATCATGACTTCTAATTAGTTAATACAAGAAACTCATGGTTAATGATACGGTATAATGTAAATACAATATGGATAGTGATTCTTGGTATGCAACTTATATTTGTGTATAGATTTATAATAAAATATTGTTTTATGTAAAATGAATTCTGAATAAATATTCAATATTCAGTTTTGTATTCGAAATTTCATGTTTTACTTTTTTTCTCATCAAAATATCAGCCATTTGGAATGGGTTTTTTTGTGTATTGGAAATATACTTTTGTTATATTTCGACTGTTGGTATTTTTTGTTGTTGCTGTTGGAATAATAACGTGACAGCGAAAAAATGTTTACGAATTAAATAATTAAAAGAAATTTATAAATATGGCGCAAATTTCTCCACGCCACAATCCAACCCTATATTTGTCGTTGTGATCTTCTTCTCCCCCAAATCGATATTTTTCCATTTCTAAACTCGAAAATGTCTGACTGCGTTTTCTCAAATCTTTCGGACGATGTGATTCTGAACATACTCCACAAGCTCGAGGAGGATCCTCGAAACTGGGCTCGAATCGCCTGCGTCTCCAGCAAGTTCTCCTCCTTGATCCGAACCGTTTGTTGCAGGGCCAAATGCTCCAAAACAATCCCGGACGTTGTTTCCGATCTCTTTACCGCACCCGCCGTGATGCCGGCTGGAGGGTGGGCCTCACTCTACAAGCTTGCCGTCTGCTGCCCGGGCCTTCTTCAGTCCGGCGTTCTCCTCGAGAACTCGGATTTCGGGCTCGAACGTGAGCTCGGCCCGGACGAGCAGTTTCGGTCCAAGGTTCAGTCTGAAAGGATCGCTTATGCTTCTTCGAGTGGCGGCAACGATGGATCGAATGCATCTGGGTCTGATTGTGCTTGGTCTCTGTACGATGATTTGTTTTTGGACACGGTTTACAACGATTCCGAAGGTGCTGAAATCGGGGGAGAGCAGGTGGAAGGCAGGGCCATCAAGAATGTGAAGCCTGCTGTTGATCTCGGTGTGAGTAAAAGGAGGAAAATCTGCAGGCCTCTTAGGTCCCATTTGGCTTCTGGGGTCTGGAATCTGAGCCGCGAGCAAGGGAATAAATTGCTGGCCAGCAGATTCAAGGGGGATTGCCTGTATATCTGCGATTGGCCCGGTTGCGTTCACGTCGAGGAGAAGCGGAATTACATGCTGTTTAGGGGGATATTCAAGAATTTCAAGCAATCGAGGGTTTGGAGGACCATCAATGATGGGAACAGGATCAAGATCGATGTGAATTGCGCCTTTTGTAGCTCTAAGCAGACATGGGATTTGCATTCATCCTTCTGTTTGCGGAGGTACTTTGGTTACCATGATGATGGCGAGCCAGTGGTTCGGGCCTATGTGTGCGAAAATGGACATGTCTCCGGGGCTTGGACTGACTGGCCTTTGTATACTTGAGAAGCTAGCAGAGTTTGTGAACCTGCTTTCTCATTTATGATTATTAGCATCAAATGTATCTCTGAACTTATTCTCGAATTCCTCTACGGAAATCATTTTGTTTGGAACAAAACATCATCATCAAATTCGTTAAATGAACAAGTTTTAAACTTGATTCAGGCAATAAGCAAATAGAATAACATGAACAACTCAGTTCAATTTGTGCATTTTGGGGTGTCGGTTAGCTCGTGGTGCTTTTGTTGCTGCCTATATTTCCTTGAAATTTTAGTGCCTCCAAATCAATTCCATACCTAGTAGAGTCAGTCGATTGTACATTTTCTGGGACAGACAACAAACTCTATTAATTTGATGGACTTGAAACTAAGGATGTCAAATCTATAATAACAAAACATTTGGTTTGTTTGAGTAAATCTACATGACAATGACTTTCAAACCAAGTCCCAACTATTTATTTTTTAATGATTTTTTGGTAGATTTGAAATTCATTCCGGTATGAAATTATTTCAAATCTTATCTCAAATCTAAATCTCTCAATCTAAACTTTACGTTTAATTCAGTGGAAGTATCATGCCTTTCGTTATCCGTTTCTTTTCCGGTTTCTGCGATACATTTAATGTTTAGCAAGGCTATTTGAGATGCTGGAAGGGGAGGCAGATGAAGCAAAGGGAGAATCAACGGGGAAGAAGTTGGTCGACGGTCAGCACAAAGGTGAGCCAATGGCGGCAAACAGTAGCTTCCAATAAACCAACAATTTCGTTCATGACCCAAAGTTATATTCAACACATATATGGTGTAAAAGACGATTCAATTATGTTTTTAAATTATTTCATCGTTCTGGCACCGAATGCCGAGAGGCAAGAATCTTGAAATTATACAATGCGATATCTTAATGAATAACACACAATTGACCTTTACTTATTTATTCACTTGGAGAAAAAATTTGATTCAATGAACCAACAAATATTGAACAAAAAGGATCCAAATAACACTTTTAACGAAAGCCTTCAAGCTACTCATACTCATGCCTAAAGGCTAAAGCATCATGTCTTTCTTATGGAAATAGTCCAAAGAAGGTTGGAGTCAGATCTCACGGTTATTACATCCTCTTTAACGATATTAGATGTACTAATGAGAACACCAAATCTCATTTCCGTATTGGCTGAAACACAATGCATTAACGACAGATCAAGCTCAGAAATAAACATAGCACACATCAACAAATTAGAGCTCGAGGAATATTCGTGACAGACAGGGTAAAATGTATTTAATTTAGAAAAACTTACTCAGATTCCACTCGAGCCCCGTGGTTGAGGTGCTTTTAGAGGGTGCGCCAATAGGGACTAGGCCACAATGTGGACCCTCGACGCTTGGTTGGATATGAATCTCATGATGATGACTGTGTGGAAGAAGTTGGATGAGGCAATCATCAGATAGAAGAACTATCCTTGTGCTTGAGAAATGGCATATAACATTGATATTTCCAACCTCGTGGTCAAACCTTCCGCCTAGTGCTCCAGCAACAAGAATGCACAACTGAAAGAAACATTGAATTATAACTGAATGATAGATATAGAAATGTGAAACTCAAAAAGAAAAAAATGAGAGAAGAAAGATCGAAGATCTTTCACTAAAAACTCTTTCAGTTTCATATTCACATGAAAAAAGATATCAACAATCAGAAACGACATCCTTCCCTGGTTCTTGAGCTTTATTAAAGATGGCTTTCAATTTTGAGGTGGTGGAATATATAGCAAACAAATACCCACAAAATAAAGATTTTGAGCAAAAGAAAATACATTTTGATAACACTGATCTGGTAAATCTCGAATATATGCCACACATTTATGTAAATCAGTGGTGTCCTGATCATGGGAAGCATTGACTATTTCAGTTCCCTGCATTTGACAAGCAAATATGGCAACTTAGAAAATAATTTTCCGGAAATGACGAAGATTTAGGTTACATGTAAAGCTAAATCAAAATTTCAAGTTTCTAGAGAAGGATATATGTTAATGGCAAAGGTAAACATATGTGGTTGGTTAATATATTGACTTGATTACTTCATAATGCCATACATGATTCATTTGGAAACAGATACGAAGAAACAAACTTAGGAATATCCATAACCATTTTTTTTGGGTTAAATCAGATGTCCAAATGATGGAGCATAGTGTAGAGAAAAAAACAAATAATTAACCAACCACATTTTTGTAGAATTCCAAAGCTTCTGCTCTGATTGAATCCATGTCTCCTTTTATCACATCCGGCTTATACCTGGACCACCCAGGGACAAATTCCAAACATAAGACAATTGGTCAATCCTCTCCTTAGGAAGCAAATCACCACCAAAACTCCATTTTCAGCTCAATTTATCAAAGGGATATCTAATTATCATGCCTGGAAATAACAATATGCCTAAAGTGAATAGGCAGGCCAGTACAAAAAGCAACAAAAAAAAAAGAGCAAATGATACCCCTAACGCATTCACCTGCCATAAACATTTACTTTTATCTGCCCAAAAGCAAACCAAGGGAATCATACTACAAACCTTTTGCGAATGTCCAAAGGCTCTGCCTCAGGGAACAACAGCGGTAACTCGTCATACACCCTGTTAGCTCCACCATCCGCACATACACAAAATTGTGCTGCTCGACACAAAAATTCAAAACAAGAATAATTACATTCTGAACAGGAAAAAAAACACAATCTCAAGAATTGGATGCATGATAATTACAGTGCTTCCACAGACGAGGAGTAAACCGAGGCAAACGTTGGTTAAGCAAAACCAGCGCGTAATTGCAACTCCCAGAAGAAAGATTGGGGAGGAGAAACGTAGAAGAGTGAATAATTATAGATTCCTCCACGTTTGGGGGCCGGAGACAACACTATTAGCGAGGGCCCGTGTCCTGATTAATATTCAGTTATCAAATAATCATAATTAATTAGCGTAAACAGCGAAAACAAGCAACACTTCTCATTTTGGGTCTACAGAAATTTTGATATAACCTCCCCGTACATAGGAGGTTACCACAGAAATCGAACTGCTTAGAAAACTACAATGCGCTCCAGATATAATCCAACTCATCATACAACAGTCCTACACCCACACTAACCAGGACTAATCCACATACAGGGAGCCAGCCTGGCTCAATCCCACAATAAACAAAATCAACAGTCAAATATCCCGACATAACAACTACACGGGGCATCTCCCGATAAATATTATGTCAGAACATAATATCTGTGACATCAATATATCCTCGGCTTTGATGTCTATAATAACATATCACAGAGCAAACAATAATCTCGGTAACGGAATCATGGCTCAATATGAATGTGCGCTCATAAATGGATAAAATCAACATACTATTCCAATGCATCTTAAAATGATATCTTATAAAAAAATATGGAATAATCTTAATTAACATGCATTACTTTAAAAATCATTAACAAATCAGAGCACGTGTTCATACAATTCACATAAAAGTAGTCAATACAGATCAAAGACTAACATGAGTCATATTACATGTCTCGATAAAAGCTGTAACGAACATGATCAATTTATACCTCAAGAGTCAAATAAAATACCACAATAAAACTATGAAGCTCCAGATGCTTCCTGGTTATCTAAAACTGGGGCAAATTGTTATTTTCATCAAATTCTCATTCATTTTCCCATGTTTATTCAAGTTACTATTTTGGGTTGTTTAATTTGCCAACAATTAACTTTTACGCCTAAAATCTCAGACAATAAATTTAGGAGTAAGCAAAATTTCCAAAATTCACATGACTTACTTCAACGATTCTTTAGTTCGAAAGAGTCGTTAGCTCGAAATTCGCGACAATGATCAACAATATGTCGCACCACAAATATATATTCCCAAAAATCATGTAAATGGTTCGACACATCCTGGGCTCGCCGGAATGTACTTTAAACTCGTAGACCTCCGATACCTACAATGTTAACCCAACAATTGATCAATATCGGACCATTAATCAAGCTAAAGCCTAAAATGGGATTAAACTCATATGGGAAAAATTCATTGTCGAGGCAGCCTACAATGCGGCTCACGAAGGTTGGGATCGAGCTCGTAACACCCAAGACTCGAAGCAAAATTTCAGCAAAGCAAGGTTCCGGCAGCTTGCAGTTGAGAAGTGACTGAACCACGCCGGAAAATCTCAGGAGCGGTGGAAACGGGCTGAGTCGGTTGGAAATTTTCCCAAACTCGAATACAACTGACTCCCGGTGGCAAATCACAGATGATAGCAAGAATCGAACAGAGAATCGTGTAATAAACCGAACCCGATAGATCACGAGCTATGACTATGGGCTTGGTAGAAGGAGAATAAATGCATATTATTTGTTGAGCAATGTTTTTTTTATAACAAATTTTACAACACAATGCAAAATTCACGAGAAATTGAATAAAAAATCTTGCGATAAAATAGTAAATCTCATGATATAATTATTGTAAATATTATTATACACGATATTTGTTATACCTTTAGCATTATCCTTATTTTTTTGTGATACATCGAAGTGTTATTGTTCGAAAATAAAGTATATTTTTATTTATAATTGTTAATAATTATATAATCTTCGTAAGAAAAATATTATTTACGTATCTCAATGATGAAAAAAAAATTGATATAATCTTAAATAATGCAACTAATAAAAATATTTATAACATTTTCGAATAATGTAATTCAACGTTTTTTTATATATACATTCTACATTATAAATACAATGTTTAAATGTTGTTTTATATTGATACAATATTAATATCGAAATTTATCTAGTTATTACAGGTCCGGTTTTTCATTGTTTGTTGATTAAACTTGAACAATTACTACATGTTTCGTGTCATGAGATAAGTCTTACTTTTTTTTTTCCGCATATATGTATAACTTGAAACAATATAATTTGTTACTACATACACATATATAGCAGCGAACGATAGTATATAGAAGAATGAACAAAGTTCCCAAACAACACTCTCATGAAAAGGACAGAAACCTTGGGCTATAATGATGAAGATCGCTTTCGATCATCCATAGCTCACGAAATCACTTGCTGTTTTATGAATATGATTATAAAAGTGAACAATTCAAATCAATGCATAGAAATTAAATATCAAACTAAAAAAAAAACATAAATCAAGAAACAAATAAGAAAATGGTCATGATCTATATGTACCCCATAACGGGCCACATGCGGCACTACTGGTTCTTCTTCTCCGGTGGCTCGAGAGATATTTCTCCTATGGATCCCTTTTAGATCTCCTACATCATGTGGGTAAATAATTCAGAAATCTTGTTGCTCACTCGTTTTCAAGGGATGATATATATTGACGACATCACCAAAAATTTATATATCCATTCCATCGACCATGTCGTTTGATTTGCTTTATGTATCTATTGTATGAATCATTTCAACATACCTTTACAGACAGGATTTGGATCCCCTACTATGGCATTCCCACAGTAGGGGATGCTGTGGGGTTACCCCCACAGCCCACTTTGTTTTTGTTTTTTTTCTTCCTTTTTTTCGTTTTTTGGCTTTTTAAAAATATATATATTTTGATTCTTTAATTTTTTTCATTGTTGGAGTTTTTATTTTTGCTAAAATTTTGGGGTTTTTATTTCTCTTTTTGTTTTTTGTTTTTATTATATATTCTAATTATTTTTTTTATTTTTGTTAAATTTTCTTATATCATTTTTTCCTTCTTAGAATTTTTATTTCAATACTACATAATAATGCACCAACTAATTATTGTTAATATAGAAACACAAATAAATAATTTATATGTTGTGTGCTTTAATTACCAATCGAACCAAAAATTTGGTTCGGTTAATTAAAAAATTCGATTTTATTTTTAGAAAATTTTAATTATTGGGTTCGATTTTTTGCTTTCATAAAAAATTGATTTACCGAATTAACATAATTATAAATAATAAATTATATTTTTATTTTTTATACAGTATTTGTTAATGTTTATATATTTAATCTTTTTTTTTATTTTCTCAAGCATAATGTGTTTTACTATCATAAAAATCACATATTCAATTATTAATTTTATAATTTTTATTTTTAAAATATTTTAAAAAACTAAATTGTTTAATGTGGTTACCGACCGAACAAATCACATTTAATTCGGTTCGATTACATCGATTTTAAAAGAAATTCGGTTAAGAAAAACAAAAAATATGAAAAATAAATAAATAAATATATATATATATATATACGAAAAAATATAAAGAAATAATATTTTGATATAGAATAAATTTCAAATAAAATCCAAAAAATAAGGAAAAAAAAAAAGAAGAGTTAAAATATATTAAGAAAAGAAAAAAAAACTGAAAAAAAAGAAAAGAATATTGGGCTGTGGGGATGCCACAGTAGGGGATCCAAATCCTTACAGGCACTATCCCCATGATAAGTTATTTAATGCGCCACTCATTATCCACATATTTGATTGACTAATTCATTTAAGAATAATGCTAGAGATACAACCAATATATCGTACAACGATATTTACAACAATTATGTCGTGATATTTTGCTATTATCTCGTGATATTTTGATATGATATCGTGAGATTTTGCATTCAATGTATCGTGAGATTTGATAAATTAAAATGTTGTATTGAATTTTTTGTGGTGTAAAAATTGTTGTATAAATTTAATTGTACATGTAGCATTGCTGCTCATTTAATTCACCACTGATTTAGATTAGAATAGATGGAGGCAACTTCTCGCAATCTTATTTAAGTTGGAAGGCGCGTGAGGTGTACATGAAGGTAGCAACTAATATTATGTTATATATATTTGTATAATTATTAATTTTTTTTCATTTTTTGATGTTCAATTATTTTTTGACAAAAAAAACATTATGACGTATAAGAAACTCTCTTTTGGTCATCAGGAGATGCAAAGACGTACATCAGAAGATTGTTCAGCTAAAACACTAAGTGACTCCAATTACACAATCAACTATGTTTAGCTAAAAATCAACGTCTCTTCATGTGCAACTCATGTCATTTTTCGAGTTCAAGAGAAAATCACCAAGTGACGTATACGAATTTTAAAACATCAATAATCTAATATAAAAATGAAACTCTCTTAGAATAATGCAAAAAATTAAGAATATACGGAATAAAATATTAATCTATTCAAGTCCTCCATTATTTTATCTTAGGACAACAAAATTATATTGGAGAAAAATTACAAATAAAAATTCCGCACATGCAGGTCTCCTACACTATAATAATTAATATTAATAATAATAAAAGACTGTGTTGGCCGACTGGTCAAGAAGTCTTACCAAGACATGAATTATAAATTTAAAATACTTAATATTGAGTATATTTTATATGCAGAAAGCCTGCTCAAGAAAAGCCAAGCCTTGGTCTAAATTATTCTTTTGATACTTGGACAAAAACTAAGGCCAATCTGGCTCAACAATATTAAATATCACAATGTTAGGGATGGTGGATACAATCCCAAGCAATAAAGCTTTCTTGATTCACATTCTTCTTCAATCACTTCATTGCAGTCCTAAGTACCATGAAAGTACTGATTTTTCTGGCCTTAGTCCTGTCGTTTAGGTTCGTGTTGCTACATGGAGCCGCCTCGGGTAAAAAGGTAACCATTTCTCTTTGCATCAGTGTAGGACTATAATGCGAATGATCACAAGTAGTTCATGTTTGTGCACTAACATCCATTTATCATCCACGTCACATTCAAGAAGTCACATTGCGCGACGACGTGACTTCTACATCATTCAATACTTTCAGAAACCACGTTTTTGGGTGGCCAACTGAATACCTCAATGGCACATCTATTAATTGGTTTTCTGGTCATATCGGTTGAAGTACCTTAAAAGGGCTAGGGAGAAAAAATCACTTGTTAGCAGTCTTAGTGCTTGACATTGGCTGCGATGATTTCGTGGTTTGCCACTCGGATCGTGCTCTAACCTTGAATGTCTTGGATTCATGCAGCACTACATAGTATACATGGGGGATCACTCGCACAAAAACTCAAAATCAGTGATTGCAGCAAATCATAAGCTACTTGCCTCAGTCATTGGAAGGTAAGTTTTGTTCCTTTGGTTTCTGAAATGTTCATGCTTCGTCTTCGTCAAGACACAGAGTGATTAAATGCATAGATAGAACACAATCATGTATTCTGTGAAAAATGCCTAGTTATAATAACACTGGAATCATTTTCAGTCACGACGAAGCGGTGAATGCAGCAGTTCATCATTACACAAAGTCCTTCAGAGGCTTTTCTGTGATGCTAACATCAGATCAGGCAGAGAAACTTTCAGGTTTATCAAATCCCAATGATCATCTGTGTTGCTCAAAAGTCATATGCTAAAGACTTCTCTGATAAAAAAACACACCGATCTTTTGAATGAATCGTTATTCGTTACATTGATTCACCGCAAAATTGCAATCAAACACCAACCAGTTTGATACAGATAGATAATAAGACCTGATACATATCCATTTTTGTACTGCGTTACAATGATACCAATAGACCACATCTGACAGTTTTACATTGTAGGGAGTGACTCTGTCGTCTCCATGTTCAAGAGCAAGCCAAATGTAATCCATACAACACACTCATGGGAATTTCTGGGCTTAAATAGCATCCAACAATATGATCAACCATCAACGTCCGACGTAATTGTTGGTGTCATCGACACTGGTGAATGTTTGACAGCTATGTTTTCTAACCTTCTACTAATCTTACTCCCAACGTGTCCGAAAACCATAACAGCACCATACTCATCTAACCTTCAGGAGTTTGGCCTGAATCCAAGAGCTTCAATGATGATGGCCTTAGTCCTGTGCCATCCAAATTCAAGGGTAAATGCTCAACTGGAGAGAACTTTACACTGTCAAATTGTAACAGGTAGCTATTCCAGCTCTAGATTCACAATGATACAATAATATACAACCTCATGGTTAAATTTTGCTTCTCCAATGTTGTTGACACTGTTCGAATCCAAACCACAGAAAAATTGTGGGAGCTAGATTTTACTACAAGGGGTTCGAAGCAGACGCTGGACCTATTGAATCATTGAATATGACATATTCATTGTCACCACGAGATACTGATGGTCATGGGACTCATACTGCATCTACCATTGCTGGCTCAATAGTTCCCGATGTTAGCTTATATGGAATAGCGAAAGGCACTGCAAGAGGAGGTGCACCAGGAGCCAGACTTGCAATATACAAGGCTTGTTGGTTCAACCAGTGTAGTGATGCAGACATTCTCTCCGCCCTGGACGATGCTATACATGATAACGTAGATATTATATCCATGTCTTTAGGAGAAAGTCCTCCTGAGATACCATACTTCGAAAATGCAATTTCAATTGGAAGTTTTCACGCATTTAAAAAAGGGGTCGTCGTCTCTGCATCTGCTGGGAACGGTTTTTTGCCAAATACTGCAATAAATGTTGCTCCTTGGATCCTTACAGTGGCAGCAAGCACCATAGATCGAAACATCCAATCTAATATTTATCTGGGAAATTCAAAAATCATACAGGCATGATTATTGGAGCTCTCTTGGTTGAAAAACTTATCATATAAAATATTTTCTCTTGTGATTTGAGGATTTGTGAACTGCAGGGCTTTGGTATAAACCCAACCACTATGGAGCATTTTTACGGATTAATTGCTGGAAGTGCAGCAGCAGCCCCTAACATAACCGCAAGAAACGCAAGGTGAATTGTTTCTTAAAATAGAATTCAATCACTTTCTACATAACATTCAATGTGTTAGCATTTCAAGAACTATACCAGTAATCTCACTCGATACGCACTCCTTATTGCTACAATAATATTGATTTGTTATCAAACATCCAAATTCTTTGTTTATGTTATCTGCCAGTTTTTGTGGAAATAATACCTTAGACCCCACTTTGATCAAGGGAAAGATCGTCGTCTGCACACTTGAGAAGATCCGCGATGACCGTTGGGGGAAGGCTGTTTCCATACAAGATGGTGGTGGAGTGGGAATTATACTGGTCGATCCACTCGCCAAAGATGTTGGCATTCAGTTCATGATACCAGGCACATTAATAAGCCCTGAAGAAGCTGGGGAGCTTTTCACATATATAGAAGCAGAAAAGTACGTTGGAACTTCACAAAAAATTTATAACAAGACAATAACAAACATAACAACCACTTGTTTGTGGACACAAGTCACATAACATCAGTGATTCAAGTGCCAAATATTAACTTTGTCTGGTCTTGTTGCAGGAACCCAGTCGCCAGAATATCCCGAACAATGACGGTTATACCCTCTAAACCAGCACCAGAAATGGCCTCTTTCTCATCAAGGGGTCCAAACGTCATCAATCCAGATATAATTAAAGTACGAGTGAATCCAAATTGAGGAAATGATTTCTTGCAAAATGTTTATGTGGAATGCAATTATTTATATTTCTATAGTTGCCATGAACCGCAAGAATTATTTCACAGAGCCTCACCTCTCTGTTTCAGCCTGATATAACTGCACCAGGAGTGAATGTTCTGGCTGCGTGGTCACCGTTAGCTACCGACTTCACTGCTGGAAAACCGACCGACTATAACATACTATCAGGAACTTCCATGTCATGTCCTCATGTTTCTGGAATAGCAGCTATTGTTAAAGCATCTCATCCTTCATGGAGTCCAGCAGCCATCAAGTCCGCCATAATGACAACAGGTAGCATTCATCAATAAATCACATCTTCAATGTATCAAAATCTCCCTGATTGCTTTCTTTTCTGTGTGCAGCTACAATCCACGACAACAATAAAAACGTAATCTTTAGACTTCCGAATGGCACTCGAACCTCGCCCTTTGACTACGGTTCCGGGCATGTAAATCCAGCTGCAGCAACTGACCCTGGACTAATATATGACTTTGATACAAGTGACATAATAGATTTCCTCTGCAGCACTGGTGAAACCCCTGCTCAGCTCAAAAACGTCACCGGTGGTAAAATGATATATTGTAAGAACAGTAGTACCCTTGCACCCTCGTATGATTTAAACTACCCTTCGATCGGAGTTTCAGATTTGAGGGGAAGTGTGTTGGTGCATAGACAAGTGACATATTATGGAGAAGGGGTTGGTGTTTATAAGGCAGAAATAGAGTACCCCAGTGGTGTAGATGTTTCAGTTTCTCCCGCTGAGCTGAGATTTGAAAAGATGGGTGAGAAAAAATCATTCAAGATTCAGCTTACTCCTTACAACAAGAGCAGTAGCGGAGGTTTCGTTTTCGGGGCTTTGACATGGACGGATGGAATCCATGTGGTAAGGAGTCCAATTGCTCTCAATGTAGTTTCCTCGTAGGAATCATTCACCACTGAAAAAGGAGTTGGTGTCAATGGTTATTCATTTGGCATAAAAAAAATATTGGCGACTTAACTAGAAGATCCATTCATAAAATTTATCTGTGAGACCGTCTCACAAAAAATTTTATGATAAAACAATATATTACATTAATTTTTATCTTTCATGAAAAATAATATTACCATAGGTATTTTCTTTTTACTAAACTATAACAAAATGAAAGAATTTTAAAAATTATAACAATATGAGGATAAGTGTGATGATATAAATACCTCATTCAATTTGTCTTTTTGAAAATAATAGACTTTTTACATTTTCTCTAAATAGTATAAAATAGGGGTTAATTGTCAATCACTCCCTAAAACACTTTATAACTTATTTATAAATCCCTACATAAATAAAACTTACTTTCAACTCTCTGGAGAGAGAAACTTTTGTTTCTAAATACCAATTTTACCCTTATCTCTTAAAAAAATGAGAGAATGGATAATAAAAACAAAACTAATCCAAATAGTATATATATAAAAATTCAAATTAAAATCAAAGAACATAAACCATATCATATACATGCTTATGTTGATACAAGAGCAAGTATGTGTTTAGGAAGCAAGCATATACTTTCAAATCATTATTGGAAGAAATATGATAAAGGATTAAAAGTTCGAATAGGAAATGGATCAATAATCATGCTTAATACAGTAGCAGAAAAATTAAAAATAGAAATAGAAGAAACAAAATTTGTAATACCCATTATATATCAAATAGAATCAGGAATGAACATTATAATAGGAAATAACTTTTTAAGAGAATATCTTCCCTTTACACAATTTGAAGATCACATAACTTTAAACAAAAGATCATCAATGATTTACATTCCCAAAATACGAACAGCATTTCGCGTAGGAAATGAAGGATTTACAAAGAATTTTCATAAAAGAAATACAAATCCAATAGAACTAAAAATAGAAAATATTTTAACGGTTAATCCTGAAAAAAAAAATCATGAGAAAATTTCATGATATATGTTCTGAAAATCCTCAGGACAAAATTAAGAAAAGAAAACAATTCATTGCTTCAATAAAACTCAAAGACCCTAATATCACAATCCGTGAAGAACCAAGAAGATGTAACATGGATGATGCAAAAATATTTGAAAAAGAAGTTCAAGAATTATTAAAACTTAAGATAATCATCCCTAGTAAAAGTTCACACTCTTCACCAGCCTTTTATGTCAGTAAGAAAGATACTGATAAGAAAAGAATGGTAATTGATTATCGAAAGATGAATAAAGCAACAATTATGGATGGATATTATATCCCAAATAAGAATGATTTACTATCTTATATAGGAGAAATGAAATATTTTTCCAGTTTAGATTGTAAATCAGGATTCTAGCAAATTCAAGTAGAACCACAAACACAATTACTTACAGCATTCAGTTGTCCAAAAGAACAGTATCAATGGACTGTATTACCTTTCGGACTTAAACAAGCACCAGGTATCTTTCAAAGATATATGGATGAATCTTTTAAATCATATATAGATTTTTGTTGTGTTTATATAGATGACATATTAATTTATTCAAAAACACTAGATCAACATTATAAAGATCTCATGACAGTTTTAGATATTTGTCATAAAGATGGAATTATACTTTCTGAAAAGAAAGCACAATTATTCAAAACAAAAATAAATTATTTAGGATTACAAATAGAAGATGGAAAACATTGTTTACAACCGCATATACTTAAGAAAATTCATGATTTTCCTAGTGAAATCAAGGATAAAGATCAATTAATAAGATTTTTAGGATTATTAACTTATTCTGGAAATTACATTAAGAAACTTGCAGAAATCAGAAAACCTCTTCAGGTAAAACTTAAACAGGACTATAAGTGGAAATGGTCGAAAGAAGATACTAATTACATAGACACTATTAAAAAGAAAATAATTAGTAATCTTCCTGAATTATATTTTCCTTCAAATAAAGATATAATAATAATTGAAACAGACGCTTCAGATGAATACTGGGGAGCATGTTTAAAAGCTTATACTGGAGAAAGAAATTTAGAAGAACTTACTAAAACAGCTACTAGAAATAATGAAGAATTATGCAACTATACATCAGGAACTTTTCAAGGTGCACAATTAAATTATCATTCGAATCAAAAAGAATTATTAGCTTTAATATTCACAATTAGAACTTATGAAATTTATCTTATTTCTAAACCGTTTTTAGTAAGAACAGATAATATGAATTTAACAAATTTCAAAACAAGGAAAATATCAAGAAATGCAGGGAGAAATACAGCAAGGCTAATTAGATGGCAATTGGAATTGAACCATTATCAGTTCGAGATCCAACATGTCAAAGGAACGGATAATTCATTACCCGACGCATTAACCAGAGAACTTCATCCAAACTATACTATCCGTAGTAACGGAATAATAAAGGAGATCCTAAGTGATCCAGAAAATGACTATGAGTCATCCGAACATGCCTCAGAAAGCATGGAGAATATAAATTGATGAAATGAGATTTATATTCAGAAACATAAATTACTCTTTGAGTAAAATAATCAATTTAAGATTGATTCAATTCTTGCAAAAGAATTTATAAATGCAATGATACGCATAATAAAACTATCCGAATTACTCACGAAAAGAGTTATTTTACTAACCATTATATATATAAATATGTTTTCTTGTGCAGAGTATAATCAAGATGGAGCAACTAAGTCAATTAAAAGAACAATTGATTGAATTGCAGGAAGAAATTCAAATTCTTCAACTAAAAGAAAGGAATTTGAGTAGAAAAATTCAAAGGACAGAAGAAAAGATGATAACTTCATCATCATCATCCTCACCAAGAACACCAATCAAAATGGCAACTCCATTTGACAAAATAATGGAGATAAAAGAGAAACAGTCAGTGGTCACAGCCAACACTGACAAAGAAAAAGAAAAGAAAAAAGAACCGGTGGACACAGCCAGCACCGAGAAAAATAAAAAAGAAGAAAAGACGTTTAAAAGTGCCCTTGAAAAGAAAGAAAGAAAGATGGTCAATCTGAGACCACAAAAACCAATTTTTGAGAAAACAAATTTTTCAGAAAAACTCAAGACTGAATTCTTTGAAACACTAAACTATTTGAGAATAGCCAAACCATCTGCAGAATCTTGGCTACAAACTTGTGACACACAGAGCATATCAAGAGCAAGAACACTGCAAGGTGCTCCAGCGCATGAAGTCGCAAGATTCTTTTCAAATGGATTATTAAGTGGATTGGAAGTCAGTCCCAACAATCAAAAAATAGAACTATTTCCATATCAGTTGAGAAATATTATCATCCAGTTCAAGAAAGCAGTCTTTAAGGACGATCCAGTATTAACATTGAGTATTCACTCAACCCTTCCAGATTGGGATGATAACAAATTCTATCAACCAATGGTATATATTCAATGTCGAAAACAAAAAGACAAGTTCTTATTCGAAGGATCAAATGAAGAGAAACCAGTAATGGATATCTCAACACTTCCTAGATAAGAATAAAGACATTGATTGATATGATCTCAAAAACAGGAAAGATTGATGGAAACTCAAAGGTTAAAATAAATTTTGCAACCAGTAAAATTTGAAATAGTGGGTGCCCGGTTAGCCAACTTGTGGCTAAAGGGCTTTTATGACTCTATGTATAAACAATCTTTGTTTAATATAATTTATATTCATTAATGGCATTTTCTTTATCTTTTTTCATATTGTTATATTGTGATATACTATGTCTGTTTTGATAAAGACCTTGAATATACTATAGTGTAAGTAAGATGAGATAGTGAATAAAGAGAGATCACTATTATGAAACACATATTATAGTCACTGTATATTCTAAACAGTTCCTAGTCAATTGAGTCGTCCGCAAATAAGGATAAGGATCGCTCGAGATTGAGACTAGCATTTGTGATGCCAAGTACCACGTTTCATTGGTAATGAACATGGAGATGTTCAAAACATGCAAATGGATATTCATATGATGAATGATCGAACTACCCTATTCGGACTTTCCAAGTGGTTATCACTTATCGAGTGGATAAAGTCCGCGGTTTTGGTTGTACACCATTAGTCCTTATTACTTGAAACATCATTGAGACTTTATATGCTAGTACTGTAATTTGACTCGTTTACCGACTCTATTGGGGTCATCAGGTGTTGGGATTGGGTACAGTTACGACACATATAGGAGTCGATGCTTTGTTGTCAAGGATTCACCACATACTTGCGAGTGTGGATATCCTATGCGATCTGTGGAGATATTAGTGTGACAAATCTCTGGCCAGAGTACTCGATGTGATTTAGGTTACTTGGTTTCCTAGTAGCACATGCGATGTCACTATTTGATCTTCAAGATGCATTGCATAGTTATCGAATCTCGAACAACTCTCGATGTACCAATGGTTGTTGATTCGATCGGGATATTTGGATGAAGGGACTGTACTGTACGCTAACCAAAATCTACTGGTTCTTGCAGGCACTATCAGTAATACCTAGGGAATCATGGGGCGATGTTGCTAGGCGCTCTTACCATGATTCGATGGGTAAGACAGAAATTGTTGTTCCAAGTCACAAGGAGTTGTGAGCCCACGGCTAGCTGTATTCCTGAACCATTGAGGGTTACACAAGTAATGGATTACTAAAACCCCGTAGAGATAGTTAAATTTAAAGAGTTAAATTTAATAAAAGAGAAGTTGGACTTGTTAACTAAAGGGAGTGGGATTTCCTAAAATGACATAGGGATGGGCATTTTTGGAAATCACTGAATTCGGATTCAGAAAAATTATCTTGACTTTAAAAGATGCAGAAATGATTTCTGTGCACATTGGTAAAATCAGTTTATCAATCGGAGTCACGATGAATTTTATATTAATTTCTAGAACAATGGGCTTGGCTTGTTGGACTTAAGTTATGGATTGTGGGCCCTAAGGAGTTAGAGTCCTAATGCATTTATAACTTAATATAGTCTAGAAATTATCTATAAATATATGTACTGTGTTCGAAAATTACACAAGCTTTCAGTCTAGCAATTTTCGAAAATCAATCTATATTATTCAAGAGGTTTTTCGAAAATTCCTCTGTCCCTTTTGAGAAATTCGGGCTGTGATTTTTGTGAAAAATTACAATTCGAATTAACAGATCAAATCTGTTTATTCTCTACGTAAAACTTCTGATTGATTTCTAGTGCAGTCAATCAGAGGGTTTTTATTTTTCGTTCGTGGACCTAATTTCGGTGATTGATCGTGACGTCATCGGTTCTCGGGATTTACAAGAAGAGCAGATTAAGTTCTGTTGGTGTCCATAATCTCGCTTCGAGATTTTAAGGTAAAATATTTAATTGTGATTATTTGTTTTACTTACACATATTTAATCGTAAAAATTTTGATACCCTTGATATGGAATCGTTCCATATAATAAAATAAAATTTTTAAACTTCCGCTGCACCGGGTATCAATTCTTGATTGATCTGAACACGTTTTCCAACAGTGGTATCAAAGCTAGGTTGCTCAGATCAAACGATTGTACAAAATTTTTAAGCCTCGGTTTTTTGAAACAAAACAAAAATTTTAAAATTGAATTTTAATGGGCAAATCGGGCAGCGAACGTCGCTGCCCAAGGGCAGCGACGGGCTGCCCTGCCCGGGCCCCTTTTTGGGGTGCGGGCTGCCCGGGATTGTCCCGGGCAACCCGGAAAAATTATTTTTAATTTTTAATTAAAATTTTAATTTTTTTTGAAATTCTAGTTTTTGATCCGATCGAAAATTGTTTTTGATTGGTTCACGAGACATCGGATCGAATTGTTCGAGTCCGAAAATTTTAAAAATTGATTTTTGGATAAATTTGAATTTTTGGAAAATTTATAAATTTTATCCGTTAAATTAAATTTTATAAAATTAATTATTTTGGTACAATTGATGATAAGATATGATCTTATGGATGGATAAGATAAAATATGATTTTATCTTTTAAATTATGATGTATTTGCATGTTTATCCAATTATTTAATTATTGAATTAATTATTGGATAAAGGATGATCGATTGCCATGACCAATATTTTAGGTGTATGTTAGATAATTTACATTTGTCTTATTGTTGTTGGATTTTATTAATGGGCTTGGTTTATAGCCCAATATGATTGTCATATGTAATAAAAGTGGGTCTGGTTTATGGCCCGTTCCCACCCCTAAAAATGTATCTCATATTTGTCATCGAAATTTATTGTAAATTTATTATACTTAGTGGGAGACAAAGATTTGAAGAAATGGTGGGCCCAGTAGACAATGAAGACCAAAGAAATGTAAATTGAAAGCTCAATGTAATAGGATTGCATTGCATACTTGCATATCACCTAGGATTGGACTTAGACTCGTGATTGACAACCACGGGTCGATTAGTTAATGGGATCGATCATCCTTAAATAATATATGATATTATTTATGTATGCATGTTTAGACTAAATTGTATGAATCCCGCAAGCATACATAAATTGCATGATGAGACAAATTTTCAAAATAAAATCCCTCATTTTAAATATGATTTAAATTTGATATCAAGATAAACAAAGGAAATTTAAATATTGTTTAAATATTCCTACCTTCCATCAACGATCAATGTATGAGATGCTACCCGCGGATACGGTCCGGCTCATATTATTGGGGGGGCCCGTTCGTCGGAAAGCTGTACATTGGATCGGCACATGTTGTAAGTTGGGTGGAACTCCCATGGGATTGGCTTATATTATTGGGGATCCACATGGCGACCGTCCATCACAACTTAATATTGATGGGTCATCTTGACATGTCACAATAAACGGCGTCATATTATTGGGCCCTTATTGGACATGAGATGAAAACATGGGGGTTGCTTTGGAAGCAATTGGGCTCTACCTTTTGAAAATTATGGTTGGCTGATATTATTCGGGACTATGATTTGTCAATTGGACTCCATGTTCCCACTAAGGAAAGGGTTTCCCGTTTTCACTAGAGGGTAGTGAAATCGTTAAAATAGTGGGAGTGTAATTCATAAAATTAAAATTCGCCATATTTTATGTCTTAGTAAATTAATTAAACAAATCACTGATTATTGTCTGTTTCTTTTTCAGTATTTCATTACGATGAATTCGCGAAATCCACTATACTCAATTCTCGAACAAAACAAATTGACTGGCGCAAACTATACGGAATGGTTCCGTAAATTAAAAATTGTTCTAAACTCGGAGAAAATTTTCTACGTGTTAGAAAAGAATCCTCCAGAGGAAGCACCGGCTAATATAAGTCCGAAAGAATTGGCAAAACTTGATCAATGGTGGGACCATGATATCAAGGCTAAATGCTATATGCAAGCTTCAATGTCTGATGAACTCCAGAGGCGATTTAAGGATGCCGTGAATGCTGCTGACATACACGTGCACCTCAAGGAACTTTTTGGAGCTCAGTCAAGGTCGGAAAGGTATGCCACCGTCAAAGAGCTCATGACATGCCGCATGCGAGATGGGACTTCGGTCCGTGAGCATGGGGTACACATGATTGGGCTCATTGAAAAATTGGTAACACTCGATTTGACATTGGAGCATGAGCTAAACGCGGACTTATTACTTCTTTCACTTCCTTCGTCGTTTGACGGATTTGTGGTGAACTTCAATATGAACAAGATAGAGGCCACCCTTGAAGAGATTGGTCAATATGCTTGTGTCTTATGAGGCCACATTAAAGAATGATAAACCGGTACTCTTGGTTGGCTTCTCTTCTTACTCCAAGAAGGGGCCAAGTGGAAAGGGTAAGAAACGTTCTGCCCCGCCCAAGAAGATTGTACCAAATAAGAAGGGAAAGGCCAAGGTTTCAAATGTGAATAAAGATGATAATGTTTGCCACTACTGCAAGAAACCCGGTCATTGGAAACGTAACTGCAATGAATACCTCGAACAGTTGCGAACTGCAAAGGGTATGTTTTACATTGAAATAAATTTTTCGCTTAATACTTCTTCTTGGGTATTGGATACCGGATGTGGATCTCACATTTGCAATGATTTGCAGGTGATGACAAGAAGTCGTAAGCTAAGGATGGGTGAGACCCAGCTAAGGCTCGGGAATGGTTCTAGAGTTGAAGCCAAAGCTATAGGAGACATTTATTTAGTTTTGCAGAACAATTTTAAGTTATTTTTGAAGAGATGTTTTATATGTTCCGGATTTGGTCAAAAACATTATATCTATGCTTGATAGAGATGGTTTTTCTTGCAATTTTGTGAATAAGATTTGCAATATTTACAAGAATGAATGTTTGATTGGAAATGGACAACTTGAAAATGATCTATATAGCTTAAAATTAAAAGACGTTACAATTAATTATGTTGATAAACCGGTAACAACAATTAAAAGGAAAAACGATAGTCAAAACCCGGCAAACCTTTGGCATGCTAGGCTAGGTCATATTTCCTCAAGAAGGATGAACAAGCTAGTGGGAGAGGGCATGTTTGATATGTCTGATATTAACTCTCTACCTACTTGTGAGTCCTGCCTAAAGGAAAAAATGACTAAATCTCCTTTCAAAGGGAAACCTGAGCGTAGTCAAAATCTGTTGGATTTGATCCATACAGATGTTTGCGGTCCATTTAGGATTGGTACTAAATGTGGCAACACCTACTTCATTACCTTTACTGATGATCATTCTAGGTATGGGGTATTTATATTTAATGAAATATAAGTCTGAAGCATTTGAAAGGTTCAAAGAATTCAAGGCTGAAGTAGAAAACAAACTAGGTAAAAGTATTAAGGCACTTCGATCGGATCGAGGTGGAAAATACTTAAGTATCGAGTTTTTGGACTATCTAAAAGAGAATGGGATTCTCTCTCAATGGACTCCTCCTATGACACCTCAGCTGAATGGTGTTTTGGAGCGTCGCAATCGAACTTTGTTGGACATGGTTCGATCCATGATGATCTTCACTGAGCTCCCACCTTCGTTTTGGGGCTACGCGCTTGAAACGGCGGTATTGTTGTTAAACAACGTCCACACTAAAGCAGTAGATAAAACACCATACGAGTTATGGAATGGCAAAGCTCCTAAGTATTCGTACTTAAGGATTTGGGGATGTCCTGCTTACGTGAAGCAGACAGTGAGAGATAAGTTGGATAGTCGATCCACCTTATGTTATTTTGTAGGGTATCCGAAGAATTCAATCCGATATTATTTCTATCATCCTACTGAAACAAAAGTGTTTGTTTCAAGGAATGTCACCTTCTTGAAGAAGGAGTTCTTATTGGATAAGAAAGGCAAGATGACGGAACTCGAAGAAATTCGAGAAGAACCCGAGATACAAAATAACGATCCTACACCTCAAGCATCATCACAAGACACGCCTATTGCTAGGAGATCCGAGAGGACTTCTAGGCCTCCTATTAGATATGGTCTTCTTCTTGAAGGGGATCAAGGTGAACCCGACATTGGATGTGATCCAAGAAACTTCAAGGAAGCAATTTCTAATGCGGATTCGAATTTATGGCTTGAAGCTATGCAGTCGGAAATAGATTCGATGCATTCGAACCAAGTTTGGTCTTTAGTAGATCCTCCCGATTGAATTGTTCCAATTGGGTGTAAATGGATCTACAAGAGAAAACTTGGGCCTGACGGTAAGGTATTGACCTACAAGGCATGATTGGTGGCAAAAGGTTATACTCAAAGACAAGCAGTTGACTATGATGAAACCTTTTCACCAGTCGCAATGTTCAAGTCCATAAGAATCCTTATTTCCATAGCAGCTTGGTATGACTATGAGATATGACAAATGGATGTAAAGACTGCATTTCTTAATGGAAACATTAAGGAAGAGATCTATATAATGCAGCCTGAGGGATACACATCCATAAGAAGCGAGCATAAGGTATGCAAGCTTCAGAGATCAATCTATGGTCTCAAACAAGCATCAAGAAGTTGGAACCAGAAATTTGATTAAACAATAAAGGATTTTGGTTTCATCAAGAACCCGGAGGAACCATGCGTGTACAAGAAAGTAGTTAAGGATGCGGTAACATTCTTAGTACTTTATGTTGATGACATCCTACTCATTGGGAATGACGTAGGGATGTTGCAGTCAACAAAGATATGGTTATCAAGTAGATTCTCGATGAAGGACTTAGGTGAGACATCCTATATTCTAGGAATACAGATCTATAGAGATAGATCTAAAAGAATGATAGGACTCACTCAATCAACCTACATCGACACCATATTGAAAAGGTTTTCAATGGATGGGTCCAAGAGAGGACATCTACCTATGTGTCATGGAGTTTCTCTATCCAAGTTTATGTGTCCCAAGACTGATGAAGAGATAGAGAAGATGACACACATATCATATGCGTCAGCCATAGGTAGTATCATGTATGGGATGATATCTACCAGACCGGATGTGGCCTATGCTCTGAGCGTCACGAGCAGATATCAAGCCAATCCCGGTCAAATGCATTGGAAAGCCGTGAAGGATATTCTTAAGTACTTGCGAAGGACTAAGAATTTATTCATGGTTTATGGAGGGATAGAATTGAAGTTGGAAGGCTATACTGACTCTAGCTTCCAATGTGACGTGGATGACTCAAAGTCAACCTCTGGATTTGTATTCGTGCTCAATGGCGGTGCTGTCTCTTGAAAAAGTTCCAAGCAGGACACCACAGCGGATTCCACCACTGAGGCAGAATACATTGCAGCATCAGCTGCGGCTAAAGAGGCGGTTTGGATAAGGAAATTCATCCAAGAGTTGGGTGTAATTCCTGAAGCTGTTGGTCCAGTCCCGGTGTACTGTGACAACACGGGTGCTGTTGCTCAGGCAAAGGAACCAAGGTCTCATCAGAAGTCCAAACACGTACTGAGGAAATACCACATCATCCGGGAGATCGTGGAAAGAGGAGACATCACTGTCGAAAGAGTGGCCTCTACAGACAATATCGCTGATCCACTTACTAAGCCCTTGCCAGGACCATTGTTTGACAAACATCGCGAAGCAATGGGATTACATAGTATGACTAGTTGGCTTTAGGGCAAGTGGGAGATTGAAAGAGTGGGTGCCCGGTTAGCCAACTTGTGGCTAAAGGGCTTTTATGACTCTATGTATAAACAATCTTTGTTTAATATAATTTATATTCATTAATGGCATTTTCTTTATCTTTTTTCATATTGTTATATTGTGATATACTATTGCTGTTTTGATAAAGACCTTGAATATACTATAGTGTAAGTAAGATGAGATAGTGAATAAAGAGAGATCACTATTATGAAACACATCTTATAGTCACTGTATATTCTAAATAGTTCCTAGTCAATTGAGCCGTCCGCAAATAAGGATAAGGATCGCTCGAAATTGAGACTAGCATTTGTGATGCCAAGTACCACGTTTCATTGGTAAGGAACATGGAGATGTTCAAAGCATGCAAATGGATATTCATATGATGAATGATCGAACTACCCTATTTGGACTTTTCAAGTGGTTATCACTTATCGAGTGGATAAAGTCCGCGGTTTTGGTTGTACACCATTAGTCCTTATTACTTGAAACATCATTGAGACTTTATATGCTAGTACTGTACTTTGACTCGTTTACCGACTCTATTGGGGTCATCAGGTGTCGGGATTGGGTACAGTTACGACACATATAGGAGTCGATGCTTTGTTGTCAAGGATTCACCACATACTTGCGAGTGTGGATATCCTATGCGATCTGAGGAGATATTAGTGTGACAAATCTTTGGCCAGAGTACTCGATGTGATTTAGGTTACTTGGTTTCCTAGTAGCACATGCGATGTCACTATTTGATCTTCAAGATGCATTGCATAGTTATCGAATCTCGAACAACTCTCGATGTACCAATGGTTGTTGATTCGATCAGGATATTTGGATGAAGGGACTGTATTGTACGCTAACCAAAATCTACTGGTTCTTGCAGGCACTATCAGTAATACCTAGGGAATCATGGGGCGATGTTGCTAGGCGCTCTTACCATGATTCGATGGGTAAGTCGGAAATTGTTGTTCCGAGTCACAAGGAGTTGTGAGCCCACGGCTAGCTGTATTCCTGAACCATTGAGGGTTACACAAGTAATGGATTACTAAAATCCCGTAGAGATAGTTAAATTTAAAGAGTTAAATTTAATGAAAGAGAAGTTGGACTTCTTAACTAAAGGGAGTGGGATTTCCTAAAATGACATAGGGATGAGCATTTTTGGAAATCACTGAATTCGGATTCAGAAAAATTATCTTGACTTTAAAAGATGTAGAAATGATTTCTGTGCACATTGGTAAAATCAGTTTATCAATCGGAGTCACGATGAATTTTATATTAATTTCTAAAACAACGGGCTTGGCTTGTTGGGCTTAAGTTATGGATTGTGGGCTCTAAGGAATTAGAGTCCTAATGCAATTATAACTTAATCTAGTCTAGAAATTATCTATAAATATATGTATTGTGTTCGAAAATTACACAAGCTTTCAGTCTAGCAATTTTCGAAAATCAGTCTATATTATTCAAGAGGTTTTTCGAAAATTCCTCTGTCCCTTTTGAGAAAATTCGGGCTGTGATTTTTGTGAAAAATTATAATTCGAATTAACAGATCAAATCTGTTTATTCTCTACGTAAAACTTCTGATTGATTTCTAGTGCAGTCAATCAGAGGGTTTCTGTTTTTCGTTCGTGGACCTAATTTCGGTGATTGATCGTGACGCCATCGGTTCCCGGGATTTACAAGAAGAGCAGATTAAGTTCTGTTGGTGTCCATAATCTCGCTTCGAGATTTTAAGGTAAAATATTTAATTGTGATTATTTGTTTTACTTACACATATTTAATCGTAAAAATTTTGATACCCTTGATATGGAATCGTTCCATATAATAAAATAAAATTTTTAAACTTTCGCTGCATCGGGTATCAATTCTTGATTGATCTGAACACGTTTTCCAACAAAATTTTATTAACCACTGGACACAAGGAGACAATCCAAAAGAAAGAACAAGCCATGTTAGCTCAATTCGAAGCTCCAATCTATGAAGCAAGAGTTGACATGACCCGAGAAACCCAACAAATGTTATGTCAAAGACTAAGAACAATGATATCCACTCACAAATGTGGACATTGCCAACCCATTCAGACAGAAGAAGCAGATGTCAAAAAGGACAAACCAGCTGTCAAAGAAGACAAACCAATAAAGAAATGGTCTGAATGCACCAGTGATTCAGAGAGTGACACAATGTAAAAACAAATGAAATCGTGGACCACACCACATGTTAAAGGCATCCACTCAGATGTAAAATGAGTTGTTTCCATTATGTAGTGTCGGGTGGTCCCCCTATTTTCTTTTATTTTTAATTATGTATGCGTTTCTCCACGCCTATAAAAGGAGATGTTTTGTGCTGTAAAAGAGTAAGTGAAGTTTGAGTATCTCTCTCTTCTTAAAGTTTCTTACAATCTGGTTCATACAAGACGTATGAAAACTATCAAAAACTAAGAAACATAAAATCAGAAACAAAATAAGCCTTATGGCTAATAACTAAACAAGTAGGGCGTAAGGAGGATAAGGTTGGAAACCAATCATTGAATATTCATGGTTAAGAGTAAACCTGGAGATCCATAGAGCAAGTACCAGTTGATCAAGTGATCGTTAAGGGAAAGCAAGGATTTGGCCTCTGCTCAAAACCAAGATTCATTCAAACAAGGTAACCTTCCTAAACCTCCTGCAGCCCTTAATTCAAAGAAATAGTCAAAATACATTAATCATGTCATCATACTTTATAAGAAATAGAAGATTAATAATAAAAAACTGGTTCAAAATAGAAGATGATCATGAATATGATACATTTCGTGAATATCGTTTAAATACTTCTGATTTAACCATATTTGAATCAATTTATCAACTAAAATTTGTATTAATAATCCATGAATGGAACCAAACTAATATGAAAACATTTATCTGTTATAAATGAATCAGTTCTGAAAATCCATGAATCAGATCTGTAAATCCATGAATAAGAAAATTCATAAGAATTTGAAGAATTCCGCAACCTGGTATCAGAGATTAAATAAAACAAATTATTAATGCCTGGATTAACTTTAGATATTGAGATTAAAAATTTATTTGATAAAATAATCTTACTAAAAGATTTACGTCAAATAGATCAATTATGGAATAAAATAAAAGATCTCCAAACCTTTTATTTCAAAAATCATAAAAAAGAACATTTTTCAAGCAACTGGAAAATGATAATTCAAATTTCTGAAAACGATGAAATTGAATACATAACAATATGTTATGAATAAGAACAAACTTTGTTATCGAAATCCGACCAACAAAAACAAAATAATAAAAGTAACAATTTTTACTAAATGGAAAATGTATGAAAATACAAAAATGAATATCTTTAATTTATATTTTCAAAATATAAATTTTGATATAGAAAATTGTGAAAACAATTTGAAACATCTTAAAAATTGTCAATCTTCAATTGATAGTTTCGAAGATTTTCAGAATTTATTAGAACAGATAGATTCGACAAAAAGGCTTTTAATAGCCTTAAGAAAATTAAGAAGTTCTATCATCTGTTAAAATGACAGAAGTAACAATTCCAAATCAAAACAACCTGGTCGATGAATCTGAAGAATCTGAAGAAAACCAAGAGTATAATTTGAATATTATATTCAATCAAAGCAAGTTTGCTGAAATACAGAAAACAGGGTTTTCTAATTCAAAAACAAATCTAATAGACCAATCAGGAATACTAAGTAAGATTTCAAATTTTATTAATCCCAGGAAAAATTTAATTTATTATTCGATTCGTACAAAAGAACGATCTTGTAAAATAAATAACGAATCAAGGTCTAATACTCTGAAGTTATTAACAACTCAAGATATTAATACAATCATGGCAAAAGTCAGTGAAAAAGAACGATCTGAACTGAAATATGTTCATATGGGAGGAATTGAAATAATAATATCAGCTCACTACCGAGAAGGAATAGATACACCAATTGAAATAACAGTTCGTGACAAAAGAATACGTAATTTCGAGGATTCTATCCTTGGAAAAATTGAAGGAAATTTATGTTACAAAAAGATAAAATTTTGTATTTATCCACAATACAATATATCTCTTTTTGATAAAAACATAAATGACCTTTTAACATTAGATTATTACTTTTATAGAAATAATCTTATGTTAACAGGAAACCATCCGATCAATATAAACTATGTTGTCGGTTTAGCAATAAGTAATAATTCTCAAACAGGAATAATTTCAACAAAACCAACTATTTCTGTTGAGAGAATGTTTGAAAATATTACAAGAATTGAACACCCTCGAAAAGCATTTATTGAAGAAATAAATCCCTATAAAAGATGGAGTTCAGATGACCTCCAAATCACAAAACAGTCTGTACCAAGAAGATCATTATCATTTGCTAAAAATGATGAAGATATTCTTGATAAGATTGGAACCATGAATCAAAATATTCTTAAAATTAAACAAGCTATTGTTAATGAGTCAACCTCATCGCAATGACGTCCTTAATAAAATTAGAAAAATATCTAGGAAATTTAGAAAATAATATTAATAAGATCAATCTATCAATACAATAATTAGAGAAGAATTTTAAAGAATATATTGATTTAGCAACGACTAGATTAATAATTAAACAAGAAAGACATAGTAATGAAATATTAAACTATCTTAAGGAAGTTCTTCCAATAGATAAAGAAAAAAAAAATGGAAGAAGAACCACCATTCAAAATTGAATCATGGTATAGAAATCTCCTTAGTTATGACAAACATAAGTATGGAGATGTTTAGTGAAACCGACTCATCTGATTTTGAACAAATAGGAGTAAATACAAAAGAATTATATCATTCACATCAGGACTCAGAACAATACAGAGATATGAATATTTCAGAATCAGAATCTGAAGATGATTCTAGACCACGATTGAATCTACGAACAAATGTAGAAGGTAGTGGTGGAAGAGATGATGAAGAATTTAAATATAACAGAGACCAATACTCTGGATCTTATAAAGATGTTAGAGATATTCTTAGAAAATCAAAAACATCAGGATTTGTGAAACAAAATATCTTAGATTTAGGATGTTCAACAGCCAAAGAAAGAAAATTAAAGATAGATCATTGGGCAAATGAACTATCAGTACAAATTCAATTAACACCATTATTAGACAAAAGTGAGAATATTCAAGTTTTAACTCATGGTATGATAAAAATGACACTGGTAGGAGCAGTAAGAACTTGGGCTGAAAACCTAGTAATTACTAATCTACCATAAGGAATGACAGGACATCGATATTTCGAACTATTTGTTGATGTCTTGTACCAAGAATTTTTAGGAGTTTCTAATAATGATGCTAATTTGGTAGCTAAGAATATAGAACAAAATAGAGCAATCTTTATATTAGATAATATTAAATTATGCAATTTATGTTACCTAGAAGAATTTATTTGTGATTATGAAACAAACTATTATCAATTAATAGATGCTGATAAAAAGGAACATTATAAACTAAGTATCTTTAATAAGATACCTAATATACCTATACAAAGTAAAGATGAATTCTTAACTAGTTCTTATGCTAAAACTTTAGGAGGAGCTATTAAATTCATCAAAGACATAATAACAAAGAAATGTCATGAAGTAACACTAAATAAAAGAATCTCTAAATCCTACAAACAAAACAATAAACTTTGTTGTGACAAAATAGAATTCACAGTAAAAGAATACGGTTGCAAAACAAACATGTCACACAAATATTTAAAACGACAGAAACAGAATAAATTTAATAAACCTTATAAATCTTTTAATAAGATTTATTCCCTATAAGAAAAAGAAATTTAAAAAGAATTTTTTCAGAAAATCTTATAAAAGAAAATTTTATAAAAAATTTGATAACAAAAAATCACCTTGCCCAAAGGGTAAAAGAAAGAATTGCACATGTTGGTTGTGCAACGAAGAAGGACATTATGCGAATGAATGTCCAAAACGAAACGAAAAGAAAAATAAAATTAAACTTCTTGAAGAAATATATACTATTGGATTCTATCCCGTAGAAACAATTGAATTTTCATCCGATGATGAAAATATTTATTATCTTGATAAATCAAGTGAATCTGATTCCACATTTGATAATCAAGAAATAATAATGATTAAAATAACGACAAGGGCATTTTCGGAAAGACAAATATAGGGAGTAAATTGAAAGTTATGTTTGATTTAGGGAGTTATCTACAAGTTGCCCATAAAATAATTGGCAAGAGTTCAAAAACTCTCCTCTTTCAACTATAACGGGGTGTATTTAATGTAATAGATTTGACAACTTTTATTAATTTTGTAGATTTTAAAAATTTGCGGGTATTCAATATAGATTTTAATGAACTCTACAAAAGTCTACATGTATTCAAAATTTCAACATATTTTTAACAACTCTGTGTAATTCATTAACATACAAATATTAAAACACACAAAGTATAACTACAAATTGTCATGAACAATTGTCTTGCTCCAATCCAAAAATTTGGATGAATTTAAAAAAAATGTAACTCACTTACATACTTTTCTCTCTCCCATCTCTCTCTCCTCTCTAGCTCACCCTTTTTTCTTCAAAATGTATTTCTATATTTTGAACTAATAATTATTTTTATCTTTAATTATTCTATAAACTATCATATTTTATTCAAAATTTATTTTGTTCACATAAAAGTATATATTATAAATTCAAATGCAAGGTTACTGATTTAATAAAACGACAAATTTTTTTTTAAAAAAAATTTTAGGTAATTTTTTTAAAAAAAAAATTGTTGATGTACAAAGAAGCGACCATATATAATTATATAAACATATACATGTAAGAAATAAAATGATTTAATTTAAATTAGTAAAATCTATTTACATTAATAAAATGCTAACAGTGTTAAATAGTTATTAGTTCAAATGAATCAACGAAAAATAAAAAGATATAACTAAATATACAAAATCTATATAATTCTATGAAAAAAATTTATATCTATAAAAATCCTGCAAAAAATCTATCAAGAGTCCATCAAATATTTGCAAATCTGTGAAAGAATCCATATAAATTTGTTTGGAAATATGTGATATTCTATTAAAGTTAATAAAAATCTTTCAAATTCGCAAAGTTTATCATTTAAAAAAATCACTAAAGTGATTAAATCTTTGGATTGAATAGAACCCCAGTAAACGACTAACCATTTTTTTTTATTGTGATCATGCGATGTAAGTAATTGCATGTATCACCTAACAGACATACACATCGTGCGCCTAAGTCCATGTTAGACCACAGTTTAATGAGTTCATTTAAAAACTACTTTACTTATATCTTTCCTTATTTTATAAAAATGACCAATTCAAATTACTACAAAATGCTATGTCTCATTATAAACTCATTAAAATCTTAATTTTTTTACGTATGTAGGAATGATGGTTAATTGGTTATCATCATTCATCACCTTTATTTTTATCAACATTGTACAAAATAATAATAATAACAACAATTTTGTAAAAAAATAAATAATAGCAAACAGACAAAAATGAGAATCTGAAATGTAAATTATTATCAAACAAACACATTATGTAAAAAAAGAAAAGAAAAGAAGAAAGCACGCACACACACACACATGCACATTGTTATATTCCACACACAGAATGGTAAAGAAAAAGACGATTCAATGAAGTTTATAAACTATTTATTTCATCTTTCCGGCACTAAATGCCGAGAGGCAATAATTTTGAGATTATACAATGCGACATCTTAATGAATAACACACAATCGACCTTTACTTATTCACTCGGATGGAGAACTTGATTCATTGAACCGCCAAATATTGAACAAAAAAGGATCCAAATCACACTTGATGAATGCCTTCAGCATCATGCCTTTCTAATGGAAATAGTCCAAAGAAGGTCGGAGTCAGATCTCACGGTTATTACATCCTCTTTAACGATATTAGATGTACTAATGAGACCACCGAATCTCATTTCCGTGTCGGCTGAAACACAATACATTATGGACAGGTCAAGCTCAGAAATAAACATAGCACACATCAACAAATTAGAGCTCGAGGAATATTCGTGACAGACAGGGAAAAATGTATTTAATTTAGAAAAAACTTACTCAGATTCCACTCGAGCCCCGTGGTTGAGGTGCTTTTAGAAGGTGCACCAATAGGGACTAGGCCACAATGTGGACCCTCGACGCTTGGTTGGATATGAATCTCATGATGATGACTGTGTGGAAGAAGTTGGATGAGGCAATCATCAGATAGAAGAACTATCCTTGTGCTTGAGAAATGGCATATAACATTGATATTTCCAACCTCGTGGTCAAACCTTCCGCCTAGTGCTCCAGCAACAAGAATGCATAACTGAAAGAAACATTGAATTATAACTGAATGCAAGTGCAAATAGATATAGAAATGTTAAACTCGAAAGGAAAAAGGAGGGAAGAGAGATGGAAGATCTTTCACTTATAACTCTTCCATATTCCCATCAAAATAGATATCAACATTCAGAAACGAAATCCTTCCCGATTCTTGAGATTTATACAAGATGGTTTTCAATCTTGAGGTGGTGGAATATATAGCAAACAAATACTCACAAAATCAAAGATTCTGAGCATTAGAAAATACATTTTGATTACACCGATCGGGTAAATCTCGAATATATGCCACACATTTATGTAAATCTGTGGTGTCCTGATCATGGGAAGCATCGACTATTTCAGTCCCCTGCATTTGACAAGCAAATATGACAACTCAGTACACAGTTCTTCGGAAATGTCAAAGATTTAGTACTACATGTAAAGCTAAATCGAAATTTCAAGCTTCTAGAGAAGGATATATGTTAATGACAAAGGTAAACATATGTGAAACTTAACTGAACAAGTTGACTTGATCACTTCATAAAGCTACACATGAATCATTCGGAAACGGAAACGAAAAAACAAACATAGGAATATTCACAGCCATCTTTCCTATTTTTGTTAAATCAGTAGTCCAAATGATTGAGCGTATACGCATTAGAGAAAAGCAAATGATTAACTAACTGCATTTTTGTAGAATTCCAGAACTTCTGCTCTAATTGAATCAAGGTCTCCTTTTATCACATCCGGCTTATACCTGGATCACACACGTACAAGTGATCAGTTCCATTAATCCTCTCCTTAAGAAGCAAATCACCATCATTTTCAGCTCAATTTATCAAAGGGATATCTAATTATCACTCCTGGAAATAACAATAAGCCTAAAGTAAATGGGGCGGGCCATTACAAAAAGCAACAAAACAAGAGCAAATAATACCGAACGAATTCACCAGCCAGAAACACACGCTTTTACGTGCCCAAAAACAAACCAAGAGAATCATACTACAAACCTTTTCCGAATATCCAACGGTTCCGCCTCAGGGAACATCAGCGGCAACTCGTCATACACCCTGTTCGCTCCACCGTCCGCACATACACGAAATTGTGCTGTTAGACACACAAAAAAAAAAAATCCAAAACAAGATCTCAGAATAAATATATCTGAATTCTGAACCCAAAAAATAAGAAAAATAAATAGAAAAACTCCAGAATTGGATGTATGATCATTACAGTGCTTCCACAGAAGAGGAGTAAATCGAGGCAAGCGTCGGTTAAGCAAAACCAGAGCGTAATCTCTACTGCCAGAAGAAAGATCGGGGAGGAGGAATGTAGAAGAGTGAATCATCGTAGCTTTTTCCATGCGGACTCTGTTTTTGGGGAGATATTTAGTTCCTTGTGGACTTTAGCGGCAACGGGCCCATGAATTAGTTTCGTCAACCATTTCCCAATTTATTATGAAAATGGCGAGTAAAAGTAAAACTCCTTTGGGCAATATCTTTTTTGGTTCGATCCTATGTAAAATTATGTGTGGACCTACTAATTTACCAGTCGTAGGTAAAACTCCAGATACAATATAGTTTTTCTGGGTACCACGATAACTTAAGTACGAAGATCGGCAAACTTAGTGGCACACTTCATTGCGTTTTTTGCTATTTTTTTTTCAGTCCCGATTGTTTGGAAACTTGAAAATTTTTCTACTCGGTAGGTAGAGCTTGTTTCGAATGATATGATTTCAAATTAATAAAATTCTTGCTTTGCCTTCCAAAAAAAAAATAGTCGTGAGTAAAACTCGAGATGCAGTATAGCTTTTGTTTCGATCCAATGTAAAATCATGTGACCTATCTATCATCCAAAAATTATCGTTCCATCGGGTGTCACCCGCGTCGTTATCTCAAAAAAAAAAAAAATTATATAAACACAAGAAATAAACCCTACATTTGAATGTTCAAATGATAATTAATAATTAGATATGTGCTAGAGTACGACACCTAATCAACTGCTTATGTACTATATCAGAATATAGTAGATCCATCTTTATTTTATAACTTTATGGATTTTTCAAAATTTTAATAATTCACATACAAATTTAAAACGATCACAAGTTGAGCACTATGAATTTTAAAAATAACTAAAATTATCCTACTTAGCCAATCGTTTTAACTGAATTGTCAAGGATTTTATTGAAAAAAACCACGTTCAAAGTTTCAGAACTTTAGATTCTCTAGATTTTCGATCAATATTATTAGGTAGTGTTTAAAATTGCTTCTAGGAAATAATTTTTTATCAATAGATTATCCTTCAAATTATGTGGCTTGCTTCCAAGAAGGAATCACAAACACTACCTCTGTGATTAATTTCTGCCTCCTATTATTCTTTTTTCACCAAAACAAATACACCCCATTTCTAGAGTAACAGTGAAATTATCAAGGAACCTCAATGGAAGAAATTTAATTTGATCAAGTAAAAATAAGTCTTGGTCAATAAGGGTCAAACCTCATGGGGATCAGATGAAATTATATGGTAAAGGTAAAGCAAAAAATAATAGAGGACTAACAACTAAGCATATGATACATAAACTTGCAGGTTAACAAAAACTGAACATGCCCTCTGTACAGTATCTTCTTCTACATGAAGTAGCTCAGTGATGTCTTCTTTCTTGATCCGCCTTCTCCATAGAGATCGTTCCATTGGAGAAGCTCGTTCGTGTTGTGTGACTCTGATGATACGCTTGCACAGACCTGTTGGTTTTTATTCAAAGCAAAGTTGTTTTATAACTCGGGGAGACGATCCAAAGGATGGATTAAAAAAAAAAAACACACACACAAACACCTGTTCGTGTGCATATCTAAAGTCCTCCATATTCAGCGGCCGTATATCAGCACTGCTGTATAATGCAGGTAAAGGCCTCTTCTCTGCTTCCGCCAACACTTTCTCCTATAAATTTGCAACATATTAACATAATCATATATATCCTTGTAAATAGTTTTGCAGCTTACCGATGAGTGCCCGGCAACTGCTACGACACAGCAAAATACAGGATGTACCATCACACATACGTATATATACCAACCTTTTTCTCCTTCTCCAAAATTTCTCTTATAGGGCGATGTGCAGCTGTCACGCAGAGATTCTGCATAGAGGAAAACTTGTTTATGATTTAAACCAGACTTATGGCAATGGCTAGAATCCCAAATACAGAAAATGAAACGAAGTTGAGATGACAAATAAAATGCAAAAGTTTAATGAAACATCCTATAAAGACCTTTAGATCACTTCCCGAATACCCTTCCGTCATGCTAGCAATAGCTTGGAAATCAATTGAAGGAATCAATTCTTCCTTGGTTAACATCACCCTCAATATTTTCTCTCTGTTTTGAGCATCTGGCAAGTTGACCATCAGCCTGTGTCAAATATATATAGTATTTCAGAGTTATGGTCTGCTTACATGCATTAAAAGCTTTTCTTTGGTAGAAAAAGCACAAGTTACTAGGTTTAGCAACAACAGACCTCCGTGGAAGCCTCCTAATAACAGCCTCGTCTAGATCAAAAGGTCTATTTGTAGCTGCAAGTACTAGCACACGTTCCTTATCCTTCGTACGCAAGCCATCCCAGTTCACCATAAATTCATTCTTCATTTTGCGCATTGCTTCATGCTCACCAGGGTTTTCCCGTCTCCCTAGCATGCTATCAACCTATGGCAACAAAGGTAGAAATAAATAAATAAATAAATAAATAAAGGAATAGAAGAGTGCCAAGAACAAAAAACAAGAGGATTATCGGAATAGTACACCAACCTCGTCAACAAAAACAACACTAGGGGCAATTTTGCTAGCCAAACTGAAGACTGCTTTCACATATTTTTCTCCTTCACCAAACCACTATTTGAACAAACAGTGGGCCATGTTAATTTTTAAACAGCAAAAAACTGTGCAATAAATGATACCAGTTGACGGCTAATCAAGTTACTTTACTTTTGATGTGATGCTTGACATTGATATGTTGATGAAGTTTGCACCAGCTTCAGTTGCAACAGCTTTTGCAAGCATAGTTTTGCCAGTACCAGGAGGTCCAAATAGCAATATTCCCTTACACGGCTGTCACGAGCGACAAAGTCAGTAACGGAAAAACCAAACAGAAAACCTAACCATCATACATCTATGCATGAAAGACTGATTATACTTCTGAAATGTATACCAGCTAAACTTCAATTACCTTTGTTAGCTGCCCCTTGCTGAACAATTCAGGCCTCTGCAGCGGTAGCATCACCAGCTCCTTCAAAGTCTCCTTCACATTTTCCAAAGCACCGACGTCATCAAAAGTAACTCCTATATCACCGGGTGGAATAACGTCACCGAGGAGCCTTTTCTCAAATTCGTTCTCGGTAACCACATCCTGAAACTCAAGCAGAGTCATTCTCTTACACACCTGATTGCAAGAAATATAGGGAAACCATGAAGCAAACTTAACTACAAGGAACAGAGACATTGATTCACCTTAAGAGATTTCTTCAAACTCTTGTTTTCGTTTTGAAGACCCTGCAGAATGTTGAGCCCATGACTGATACTGCAAGACGAGGCCCGAAGAAAAAAATGTAAGAATGTAAAGTTGTAAACCAAAACAAGCTAGTCATTTTCCTATGCTGCGTGTCTCCAGTTATCTTTTAGTCTAAATCTGTCAATAGTGTTGACAGAAATGTACAAATAAATTTTACCTCTGATTTGAAATGACAAGTTTTGAGTCTTTTGACTCTTTGGTTGAAGCCTCTGAACAATGCATAAAGTGATGGCTTATAGCCCAGCCAACAATCTTTTCAACACCTGTCACCATGAGTCCAGAAACATTACCACTGATTTAAGTACACTGTATCTAAATTGAAGCTTTTAAAAATAGTTGTAAATATACTCACTTTCAGTAGTCAAAGCTTGGTCTTTGATACATAAAGTTTCCAGATCAGGGCAACTGAGGCCAACTCGATTTAGAACCTGAAATTCATATTATATTAATAAATTAAAAATCATTTAAAGGTTAAAATCATATGGTCAACATTTGAGGCAAACCAGAAAGAAAAATTGGGATAAAATATTGCATGACAGAGTTTCTTAGCATTTCCATTCTACATTTACGAATAATGTCATCATTGCCACACTTTCTCACTACTGTTGATCAAGTTAATATAGCTTTCCAAGGAAATAACCAAATATAATCCCCTCATCACTGTTGGAAAAAATGTATATTCACATCATGGAGCCACCATATCCAAGTGAATCATGCAAACAAGATGCAATTTCATATATGCTTGATACATTGCACAAATAGGTGCAGCTACAAGAAAGAGCCGGTCGGCATTAAGCTTCTATTAAACTCTCAAAGGATTCCAATCAATTGGAAATGTAAACACAGGTCGGTTGACAGATATGACTGACCGAATCAATGCTAGCAATGTTCGACTGTGATTTCATTGTCTCAATATCACGATCCAGGTGTTGTTTCCAGTCCGATAGAACATTTTCGTCCTGTAAAAATGAAAAAACCTTTACAACCAGATTCCTTACTAAATATAGACAGCCACAATATTATAAATCACAACTTCTTTCACCTGAGGAACCTGTATCGTCACTTTGTTCGGGAAAAGACGGCTAAGCTGCTTCATTGTTTTTGGAGTTTCTTTACTTTTATCATTCAATCTACCAAAATTATCCTTAAAACAGAAAATGAAGTGTAATCATAGTTTAGATAGTCTGCATGAACACGAACAGTAGAGCACATATGCATGCACAAATATCATGAACGACAAGTATGCATGAATCCAACGAAGAAAAATTTCACAGTCACATATCTTTCCAGTGTGCTCTCAGTTAGTAGAGTTCCCTCACCACTTGAATCATTTAAAATAGGCAAAAATTGTTGTAGCAAAAATTAAAGGGACAAGAAAAATTGAACACATAAAATGGAAGTTCCAGGTAAATAATAACAAATGAATCACTTACAAAACAAAAACAAAAACAAAAAAACATGAACTAGGACAGATAAAGATATTCTTTGACATACAGGGAAGGTAAGGTCAAGCAGCGCAGTTTGGTTGCTCCCAAATTTTGTGAACAGCAATCCACCAGGATGAGACTGGAATGCACAGCAAGCATAAGGTAAGTCCTATAACATGCAGGGACAAATAGATAAGGAAAATAAAACTAAACTAACCTTCTCTTTCCGGTTGTCTGTGTGAGTATGAGAAGCTATTACAACAACATTCTCTGGTAAATTTTCGAGTTTATTTTTAAAAGCTGCATATGCTTCAGGATTTCCCACCAAGGATTTCTCCACTTCTTTCACAAACAAAATCAATGGACCAGTCTTACTTTCGAGGGAAGCAACCTATGAAAGTTACAGTATTGACCTCATGTAAGAACAAAAATACAGAGCACGACAGAATTTTTTCCATAGAATAGCAAACATAATTATATTTAAGGCACTCACCTCAAAGAGTTCATTGATGACAAGCTTGTCTATGTCATCAGCATTAGAACTGTCAAGACGTAGTGACTCAGCTGCATAGAAAGAAACAGCCATCACTGTGTTAAGGACAATTTTATTTGATCAAAGTATTAAATGAAGGAACTGATAGATGAGAAACAGTTACCAGCACAAAAGAACCCATGACCTATTTCACAGATGCCTCCAAGATCAGTACCATCTGGAATTGCCCTATCAAATCTAACCCCGATTTTCGAAGAATCATTTTTCTCAAAAGCGAGCACCACCTTGCCTCTGTAACCATACGTTGGACCCCTGGCACATAAAACATGTTACAACACCACCTACATGATAAAAGAATGAATCCCAAGATAGATAATATGTTATCAAGTCACAGAAATCGATGTGTTTTTTACCCTCACATTCCTGGTTATGTATCAAATCTAACACTGAGAGGAAGAATGTCACCATAAATTGTCACATTTCGCGAGGGCTAATGAGTGTAAATCCCCATCAAACACGTACACAAAATCACAACTGAAACTAACTGAAAGTAAACCGGAGAACGTGTAATTTGTATCAAAAGAAACTTAAAGAGTACTGGGCGCCTTATGATTATCTCTATCCTAACCAGTAAACACCTAGCCAAATCAGACTGTTAGTGCTCAGACAGAATGTATTGGCGTGCCTGCCACGATAACAGCAGTTTTGTTATTATCAAGGGACCAGCATCAGTTAATGGTCAACTCTATCAGTAAACATAAGTTTAGAAAAAGAGTCAGGAAAACCATCCAAACCTTTTTATCTAGGATTTAGGAAACTAAATCAACTCGGTAGGACATATACCTTATCGGAGTTTGAGTAGGAGAAAACCCAGAAGGCAACAAACCCACATACTTCACTCGGTCACCTGCCAAAACAACAAAGATTTTCAACCAACAAAGAACCTGCTATCCACGCAAAATAGAGATATCGACAAGAAAAAAAGTGAGCTTACCGTTTTTGAAAACATAGTTTTTTGAAGAAGCAGTGGATGCCTCCTGCTTAGGCTGGGCTTGGGAGCTTATGGTAGAACCACCAGTAATGTCAGCCTCTACACTTGAGGCAGGTTTCTTTAACTGCAATGTAGTGGCTGCAGCCCGTTTAGTAAATACACTTGTTCTCTCAGGCTTTGAAGTTTCTTTTACAGAATCAGGTTCCTTTGATGTTGCTCCCTGAATAAATTTTTCCAACTTCCAATTATTATACACCACTTGATGTTAGATACAATAACGAACTACTTCATCAAGGAAACCAGGAACACATTAATGGAAAGCAGGTGAGGAAGCTTACACCAGGCAGTATAATAGAATCAACTATGAGGATTCTAGCACCAAAATATTTCGCAAGTGCCTTAGTCAAGGTTTCCTGATATATCTCCGAACCTAAAAAGAAGAAGACTAATAAGAAAATGAAACATGTCATAACGAAACATAAAAAGGAAGAGCTACCACCTGCAGGTCCTGACAATAAAATTCTCGGACACAACGTAGGTAGAGCTGAAACATATTTTGCAAGTTTGTTACACTTGAAATGTATGAATGTTGATGTGATAAGAACATTCTTTGTGGTTTCACTGTCAGGACAAAAAAACGCAAAAAACAACCATGTCAAGGAAGAAAGAACAAACATCGCAGACTTAAATAATGGCTAATCACAAGAAACAAAAGCAAAAGTCAATAGATCAAGTTCATTAACAGACAGAGAACGCTGAATGCAGAGGATCGGTAAGCACATAAATCCCTCATTTCACGCACATCGAAAGGACTGGACAATGCGCACCAACTAAAGGAATAAATGCCCATTTACAAATTGATACATACGGACACACATATATATTGATCAAAGTTCAGTTCAATGGCACAATAAAAGTAAAAACTGCTTTTGATTGAGATTAACAACATTATTCTGGATATTACAAAGTTCGATCACACAACAATGTGTTTTTTACTTGACCGCCGACACATAACATATGCTTCAGTCTTTCTAAAAGCAAATGGTTAAAGGACATTTTCGGCGTATATTCAGATTCATTTCAATAACTATTGTCTCTATATTTGATAGAACTTATCAGTAGTGGGAGTGAACCATGATGAAAGATGTACATGGAACAAAATTTGAGTATTTTACCTCAGATAATATGGAAAATTCTCAAATGAAAGGTCACTATTTTTGCAATCAAGTAGTCCTTCTTGTAGACCATCTTTAAACGCCTGGTGTTTTAATGATATTGAAACGGGAACATCTGATTCCTTCCGCTGATCTCTGAATGCTCCCCTGTGCTCATCAAGGATTCTAGATATGCTCCGACTTATATCAAACTCAGCAGATGTAGAACCAGCTAGAACCTGCAAAAATGGCCTCAAGTCATTGCTTTCCGCAACAATCTTCCCACTCTCTGCATCAATGTTTGAATTTTCATTGGCAATGGTAACATCAGGAGATGGAGCAAGAGTCTTTCCAAGAATTGATATAGGAATGTCATCCTCTGGATCAGATGTATCCTTCATTTCAGCATCCTCCACATGGTTGTCCAACTCTTCACAAGCAGAAGGTAACACCGGCAATTCAGAATCGTGTTGCGTATCTTCATCATTTTGAGATGGAGGAAGAAGGGAAAGTTCTTTACGAAGATTGGAAAGTGATGCAAGAGTTGAGGCAACAGTACATCGGTCTTCTGATCTTGCTTCTGTATGTAATCCTTGTACTGGTTCACTGTGACGTTCTAACAAGTTGACTGAATGTTGTACATCAATTGTAGCATCACTGTTACTGGTGAGTTGTTGAAAAATCTGAAAGTGTGTCAAGGAAACAGACTATTGTCTGATACAATTTGAAGAAGTATACTTCTCAAGTTTATTCATGTGAAGAAAACTAGAATACAAGGATGACTCTAATAAGTATGAAAAATACGACTCACAGAAACAATGGAAAAAACAGCAATACTATCAATGCTTCTGTGACAAGGATACATATGCATGTTTACCAGACGAGTTAAAAACCACTTCATCTCCTTCATTTAGATGAATACTGGTATCTTTGGAATAAGCCTTGCCATTCACTTGGACAGCCCCTTCATTTCCAGTTATTTCAAGCAATGTAACCGATACTCCTCCCTGTAAATGACAAATAAAGTGAAGACTGATGAGACATAAAGTAACGATATCAATGAATATCTGAAATCTAGAACCATTGCAGTAAGCCAAAAAAAAAAGAACAACATTTACCTCGGATTCAGTGTGCTTCAGACTACAAAAGGATTTACTAATTTCAGCATCTCCCACACACAAGTCGCATTGATGACCTTGACCAACAGTGAAAGTGCGGCGCTGCATGACAACATGCGGATTCTGCAGCACACAGACACAGTTAATAGGCATGGAGATAGACAGGTTAATAGACAACTCTCAAAGACAAAAGCACTAGGAACATATACAAACTAATCAATCTAAATTTTGAATACTACATTTTTCAAGCCAAAATAATGTATTTTCCAACACCACTTGTAGAGTTATTAGGCATGAAAAGTTACATCTCAAATAAATCTACAATATTAATCAAATATTTTCTGAAATTATCAAAGACTTCAACCATCTATTTGCAGCAGACCGTTCGTGATAGTTATGTACCGTATGGTGCAACCGTACACCCACGGATAGATAAGCATGGCCTCATAAATACCTGGGAGTTGGGACTTCACTCCATCGAGATTAATACTGTAGGCAAACACTGGCACACACAGAATTCCCTACTCCTTTTGATCGAAGCACACTCATATTCCTTCTGTTTTTTTAAGCTTGAGTAGCATGTATACAAGCTTAGACAGTGATTTATGCCAACGTAAGGACATTCGGCTCATATCAAGGATATCTAAAATTTTGCAGAATCCCTTCAAAGTTCAAATTCTTCCACTTCTCCCTTGAGATTAGTTTATTTCATTGCAGTAACGGGCGTTTAAGGGAAAACCAACTTCTTGGGGGCATAAATCATATTCTTAAATGACAACAATGACTATTGTCGATGATGGACCACCAAAAAAACACCAGCCAAAGCTACAAAATTTACCCCACTGACAGTGCACTTCTTGCAGGCATTTCAGCAGTCACAGTAATCACAGTAAGGAAATGATTTTTGTCACTGTCACAACCTCAGCTACAAAGACACACAAACACGCCCCACCACCTCCAGAACATGGAGAATCAGCTGGAATCATTTAATTTAATATTTAAAATGGAAAGGTAAACATTTCACCATCATGAACCAATAAAAATATTCTACAAGTAACTCTAGTTAAGGACTTGAACGCTTTGTAAGGATGACACATGCATTACATAACTGTGTAAACAAAGAATAGATGGAATAGAGTAAAAATGTATAAGCCTACCTGCGAGCACTGAGACAGAAGTTTTCCCCATGCAACCCCTTCATTATATTTAACTTGCCGTTTCTTCCCTCGATTCACTAACAGTCCACCGGTCTTTTTTTCCACATCCATTGAAGAATTACCTGCATCAACACCACAAAAATCAACATTGGAGAAAATTCAAGAAATTAGAAGAAAATCAGCACAATGATTGATTTCACTCTTTGACATCCATTTCTCATTTCCAGAATAGAACCAATACTACAATCTTAGTCTCATTCTAATTTTCCGAATATATGTATCATTGTGCACAACAGAATACATACTATTTTTAAATTTTCTATAAAACCAAACTATTATAATGTATACAACCATCACATCAAACACAGCTTAACAGTACCTATATGATAAAATCTTGCATTTAGGCATGCTCAGAAAAGCCCAAAACATAATTCCGAACCTACCTTATCATCACATAAATTCATTCGACAGAATGAACTATCCAAACCACTTGACCCAAAAAATAAAAAAAAAACATGAAATCAAACATTGAGCAAGAATTTAAAAAAGATCGTCGGGAAACAAAGAATAATGAAATCGAAATCAAAACACACGCACGGCATAAGATCGATAAAAATTATCTAAGAAACAAAAATCCCACCTTCCACCGCCTGTTTGATCACCGCCACAGCATCTGGTTGCTTTACGCTGCCACTATTGGCCAGATCAGCCGATCCAGCCTCATCTCTAGTCAATTCTTTCGCCACCACCGCATCACCTACCACTTCGTTCGCGGACGGAGAATCGTTGGTCGACGAAGAAGACGCCTCCGACGGCTGTAAACAGACAAGACACCCCCAAAATTCAAACCACGGCGAACCAAAAACAAGAACAAGAAACCCAAAAAAGCATTTCACCCAAACCCATAAGCTAAAGCAGCCAAGAAAACAAAAACCAAACCTTGGATCGCTTCCCATTAGGCAGCGAAGACGACGGAGAAGAAAGGGGACGCTTAGAAGAAGAGCTCCGCCTCGTCTCAACCATGTTTCTGATCTAATCTTATAGGGGAAAAAAGCACGAAAGATTACAATTTTAAGAAAGAAAACCCAATAAAGAACGCTGTAGGACGAAGATGAACAGGGATTACGATAAATAAATATGCATATACACGAATCTAATATATATTATTTAGTCCGAAACACAGAGGATATGCAGTGTGGGGAGGAAGAAGGAAACAATAGTGGGAGGTTGGGTCATACATATATATTGACACAGCTTTGACCTTTGGCTTTGGGCAAGTGCATTCACAATTTTTTTTTTTAATTTTTAATACTTTTAATTTTTATTTTTATTTGGGAAGTTTTAGTGGTAGTTTGTATTCGGGAACAAGCGAGAGTTTGGTAGCTCTGCGCTTTTAATAGACATTGTCTTCCTCAAAAAAAAAAAATAGACATTGTCATTAGTAAATTCTTTTGTTGTGTGGAAAAATAAATTAAGTTTGTATATACTACATTTAACTTATAAAGAGAAATCTTGTAAAAGTAAGTGAAACAATTAGGTGAGACGTTGTAAAATTGTGTTGGATTGGCCATTATCTCTAATTTTGGAAATATTTATTATCTATTAGGATTTTAAATTAATAGAATCTAGGTGAAAAATGAGAAAGATTTTTCTGTTTGAATTAGATATATTTGAGCTCAAACTTGATCCGGAACTCGAAGAGTATAAAATATTTTGTTCGGATTTGGTTCGGCCAACAACTTTGAACATGCTCACGAGCTATTCAAACTATTACTAAAAAATAAGCACTCAAAAAACTCTAAGGCACCGTTTGGTTTGAGGTATTGTATAAGTAATACATAGATAAATACAATAATATAATAAAAATAAATAAGAAATGATAGTTAAAATATTATTGAATTTAATTGATAGATTATGGTTTATTTGATTTGATTGATTAAATTTTATATAAAAATGTTAAATAACTATTTTGTATTTTTAACAATAAATAAAATAAAAATTATATTGTTTATAAGGGGTAATATAGTAATTTGAATTCAATGATTTGATTGATATGAGATAAATAATTAATCATTTGATTGATGTAAAATAAATAGTTAATATATGGATAAATAATATGATGAGAAGAACGTAGAATGAGATGAGAAGAATTATATATATATATATATATATATATATATATTAATAATACGGTGAACAGAACGGTGCCTAAAAATATTTATTTAATACATGATTATATTATACTAATAATATATCAAAGCTCGTAAACGGTTCATTAAGTATAAAATAATTTGTACCTAATTTCAGTCACAAATTTTTTTAACGTATTTGAATTCAACTCAAATTTGATAATTTCATGCATGAATCAAATATCAAGTAAAACAACTTACATGTTTCAGTGAGATAGGATATTATTGATTTTTTTCGATATGATGGGGTTGGTGGAATATTAACCTAACAAACAATCAAAACTCTAACCTAAAACCACATGAATTTTGGCTATTGCATTAGTTTCGGGGTTTATCTATTACGCATTGAAAAGTAAGGGTTGTCGGTTCCCACTTCATAATAAAACCACACGAATCTTGGCAAGATATGATTTTGAGATAAATATACAAGTACATACATTGCACATTAAATTCATTTATACGTTTTCAGAACAATGATGTGAATTATTGAGAGACAATTATCACGCATCGTAACTTTTGGCACGCGAGTCAATTGACAGTTTTGCTAAAGAGTGTGTTTATAATAGGTTAATTAGGCTGATCCGAATTGATTCACACTTGTATTTTCTTGCTTGGAGAAGTCTAGATGATTCCAGCACATTCAAAAACTCAACGGAAGGATAAAGACTAATCTACAATGTTCAGTAAGTATTTTGAGTATCCGATAATCGTGTAAAATGATAAGGAATGCATGTTGAATTATGCATAACTAGGTAATGTTGTGATAATTTAGAGTACTGTAGCAACTTGAAATACTTTACACACGTATAGTTGTACACGGAATACAATAGAATAGAAGATCTCATGATAATCTTGATGCTTGTACATAAATGTATATTACTGTCTGGAAATTCAGGACGTCGTAGTATAAATAGATTTGCATACTTAATTTCTAAAAAGACAATCAAAGTTTTTCAAGTTATAATAACAATATAAATTTTCTCCAAAACTTTCGTGAATTATTTTTTGATCTTGTTTTGTCAAGATTTTACTTAAGCATATTTTCAAAAGACTATACAAGAGCCACATGGTGCTCGGATCTAAAAAAATCAGAACGTGGCACAATGGCACATTGAAATTAAAGAATTTCATATAAATTAAAATAATTTTTCATTTAGATTAGTTAGGCTGTAACACCCGAAAATTTTAATACGTAAATTCGCATGCATAATTAGGGAAATTAATTATTTAAAAAAAATTTATATTTGGGTTAAATGACATTTATGTGTTATTATGTGAATTATATGCATGATTTAAATTTATTTTATCATTTAACCCGCAGTTATTGTATTTTTAGATTTTTGAGAATTTTATTGAGTTGATCGCGTAGACGGGACCGAGGACGAACGAGAAACCAACTTTTGAGCCAAAAATATTTTATGAGTTTTATGAACCTTAAGATATTATTTTAAGGTATTTTGTCAAGAAAATTTTAGTATTTAGTTATATATTTATTTAATAATTGATTTTTGGCCAAAATAAGTTATTTTATTGACTTTTATTAATATTTAAAAATCCCTCAAGTCTTAATTTCGGGATAATGGTTTTAGTATCAGATTATTATTATTTTTAAGAGTCTTAAAGATTTTGTTTAAGGTATAATATATTTATTTTGAGTAATATCTACTATTAATATATTATCTCATATAATTTAAACCTAAACCTACCCTACCCTATCCCCACTCAGCCGACAACTCCCTTCCCCCTCACCTCCATTCTCACGTTTCAACAGAAACAAGCAGCCACCATAGCCGATCAGTTTTTCTTTGAAGTTTTCGTTCCGTTCGTCGTCCCGGAAACCCGTACACCCGATATTCTTTGTCAATAATTTAAAAGGCATGTCTAAAACTTTTATTTGGCCACCATATGAGCTATTATTCATGCATGATATTTCTATTTCAGATTTTTATCATGAAAACTTTGAATTTATGCAAGCATGTACGGTTTTGTTGCATGGTTGATGGTTAATGGTCTCACTCACGTTTTTCCTAGCATGGCTCGGTCCAGGGCTGGTGACTCACTGTCAAGGGGTGTCCTAGGGTCCCTAGGAGTCTAGTGTTCAAGGTGGCTTGGTTGTTAAGGGCTGGAAAATCCATGAACGATCGGTTTTGTGTTAGTTGCAAAGCAGATTACGGTGGTTTTCGGGATTCCGAAAATGGTTCGCTAGGGCTGTATAGGTATCGGGTTAAAGCAAGGGATGGCTCGTTGGAACCATATTGACGTTGGCTAGGTCGAGGCTGTGGAGCTTCGGCCGGTGGGTGGCCGGAGCTGGCCGGCAGCAGGCCATAAAGGCCTGCTGCTACACGGCCGAGACCTGCACAATTATGTGCAGGTCACGTATGTGAGGAGGGGGACTACGGGTTGGGGTTTTGGGTGGATCCGGGTCGGGTCAGGGTAGTGGGTCGGGTCAGGTGAGTCCGGGTCCGGGTTAGGTGGGCCGGGCTCGAGTGTTTTTAATGTTTAGGTGTTTAATGTTTTAATTGGTTTTTGGGCAAATTAATTAGAAATAAAATTATTTGGGCCTCCAAATAATTTTATTTGGTCAAAATTATTTTTAAGTTAGCCCGATGATTTTTATGGGCTTGTGGGCTCATAGGAATTTTTGGGTCAGTCAGTGATTTTATTGGGCCAGTCCAAGAATTTTTATAAATTAATTAGTTAATGGGCCTAAATATTTTTAATTAAGCCCAATAATATTTAAGTAATTTATTTTAGTTAAAATTATAATTTTTAAATTTATTTATTTAATCATGGGCTTTAAGTTATTTAATGGGCTTTAAGTCAGTTAAGGGGCTTAGTAGAGAGACCAGCAGTCTGGACCAACTCATGAAAAATAACTAAGTTCGAAATATATATTTAATTGTTTTTATGCATGAAGTTTATTTTAAGTATAAATATATTTTATTATGAAAAAAATTAATTAAATATATATTACGGACATATTTTCAATGCATGCATACATGAAATAATTTTATGATGAATGTTATGTGAGCAAAAAAATATTTTTATGAAAATTGAAGTGATGTGACAGCATAGAAGTGGTTTTACCACTGACACAGAGGTAGTTCTACTACCGGCATAGAAGTGGTTTTACCACTGGCACAGAGGTAGTTTACTACCAGCATAGAGGTGGATTTATCCACCGCCACGTACGATGGTTCTTTAGACTGATCAGTCGGCACAGTTATTAGTCACATTCATGGATATGACCATACTCAGTTTTTATGTTTATGACATGCTCAATTATGTTATGTATGATGAAGAAAGTTATGTTATGTTTATGATTTATGATTCAGCATTTATGTTATGAAAAATGTTTTCATGCATGCTCATGTACATGTATATGTATTAGTATCTACGTGATGCATTATTTTTAACCTTGTTATAAAGTATTAGACATGTTGAGCCCCTAGGCTCACTACGCTTATATGGTGCATGTGAGCATGATGACATTTATGTAGCTCCTACCGATGGTGAGGACGTATGAGCTCACGGAGCAGTGGACCCCGTGACCGTCGCAGTTATTTAGTCTATTATGATGGAATTTTGAAACATGTTTTATTTTATTATTATTCCGCATATGAGATTTTTCAGCAGCATTGTTTATCATTTTAAATTGATGCATGAAACATTTTTAAGGATTTATTTATTTATTTATTTAATATTTTTCAGGTTATTTAAGAAATATATGTTATTTTTATATACATATATGTATGGGCGTATATGTATAGTATTATTTTTTAAGAAAAAAAAAAAAGTTTTTCCGCATTTTATTAGTAGTAGGCGTTACAATTGGTATCAGAGCGCGGTCCTTTGGAGGGTGTCTACTGTCACGTGAAGCTCAGAAATCCTGCTACCGGTCTGTAAGTTTTAAATGCTTTATTAAGATTTAGAAGGAGCTTATGTATTAATTTTAAGTATTTCATGTTCAGTAAGACTTTTGAAACCCTTAGTTATGCATTGCGATTTACGTAAAGAAATATGTGGTGGTACAGAATGCCTCCCAGATAGATGAATAGACGCGGAGGACCTCCACCTCCACCTCCACCTCCGCAGAACCCTCTCTCAGCATTGGAGCAGGCCAATGCTAACATGATGGCAGGGATCACTGCTTTGTTAGAGCAGCAAGCTACTCGTCCTAGGCTCACACACGATGAGGATGTAGTTGAGCGGTTCCAGAAGAAGGGACCAAAGGAGTTTACAGGCACCACTGATCCGCTCATTGCTGAGGGATGGATTCGATCATTGGAGTCTATATTTGACTATATGGGGATTACAGATGCTGATAGGGTCAAGTGTGCGGTGTATATGATGAGAGGGGATGCAGCCTCTTGGTGGGAAGGCGCTGTTAGGGGCGTGAACCTACCTACTTTGACGTGGATAGAGTTCAGACGTATGTTCTATGCCAAGTATTTTACTGAGGATGTGCGCAGCCGCATGATCCAGGAGTTCATGAGTATCCGCCAGGGGGACAAGTCTGTGGTGGAGTACATCACACAGTTCGAGAGAGGGTGTCGCTTTGTGCCCCTTATTGCTGACAGTGCACCGGATAAATTGAGACAGTTTGTTGATGGGTTACGGGCTGACATTAAGCATGACGTCCGCATGTTGGATGTCGCTACTTATGAGGCTGCAGTTAGTAGAGCATTGCGCTCTGAGGAGGGAGAAGAGATATACAGAAGGAATAGCAGCGTAAGAGACAGTTCCAGCTGGAATCTTATCAACCATCTTCGCTACCACCCATAAAGAAACAGTTCACAGGGCCATCTAAGGACCTTAACCAGCAGAGTCAGCAGGGTCAGCATCAGCAGCAACAGAGGGGCGGGGCCCCTAAGTCAGGAGGAGTACCACTTTGCCCGAAGTGTCAGAAACCACATTCGGGTCTGTGCCTGAGTGGGTCGAATGTGTGTTTCCATTGCAAGGAGCCGGGGCACATGTCCATGAATTGTCCCAGGAAGAAGAACACCACAGGGAGGGTGTTTGTCATGCAAGCAGCTGAGGCGGACCCAAACACCTCTTTGATCACCGGTATGCCATAACTTATTCTTTTAAGGGACCTTTGGTGAAGTTAAAAATATTTTGTTTATCAGAGTGCGCAGCAGAAGCATGACTTTTGGAATACCGAAACTTGGGAACTAGCTAGATAGGCGTGGATTTAGTAAATAGGATTTTGAGAGACTCCGCTATGGATTTTGATCAGTCGAATTTCGAGGACGAAATTCAATTTAAGGGGGGGAGAATTGTAACACCCGGAAATTTTAATACGTAAATTCGCATGCATAATTAGGGAAATTAATTATTTAAAAAAAAAATTATATTTGGGTTAAATGACATTTATGTGTTATTATGTGAATTATATGCATGATTTAAATTTATTTTATCATTTAACCCGCAATTATTGTATTTTTAGATTTTTGAGAATTTTATTGAGTTGATCGCGTAGACGGGACCGAGGACGGACGAGATACCAACTTTTGAGCCAAAAATATTTTATGAGTTTTATGAGCCTTAAGATATTATTTTAAGGTATTTTGTCAAGAAAATTTTAGTATTTAGTTATATATTTATTTAATAATTGATTTTTGGCCAAAATAAGTTATTTTATTGACTTTTATTAATATTTAAAAATCCCTCAAGTCTAAATTTCGGGATAATGGTTTTAGTATCAGATTATTATTATTTTTAAGAGTTTTAAAGATTTTGTTTAAGGTATAATATATATTTATTTTGAGTAATATCTACTATTAATATATTATCTCATATAATTTAAACCTAAACCTACCCTACCCTATCCCCACTCAGCCGACAACTCCCTTCCCCCTCACCTCCATTCTCACGCTTCAACAGAAACAAGCAGCCACCATAGCCGATCAGTTTTTCTTTGAAGTTTTCGGTCCGTTCGTCGTCCCGGAGACCCGTACACGCGATATTCTTCGTCAATAATTTAAAAGGCATGTCTAAAACTTTTATTTGGCCACCATATGAGCTATTATTCATGCATGATATTTTTATTTCAGATTTTTATCATGAAAACTTTGAATTTATGCAAGCATGTACGGTTTTGTTGCATGGTTGATGGTTAATGGTCTCACTCACGTTTTTCCTAGCATGGCTCGGTCCAGGGCTGGTGACTCACTGTCAAGGGGTGTCCTAGGGTCCCTAGGAGTCTAGTGTTCAAGGTGGCTTGGTTGTTAAGGGCTGGAAAATCCATGAACGATCATTTTTGTGTTGGTTGCAAAGCAGATTACGGTGGTTTTCGGGATTCCGAAAATGGTTCGCTAGGGCTGTATAGGTATCGGGTTAAAGCAAGGGATGGCTCGTTGGAACCGTATTGACGTTGGCTAGGTCAAAGCTATGGAGCTCCGGCCGGTGGGTGGCCGGAGCTGGCCGGCAGCAGGCCATAAAGGCCTGCTGCTACACGGCCGAGACCTGCAAAATTATGTGCAGGTCACGTATGTGGGGAGGGGGGCTACGGGTTGGGGTTTTGGGTGGATCCGGGTCGGGTCAGGGTAGTGGGTCGGGTCTGTAGGGTATTGGGTCGGTCAGGTGAGTCCGGGTTCGGGTTAGGTGGGCCGGGCTCGAGTGTTTTTAATGTTTAGGTGTTTAATGTTTTAATTGGTTTTTGGGCAAATTAATTAGAAATAAAATTATTTGGGCCTCCAAATAATTTTATTTGGTCAAAATTATTTTTAAGTTAGCCCGATGATTTTTATGGGCTTGTGGGCTCATAGGAATTTTTGGGCCAGTCAGTGATTTTATTGGGCCAGTCCAAGAATTTTTATAAATTAATTAGTTAATGGGCCTAAATATTTTTAATTAAGCCCAATAATATTTAAGTAATTTATTTTAGTTAAAATTATAATTTTTAAATTTATTTATTTAATCATGGGCTTTAAGTTATTTAATGGGCTTTAAGTCAGTTAAGGGGCTTAGTAGAGAGACCAGCAGTCTGGACCAACCCATGAAAAATAACTAAGTCCGGAATATATATTTAATTGTTTTTATGCATGAAGTTTATTTTAAGTATAAATATATTTTATTATGAAAAAAAATTAATTAAATATATATTACGGACATATTTTCAATGCATGCATACATGAAATAATTTTATGATGAATGTTATGTGAGCAGAAAAATATTTTTATGGAAATTGAAGTGATGTGACAGCATAGAAGTGGTTTTACCACTGACACAGAGGTAGTTCTACTACCGGCATAGAAGTGGTTTTACCACTGGCACAGAGGTAGTTTACTACCAGCATAGAGGTGGATTTATCCACCGCCACGTACGATGGTTCTTTAGACTGATCAGTCGGCACAGTTATTAGTCACATTCATGGATATGACCATACTCAGTTTTTATGTTTATGACATGCTCAATTATGTTATGTATGATGAAGAAAGTTATGTTATGTTTATGATTTATGATTCAGCATTTATGTTATGAAAAATGTTTTCATGCATGCTCATGTACATGTATATGTATTAGTATCTACGTGATGCATTATTTTTAACCTTGTTATAAAGTATTAGACATGTTGAGCCCCTAGGCTCACTACGCTTATATGGTGCAGGTGAGCATGATGACATTTATGTAGCTCCTACCGGTGGTGAGGACGTATGAGCTCACGGAGCAGTGGACCCCGTGACCGTCGCAGTTATTTAGTCTATTATGATGGAATTTTGAAACATGTTTTATTTTATTATTATTCCGCATATGAGATTTTTCAGCAGCATTGTTTATCATTTTAAATTGATACATGAAACATTTTTAAGGATTTATTTATTTAATATTTTTCAGGTTATTTAAGAAATATATGTTATTTTTATATACATATATGTATGGGCGTATATGTATAGTATTATTTTTTAAGAAAAAAAAAAGTTTTTCCGCATTTTATTAGTAGTAGGCGTTACAATTGGTATCAGAGCGCGGTCCTTTGGAGGGTGTCTACTGTCACGTGAAGCTCAGAAATCCTGCTACCGGTCTGTAAGTTTTAAATGCTTTATTAAGATTTAGAAGGAGCTTATGTATTAATTTTAAGTATTTCATGTTCAGTAAGACTTTTGAAACCCTTAGTTATGCATTGCGATTTACGTAAAGAAATATGTGGTGGTACAGAATGCCTCCCAGATAGATGAATAGACGCGGAGGACCTCCACCTCCACCTCCACCTCCGCAGAACCCTCTCTCAGCATTGGAGCAGGCCAATGCTAACATGATGGCAGGGATCACTGCTTTGTTAGAGCAGCAGCAAGCTACTCGTCCTAGGCTCACACACGATGAGGATGTAGTTGAGCGGTTCCAGAAGAAGGGACCAAAGGAGTTTACAGGCACCACTGATCCGCTCATTGCTGAGGGATGGATTCGATCATTGGAGTCTATATTTGACTATATGGGGATTACAGATGCTGATAGGGTCAAGTGTGCGGTGTATATGATGAGAGGGGATGCAGCCTCTTGGTGGGAAGGCGCTGTTAGGGGCGTGAACCTACCTACTTTGACGTGGATAGAGTTCAGACGTATGTTCTATGCCAAGTATTTTACTGAGGATGTGCGCAGCCGCATGATCCAGGAGTTCATGAGTATCCGCCAGGGGACAAGTCTGTGGTGGAGTACATCACACAGTTCGAGAGAGGGTGTCGCTTTGTGCCCCTTATTGCTGACAGTGCACCGGATAAATTGAGACAGTTTGTTGATGGGTTACGGGCTGACATTAAGCATGACGTCCGCATGTTGGATGTCGCTACTTATGAGGCTGCAGTTAGTAGAGCATTGCGCTCTGAGGAGGGGAGAAGAGATATACAGAAGGAATAGCAGCGTAAGAGACAGTTCCAGCTGGAATCTTATCAACCATCTTCGCTACCACCCATAAAGAAACAGTTCACAGGGCCATCTAAGGACCTTAACCAGCAGAGTCAGCAGGGTCAGCATCAGCAGCAACAGAGGGGCGGGCCCCTAAGTCAGGAGGAGTACCACTTTGCCCGAAGTGTCAGAAACCACATTCGGGTCTGTGCCTGAGTGGGTCGAATGTGTGTTTCCATTGCAAGGAGCCGGGGCACATGTCCATGAATTGTCCCAGGAAGAAGAACACCACAGGGAGGGTGTTTGTCATGCAAGCAGCTGAGGCGGACCCAAACACCTCTTTGATCACCGTATGCCATAACTTATTCTTTTAAGGGACCTTTGGTGAAGTTAAAAATATTTTGTTTATCAGAGTGCGCAGCAGAAGCATGACTTTTGGAATACCGAAACTTGGGAACTAGCTAGATAGGCGTGGATTTAGTAAATAGGATTTTGAGAGACTCCGCTATGGATTTTGATCAGTCGAATTTCGAGGACGAAATTCAATTTAAGGGGGGGAGAATTGTAACACCCGGAAATTTTAATACGTAAATTCGCATGCATAATTAGGGAAATTAATTATTTAAAAAAAAAATTATATTTGGGTTAAATGACATTTATGTGTTATTATGTGAATTATATGCATGATTTAAATTTATTTTATCATTTAACCCGCAATTATTGTATTTTTAGATTTTTGAGAATTTTATTGAGTTGATCGCGTAGACGGGACCGAGGACGGACGAGATACCAACTTTTGAGCCAAAAATATTTTATGAGTTTTATGAGCCTTAAGATATTATTTTAAGGTATTTTGTCAAGAAAATTTTAGTATTTAGTTATATATTTATTTAATAATTGATTTTTGGCCAAAATAAGTTATTTTATTGACTTTTATTAATATTTAAAAATCCCTCAAGTCTAAATTTCGGGATAATGGTTTTAGTATCAGATTATTATTATTTTTAAGAGTTTTAAAGATTTTGTTTAAGGTATAATATATTTATTTTGAGTAATATCTACTATTAATATATTATCTCATATAATTTAAACCTAAACCTACCCTACCCTATCCCCACTCAGCCGACAACTCCCTTCCCCCTCACCTCCATTCTCACGCTTCAACAGAAACAAGCAGCCACCATAGCCGATCAGTTTTTCTTTGAAGTTTTCGGTCCGTTCGTCGTCCCGGAGACCCGTACACGCGATATTCTTCGTCAATAATTTAAAAGGCATGTCTAAAACTTTTATTTGGCCACCATATGAGCTATTATTCATGCATGATATTTTTATTTCAGATTTTTATCATGAAAACTTTGAATTTATGCAAGCATGTACGGTTTTGTTGCATGGTTGATGGTTAATGGTCTCACTCACGTTTTTCCTAGCATGGCTCGGTCCAGGGCTGGTGACTCACTGTCAAGGGGTGTCCTAGGGTCCCTAGGAGTCTAGTGTTCAAGGTGGCTTGGTTGTTAAGGGCTGGAAAATCCATGAACGATCATTTTTGTGTTGGTTGCAAAGCAGATTACGGTGGTTTTCGGGATTCCGAAAATGGTTCGCTAGGGCTGTATAGGTATCGGGTTAAAGCAAGGGATGGCTCGTTGGAACCGTATTGACGTTGGCTAGGTCAAAGCTATGGAGCTCCGGCCGGTGGGTGGCCGGAGCTGGCCGGCAGCAGGCCATAAAGGCCTGCTGCTACACGGCCGAGACCTGCAAAATTATGTGCAGGTCACGTATGTGGGGAGGGGGGCTACGGGTTGGGGTTTTGGGTGGATCCGGGTCGGGTCAGGGTAGTGGGTCGGGTCTGTAGGGTATTGGGTCGGTCAGGTGAGTCCGGGTTCGGGTTAGGTGGGCCGGGCTCGAGTGTTTTTAATGTTTAGGTGTTTAATGTTTTAATTGGTTTTTGGGCAAATTAATTAGAAATAAAATTATTTGGGCCTCCAAATAATTTTATTTGGTCAAAATTATTTTTAAGTTAGCCCGATGATTTTTATGGGCTTGTGGGCTCATAGGAATTTTTGGGCCAGTCAGTGATTTTATTGGGCCAGTCCAAGAATTTTTATAAATTAATTAGTTAATGGGCCTAAATATTTTTAATTAAGCCCAATAATATTTAAGTAATTTATTTTAGTTAAAATTATAATTTTTAAATTTATTTATTTAATCATGGGCTTTAAGTTATTTAATGGGCTTTAAGTCAGTTAAGGGGCTTAGTAGAGAGACCAGCAGTCTGGACCAACCCATGAAAAATAACTAAGTCCGGAATATATTTAATTGTTTTTATGCATGAAGTTTATTTTAAGTATAAATATATTTTATTATGAAAAAAAATTAATTAAATATATATTACGACATATTTTCAATGCATGCATACATGAAATAATTTTATGATGAATGTTATGTGAGCAGAAAAATATTTTTATGGAAATTGAAGTGATGTGACAGCATAGAAGTGGTTTTACCACTGACACAGAGGTAGTTCTACTACCGGCATAGAAGTGGTTTTACCACTGGCACAGAGGTAGTTTACTACCAGCATAGAGGTGGATTTATCCACCGCCACGTACGATGGTTCTTTAGACTGATCAGTCGGCACAGTTATTAGTCACATTCATGGATATGACCATACTCAGTTTTTATGTTTATGACATGCTCAATTATGTTATGTATGATGAAGAAAGTTATGTTATGTTTATGATTTATGATTCAGCATTTATGTTATGAAAAATGTTTTCATGCATGCTCATGTACATGTATATGTATTAGTATCTACGTGATGCATTATTTTTAACCTTGTTATAAAGTATTAGACATGTTGAGCCCCTAGGCTCACTACGCTTATATGGTGCAGGTGAGCATGATGACATTTATGTAGCTCCTACCGGTGGTGAGGACGTATGAGCTCACGGAGCAGTGGACCCCGTGACCGTCGCAGTTATTTAGTCTATTATGATGGAATTTTGAAACATGTTTTATTTTATTATTATTCCGCATATGAGATTTTTCAGCAGCATTGTTTATCATTTTAAATTGATACATGAAACATTTTTAAGGATTTATTTATTTAATATTTTTCAGGTTATTTAAGAAATATATGTTATTTTTATATACATATATGTATGGGCGTATATGTATAGTATTATTTTTTAAGAAAAAAAAAAGTTTTTCCGCATTTTATTAGTAGTAGGCGTTACAATTGGTATCAGAGCGCGGTCCTTTGGAGGGTGTCTACTGTCACGTGAAGCTCAGAAATCCTGCTACCGGTCTGTAAGTTTTAAATGCTTTATTAAGATTTAGAAGGAGCTTATGTATTAATTTTAAGTATTTCATGTTCAGTAAGACTTTTGAAACCCTTAGTTATGCATTGCGATTTACGTAAAGAAATATGTGGTGGTACAGAATGCCTCCCAGATAGATGAATAGACGCGGAGGACCTCCACCTCCACCTCCACCTCCGCAGAACCCTCTCTCAGCATTGGAGCAGGCCAATGCTAACATGATGGCAGGGATCACTGCTTTGTTAGAGCAGCAAGCTACTCGTCCTAGGCTCACACACGATGAGGATGTAGTTGAGCGGTTCCAGAAGAAGGGACCAAAGGAGTTTACAGGCACCACTGATCCGCTCATTGCTGAGGGATGGATTCGATCATTGGAGTCTATATTTGACTATATGGGGATTACAGATGCTGATAGGGTCAAGTGTGCGGTGTATATGATGAGAGGGGATGCAGCCTCTTGGTGGGAAGGCGCTGTTAGGGGCGTGAACCTACCTACTTTGACGTGGATAGAGTTCAGACGTATGTTCTATGCCAAGTATTTTACTGAGGATGTGCGCAGCCGCATGATCCAGGAGTTCATGAGTATCCGCCAGGGGGACAAGTCTGTGGTGGAGTACATCACACAGTTCGAGAGAGGGTGTCGCTTTGTGCCCCTTATTGCTGACAGTGCACCGGATAAATTGAGACAGTTTGTTGATGGGTTACGGGCTGACATTAAGCATGACGTCCGCATGTTGGATGTCGCTACTTATGAGGCTGCAGTTAGTAGAGCATTGCGCTCTGAGGAGGGGAGAAGAGATATACAGAAGGAATAGCAGCGTAAGAGACAGTTCCAGCTGGAATCTTATCAACCATCTTCGCTACCACCCATAAAGAAACAGTTCACAGGGCCATCTAAGGACCTTAACCAGCAGAGTCAGCAGGGTCAGCATCAGCAGCAACAGAGGGGCGGGGCCCCTAAGTCAGGAGGAGTACCACTTTGCCCGAAGTGTCAGAAACCACATTCGGGTCTGTGCCTGAGTGGGTCGAATGTGTGTTTCCATTGCAAGGAGCCGGGGCACATGTCCATGAATTGTCCCAGGAAGAAGAACACCACAGGGAGGGTGTTTGTCATGCAAGCAGCTGAGGCGGACCCAAACACCTCTTTGATCACCGGTATGCCATAACTTATTCTTTTAAGGGACCTTTGGTGAAGTTAAAAATATTTTGTTTATCAGAGTGCGCAGCAGAAGCATGACTTTTGGAATACCGAAACTTGGGAACTAGCTAGATAGGCGTGGATTTAGTAAATAGGATTTTGAGAGACTCCGCTATGGATTTTGATCAGTCGAATTTCGAGGACGAAATTCAATTTAAGGGGGGGAGAATTGTAACACCCGGAAATTTTAATACGTAAATTCGCATGCATAATTAGGGAAATTAATTATTTAAAAAAAAATTATATTTGGGTTAAATGACATTTATGTGTTATTATGTGAATTATATGCATGATTTAAATTTATTTTATCATTTAACCCGCAATTATTGTATTTTTAGATTTTTGAGAATTTTATTGAGTTGATCGCGTAGACGGGACCGAGGACGGACGAGATACCAACTTTTGAGCCAAAAATATTTTATGAGTTTTATGAGCCTTAAGATATTATTTTAAGGTATTTTGTCAAGAAAATTTTAGTATTTAGTTATATATTTATTTAATAATTGATTTTTGGCCAAAATAAGTTATTTTATTGACTTTTATTAATATTTAAAAATCCCTCAAGTCTAAATTTCGGGATAATGGTTTTAGTATCAGATTATTATTATTTTTAAGAGTTTTAAAGATTTTGTTTAAGGTATAATATATTTATTTTGAGTAATATCTACTATTAATATATTATCTCATATAATTTAAACCTAAACCTACCCTACCCTATCCCCACTCAGCCGACAACTCCCTTCCCCCTCACCTCCATTCTCACGCTTCAACAGAAACAAGCAGCCACCATAGCCGATCAGTTTTTCTTTGAAGTTTTCGGTCCGTTCGTCGTCCCGGAGACCCGTACACGCGATATTCTTCGTCAATAATTTAAAAGGCATGTCTAAAACTTTTATTTGGCCACCATATGAGCTATTATTCATGCATGATATTTTTATTTCAGATTTTTATCATGAAAACTTTGAATTTATGCAAGCATGTACGGTTTTGTTGCATGGTTGATGGTTAATGGTCTCACTCACGTTTTTCCTAGCATGGCTCGGTCCAGGGCTGGTGAATCACTGTCAAGGGGTGTCCTAGGGTCCCTAGGAGTCTAGTGTTCAAGGTGGCTTGGTTGTTAAGGGCTGGAAAATCCATGAACGATCATTTTTGTGTTGGTTGCAAAGCAGATTACGGTGGTTTTCGGGATTCCGAAAATGGTTCGCTAGGGCTGTATAGGTATCGTGTTAAAGCAAGGGATGGCTCGTTGGAACCGTATTGACGTTGGCTAGGTCAAAGCTATGGAGCTCCGGCCGGTGGGTGGCCGGAGCTGGCCGGCAGCAGGCCATAAAGGCCTGCTGCTACACGGCCGAGACCTGCACAATTATGTGCAGGTCACGTATGTGGGGAGGGGGGCTACGGGTTGGGGTTTTGGGTGGATCCGGGTCGGGTCAGGGTAGTGGGTCGGGTCTGTAGGGTATTGGGTCGGGTCAGGTGAGTCCGGGTTCGGGTTAGGTGGGCCGGGCTCGAGTGTTTTTAATGTTTAGGTGTTTAATGTTTTAATTGGTTTTTGGGCAAATTAATTAGAAATAAAATTATTTGGGCCTCCAAATAATTTTATTTGGTCAAAATTATTTTTAAGTTAGCCCGATGATTTTTATGGGCTTGTGGGCTCATAGGAATTTTTGGGCCAGTCAGTGATTTTATTGGGCCAGTCCAAGAATTTTTATAAATTAATTAGTTAATGGGCCTAAATATTTTTAATTAAGCCCAATAATATTTAAGTAATTTATTTTAGTTAAAATTATAATTTTTAAATTTATTTATTTAATCATGGGCTTTAAGTTATTTAATGGGCTTTAAGTCAGTTAAGGGGCTTAGTAGAGAGACCAGCAGTCTGGACCAACCCATGAAAAATAACTAAGTCCGGAATATATATTTAATTGTTTTTATGCATGAAGTTTATTTTAAGTATAAATATATTTTATTATGAAAAAAATTAATTAAATATATATTACGGACATATTTTCAATGCATGCATACATGAAATAATTTTATGATGAATGTTATGTGAGCAGAAAAATATTTTTATGGAAATTGAAGTGATGTGACAGCATAGAAGTGGTTTTACCACTGACACAGAGGTAGTTCTACAACCGGCATAGAAGTGGTTTTACCACTGGCACAGAGGTAGTTTACTACCAGCATAGAGGTGGATTTATCCACCGCCACGTACGATGGTTCTTTAGACTGATCAGTCGGCACAGTTATTAGTCACATTCATGGATATGACCATACTCAGTTTTTATGTTTATGACATGCTCAATTATGTTATGTATGATGAAGAAAGTTATGTTATGTTTATGATTTATGATTCAGCATTTATGTTATGAAAAATGTTTTCATGCATGCTCATGTACATGTATATGTATTAGTATCTACGTGATGCATTATTTTTAACCTTGTTATAAAGTATTAGACATGTTGAGCTCCTAGGCTCACTACGCTTATATGGTGCAGGTGAGCATGATGACATTTATGTAGCTCCTACCGGTGGTGAGGACGTATGAGCTCACGGAGCAGTGGACCCCGTGACCGTCGCAGTTATTTAATCTATTATGATGGAATTTTGAAACATGTTTTATTTTATTATTATTCCGCATATGAGATTTTTCAGCAGCATTGTTTATCATTTTAAATTGATGCATGAAACATTTTTAAGGATTTATTTATTTGTTTATTTAATATTTTTCAGGTTATTTAAGAAATATATGTTATTTTTATATACATATATGTATGAGCGTATATGTATAATATTATTTTTTAAGAAAAAAAAAAGTTTTTCCGCATTTTATTAGTAGTAGGCGTTACATAGACCATCTCCAATCACAAAAACCATTTTGGTGCAAGTTTTGAACTAAAATAGTGCAATTTATGCACCAAATACAACATTTATTTTCAACTCATTTACACCAAATCTTGCACCAAAAGAAATATTCTTGAAATATTTCTTTTATTTTACATATATTAATTATTATTATTCAATATATTTTAAATAAATTAATATTGATTAAATTAAATGAATTATTAGAATATTTTTTTATTAATATTTCATTATTTTTAATATTTAATTATTAAAACAATAATTTAAATATTAATTTATAATTTATAATTTAAAAAACAAATAAAATATAAAATATTTAATTATTATTTAAAAAACAAATAAATATAATAATTAAAATATTTTAAAAAAAATTAAAAAAATAAAAATTTGACGCAGCCCCTTTTCCTGCGCCAAATTTGGCGCAAGAGTAAATGGGGAGCTATTTTGGTGCGGTTGGAGCTTTATTTGCACAAATTCTAACACTATAATTTTTTGTCAAATCGGGAGTACCTAATTTCGAGTTCCATCGGACTAAGAAGCTCAAGATAAAAATGTAAGTAGTGTCTCTTTATATCATTGTAGGTAAAGAATGCCTAAGCATCATCGAATTTCTCAACAAAAAAAAAAAAAAGAATTTGTTGACTCAAATAATTTTACACTCAGCTTTAGTCTCAAACTTAAACAACACCAAATACAAATAAAACATGTCTCTTGAAGTACTCTAGGTTCAGACAGTAACAATCACTTCAACTAAATATCTTGAAAAGTAACTTGAGTGTTTGTTGTACACAAAGTAATCCTTGATGGTCATTTATGTTTTTAAATGTGTGCATGCATGTCTAGCTTGAATATGTTGAAAGAAAAGTGGTCAAGAGATAGATCAAATAGAAACATGTATGTTGAAAAGTCTTCCGATGTATCTTTATCTATTTAAATAATTGTATTTGTTCAACGTTCAAATCTCTTTTAAAGTTCTTTTTTTTTTCTTTAGCCGAAACAAAATTAACATGTCTTTTGGCTCGTTTTTCTTTATAGTACTCCAAATTGATGTTAGACATTCTTGAATCACTAAGAGTTTAAGCAGGGGCGGAGCCAGGATTTAAAATTATCTGGGGTTGGCTCCGCCCGACGTTCAACTATAATTTATAAATACAATAAATTCAATAAAAAAATCAATATATGCTCTTTTGGTTTAAAAATTGAGTTGATGATTTTTTTTTCTTAATTCTCAGATTTACCCAACTGTAAATTCCAATAATTTCTAAAATTTTCAATGAATAATTATTTTTCAAATTTCACAATTATTCAACTTTCGGATATTTTTAACTAAAAAATCGCAATACAAGTCAATAATAATTGTATATCAACATTATCAAATGTCGTAACCAAAAGATTATTTTTTCAAAATTTGTAACAATAGATTTTTAGGCTAAAAACAAACTCGAAAAATTATAAATACACCATATTATGTATTAAAAAAAGGCAACACATTGTGTTCCAAAAGATATAAATAATGAATCAAATATATATTTTCATCATCTAAATTTTTTAAATTTTTTTTATTAAAAACAATTTTTTAATAGTTTGGTAGCTTAAAATCTTCTATTGATAAAGCAAAAATAAAGCCTAATCAATTAAATTTTACGGGGTTTCTGTCCAATTATGTGAATAAATTGACAAAAAAAAAACTAGCAAATAAATGTTCCAAAACAGATGTATTCAACTTGAAATTTGAAAAATGAAGGTCTTATTAGCTTATTAATTCAATTTAATTAAGGAACTTTATGTTTATTTTATAAATGATGGAAGGGCTAGATGCATATTTTATTTTTTAACCTAGGGCTACATAAGAAAAATAAAAAAAAAAGTCCATGCTATCTTTTTTTTTTTTTTTAAATGGAGGTGGGGCTGGAGACCACCTTAACCCAAAGGTGGCTCCGCCTCTGAGTCTAAGAGACAGTGACTACTGTGTAAAATTGATCTAAATATCTTTCGACAAGTCTGTCTGACAGATAGATAGTTCAATATATAAACAGACCAACTTGACCATATTATCTTGATTCCCAGCCCGACTCTCGAAACTATCGAATAACTTGTCCAAGGGAATTCTAGTTGGTTTAGCAAGCAGTCTAGCCAGAAACTTGATAGTTGAGCAATCCAGTTGGAAGTTCAGGGCATTCAACTCGAGGCCTATAAATACAATACAAAAGCAATTAGTTTTCGAAATAGTTCAATTACCCTAACACATAGATCTAGAAGATTGATGTTGTTGTTAGGGTGTGAATAACCGAATATTTTGTGATGTAGCTTTTGTATCCTCGACATTCTTATTCAACTTTATTTATAGAGAAGATAAATTACTGCAGGTAAATATGTGAAAAAGCGTTGTTTCTACATGAATAAGGACAAATTTTTTAATGAGATAATCTCAAATGTCAATTTTATGAACCGATATCGATCCGATCCGGCTTGACTCATAAAAAATGTGTTATTTTTTATGTCAAAAAAATATTACTTTTTACTATATGTATAAATCGAATTTATTCGTCTCATAAATATAAATGTGCGAGACTATCTCACATGAAACATACTCAAAATATATTTGGTGTATGAGCAATTGCAAAATATAATGAATATTTTGCCCATGAAATTTTTGATAAATTATACAAATTTTGGTATGATATAAGTAACATAATGATTATATCGAATTTTGCATTATGTCGAGATTTCAACCCAATGTCGATATTATAGTGTTCACATTAAAAAAAAAAAAAAACCATAGCCTATAAAATCAAAACGAGGGATGGAGTGGTTTTGATTTTTGGAAATTCAATTATTAATTTTTAAAATTGGTTAAGTTAAGTCTTTAAGCTTAGTTTTTTATTTGTATTTATGTTTTATTATTTGAAAATGTTATATGTTTATAACTATAAATATTGTTTAAGTATTTCGATATATATTGAAATACCAAATTTTTCAAAATTTTACATCAATAATTAGAGGTGTCAAAATGGGCTAGATTCATCGGATTGGCCCGTCCCGTCATAAAAAATTGGTGGGTTGAGTTGACAAATTCCCAACCCGCCTAAAAGATGGATCCGCCCGCCCCGCCTAATGGTGGGTTGTGATGGATTGCGGGTTGGCCCGCAAAAACTCGCCAATTTACACGTGAGCCCGTCGAGTTGACCCGTCCCGCTACCTAAAATAGGTGGGTTAGATTGATGTTTTTCCAACCCGCCTAAAAATGGGCCGAACCACCCCCGCCCCGCCTAATGGTGGGTTGCGACGGGTTGTGGGCCGGTTCGATCCGTTGGCCTGTTTTTACACTTCTATCAATAATGTATCGAAATTTCAGCATCATCATCGTACCAAACCGAAGTTTTCGATATATCGAAATATCAATATTTTGTATATTCTTTCAATATGATAAGTTCGATATATAACAAAACCTACGATATTTTAATTTGGTTAGATAAGATATTGAGATTGGATATTTTAATATCTTCATTTATTTTAAACATTAATATTTTCATATTTTCATTTATTTAATTTTTTTTATATTCCTCGGAAATTAGTATGATTAAGGTTGTGTTTGAATGTATATTGAATTCCAAACCTCATGGGTTGATTAAATCAAGGACAACTTGGAAATAGGTACCCAAACTAAACAAAAGTTTGAGTTTAGTACCTAAACTTTCATTTTTCAAAAATGCCCTTGTCTTATCCAGAAGCATTATTATTTTCGAAACTATCAAATGTAGAGTCGGATTCAGAATCTGATTCACTTGATTCATCAAGATAATAAATATTTTCATCATCTGATGAAAATTCAACTGTTTCTACTGGATTAAATCCAAGAGTGTATAATTCTTCTAAAAGTTTAACTTTGTTTTTCTTTTCATTTCGTTTTGGACACTCATTTGCATAATGACCTTCTTCATTGCACAACCAACATGTGCAATTCTTTCCTTTACCTTTTGGGCAAGGTGATTTTTTATTATCAATCTTTTTATAAAATTTTCTTTTATAAGGTTTTCTGAAAAAATTTCTTCTAAATTTCTTTTTCTTATAGGGAATAAATTTCCTATTAAAAAATTTATAAGGTTTATTAAATTTATTTCGTTTCTGTCGTTTTAAATGTTTGTGTGACATGTTTGTTTTACAACCGTATTCTTTTACTGTGAATTCCATTTTGTCACAACAAAGTTTATTGTTTTGTTTGTAAGATTTGAATATTCTTTTATTTAATGTTATTTCATGACATTTCTTTGTTATAATATCTTTAATAAATTTAATAGCTCCTCCTAGTGTTTTGGCATAAGCGCTAGTTAAGAATTCATCTTTACTATTTATTGGTATATTAGGTATTTTATTAAAAATACTTAATTTATAATGTTCTTTTTTATCAGCATCTATTAACCGATAATAGTTTGTTTCATAATCACATATAAATTCTTCTAGATAACATAAACTGCATAATTTTATATTATCCAGAATAAAAATTGCTCTATTTTGTTCTATGTTTTTGGCTATTAAATTAGCTTCATTATTAGAAACTCCTAAAAATTCTTGGTACAAGGCATCAACAAATAGTTCGAAATATCGATGTCCTGTCATTCCTTGTAGTAGATTAGTAATTACCAGGTTTTCGGCCCAAGTTCTTACTGCTCCTACCAATGTCATTTTTATCATTCCATGAGTTAATACTTGGATGTTCTCACTTTTATCTAATAGTGGTGTTAATTGGATTTGTACTGATAGTTCATTTGCCCAATGATCTATCTTTGATTTTCTTTTCTTAGTAGTAGAGCATCCTAAATCTAGAATGTTTTGTTTTACAAATCCTGAAGTTTTTGATTCTTTAAGAATATCTCTAACATCTTTATAAGTTCCAGAATATTGGTCTTTATTATATTCGTATCCTTCATTTTTGGTGCCACTACCACTACCTACATTCATTCGTAGAGTTAATCGTGGTCTAGAATCATCTTCTGATTCTGGTTATGAGATATCCATATCTTTATATTGTTCTGTTTTTTGATGAGAATGATACAGTTCTTCTGTATTTATTACGATTTGTTCATAATCAGATTGATCTGTTTCACTAAAAATCTCCATACTTAGTCTTTCCATAAATAAGGGGATTTCTATACCATAATTCAATTTTGAATGTTGGTTCTTCTTCCAGTTTTCTTTTTTCTTTATCTATTGGAAGAACTTCTTTAAGATAGCTTAATATTTCATTACTATGTTTTTCTTGTTCTATTATTAATCTGGTCGTAGCTAAATCAATATATTCTTTGAAATTTCTTTCTAATTATTGTATTGTTAAATTGATCTTTTCAATTTTAATCTCTAATTCTCCTAGATCTTTTTCTAATTTTGTTAAGGATGTCATTATGAGATTGATTCAGTAACAATGGCTTGTTTAATTTTAAGGATATTTTGATTCATGGTTCCAATCTTTTCAAGAATATCTTCATCATTTCTAGCTAATGATAATGATCTTCTTGGAAAAGAATGTTTCGTTATTTGGAGGTCATCTAAACTCCATTGTTTTTTTAAAGAAATCTATTTGTTGGGTTTTTGGAACACAAGCAATCTTGATTTTGATGATAACAAAACTTGTTATTGTGTTTCTAACATATTTACTATAGTGTGAAGTTATCAACTCAAGATGAAAGCCAAAACTCGAAATTAGCTAAACTGAATTTCTGGTGAGTTTCAGTGTTTCAATGATATCTTACATCTCAGTGATCCAAATGATTAGCCACCAAAGAAAATATAAAGAAAACTCAATTTGAAACATATTGTATCTCACGTTAGTTGAGCAAAAATGGATGTTATCTTGGCCAAACTGACGTCGCAATACCAAACTGAATCGGATCAGTTTAGCAGCAAACACACCATCAGTTTACCTTAAGCAGTTCTGGTAATTTGGCCATATCTTGCAGCTCAATTATCCGAATGGAACGATTCACCATGTGTTGGAAAGATAAGACAATGATCTACAAATCATATTGAAAAGTCGAAGACTGAATCGGATCCTAAGAAGATGCTAAACTACGTTGAAGTTACTAGTTTGGAACAGAAATTCTGCAGAGCATAATTTCTGGAACAATCTGGTTTATTAAGCATAACTTTCGCATATGAACTCCGAATTGAGTGATTCTTGATTCCGTGGAAAGATAAGAGAAAGGGCTAAAATTTGCATGTTTATCACTTTGCCCAAAAAAACAACGAATCAAGAGATATGATACTAAACTGATCGTATGATTACTAAACTGCTCCAAAATCAGTTTAGCTCCTAAACTGATTTTGTGCTCAACCGAAATTTTGTGCACCTCTGGTATTTCAAGCATAACTTTTTCATATGAACTCCAAATTGATTGATTCTGGTGGCGTTGGAAATCTAAGATCAAGAGCTACAACTTTTATTTTCATCACTTTGCCCAGAAATCAACGAATCAAGAGATACAGAGCTAGACTGATCACATGCATCTGAAGTTGCTAAACTACTACATAAACTGAAGTTGACCAAGAGTAGTTTACCCACCCAAACTGAAGATCGCTCAACTGCTACAGCACCCAAACTACTCCAAGTCAGTTTTGCACCAAAGTTCAGTTTAGCAAGTTCAGTTTCGCTTAAGACCAGTTTAGTGAAATTCAGTTTAGCTCCAGAAAAGGTACAGAAACAGTACAAAAGTATTTTAACGGCTCTATTTCTGTGTCTAACGGCTATATTACTCTTGGAGCCTATAAATACAACATCTTGGAGTTCAAACACAAGCTTTTGAAGGAGATTAAAAGTATGGGCAGCCTACTTGAAGAAATCAGCTAGTTGAGAACAGCCCAAGGTGTGAAGAACACATCAAAATTCTTGGGCGTGAAAATTCAAGTTCTTCACACCCAACTCACTCACATATAAAAGAGAGATGTTGTTGCGATATTTTTGTGCCCGCAAGTGCACGGTGTCAAGTTTTAATATATGATGAGTAGAGTATCGTTCCCACGAGGATTGAAAATTTATATTCACACCAAGTCCTGTAATTAAAATAATTTCAACTTTGTTTAGAAAATCAAAGTTTTAAATTTCAATAAACTAAAATAAAATAAAGAATCTAGAATTTGAAGGATGGCTTTGGGTACACGATCTGAGATGGGTTCTAGATACAAGATATCACTCGATTTTCATTCATCCAAATCATATCAATTGATTATATCATCTATTCTAATTTATAGACCAAGAACCCTTAATTGGTATTTACTCCCTCTCCCGAGTGCCGAGTAAATATTATTATTCTAATGCTAATTTCGATATCCCTATCAGAAATCAAACACAAAATAATTTCTCAAGTTCTATGGTTCTCTTTCAATGACCTCAAAGGAACTTGTAAGCCTCCCGACTCTACAAAAATCATAGGTTGTGTTTTCTATGATCCTATCCAAAATCTCCTCTTCCGAGTGCCAGATTTCAAATAAATATAACAATTTAATTAGTGATCAAGTAATTGAAAGACAATCAAATCAAGAATACACAAATAAATTGTTAAGAACAAATAATATTAGGCAAAATAATAGTCAAAACATGAAACTCCAATCAAGATTCGTCAATCTCTATAAACAACTAATAAGTTTATAATGAAATAATCAAACACATAGACATATCCAAAAATCTCATCATAAATCAAGGCAGATAATAAAAATCACAGATTAGAGTTGATTCTCCGTCCCCAGATGAATTTTCTCTGTATGGTGATTTGATTATCCCTTGTCGTTCGCTCCCACGTCTCAAATCTGTGTCCCAAGCCTACTTGAATGCGTAGTTGTGTGGTTCTCTTGTTTGGGTGCCTGTTCTTGTCTTCTCAAATCTCTCAAATTTTTTTGTGTTGTTGTGCGGCGGCTCTCCCCTTGATTGTGTCCTTGAAGTCCCTTTTATATGTCATCGAAGCCCGTCAAAGAAAGCCCGACAAATTGAGAGTTTTAAATTTGCAAAAATCTGCCAATTTCTCGCACAGAGCGGCGCGGGCGCGCAATAGAGTGGCCAGGGCGCGCCTGAGCCTCGAATTTACACTTCTTTTCACGTCCAAAGACGGCGCGGGCGCGCCTGAAAGCGGGGCGGGCGCGCCTTCCTCTCGCATGAGAAATTCTGCAACGCGCGATAATTTTCAAAAAATCATATCTTCTAAACTAACCATCGGATTGAGCTGAAATTTTGACAGAAACTTCAAAACATCCTAAACCGGAATATGAACGATGAAGATTGGATTTTGAGGCTTCAATAATTCCCAGTAATTTTCTGAAGTTGCTACTCCATAATTCATCATTCCGCTTCTTCTTGCTACTTTTCTTCCAATCCTTGCAACTCACAAAAACAACAACCAATACGCATAAAATTCACTCGATACATCACAAAAGCCAAGTCAAATCATATATAAATTAAGTGCATAATTTTCACTTATCAAATTTCCCCAAACTTTGACTTTTGCTAGTCCCGAGCAAAACAATAATGAGTAATATAGTCGGCCTCCAAATTTTTACATTTCAAGATTCAATACACATGCCCGCTAATTTTCTCAAGAGTTCTCGCGTGTGTGTGATTCACCAATCTTGTCTATCTTCCTCGCTTTCGATACACTAGTGCAACAAGTTTGTTTAATAGAATCATCAACTCCGCTCTCTAGTTTCAAAACAGTCTCCACCATGTTCAACTTCTACTCACTAAGATCAAAAGGACTTTTCAAGTTATATCAAAGATTTTTCATAACATCGCTGGATTTTGCACCCAATTTTATTTTAGCCACATAAATTACCCGCAAACTTAGCTATAACTAAAGATAGGATTCGGATTTCAATCCCCTCGTCTATAGCCCGGATGGAGCATCAACCCCATTTTGTCCGCAAACTTAGCCATGGATTGGTGATTAGAATTTCAATCCCTTTCCAGGCCCGGATGGAGTTTGTTTTAACAAAAAATTTCTATGTTTCTTTGGCAACTTTTCATCATTCAATAAAAATTTTGCCTAAATCATTTCTAAGCTTGTAGAAGTCTACCTCGGTTTCAAGTATAAATCACAAAAGTTAAGAATCAAATCATCCAATTCACTCACAATATCACAAAGTTTCTCTAATCACTAGGGTCTAGACAATCAAGAAATAGTGAATATGGGTGAGAACTCAAGATTAAATATAGCTAACATTGACATTTTTAACACCAAAAATTATTTTCATCATAGGCCAACACAATTACTCATCATGCCTATAACTCAAACTAACTCATCAACAAATTTTCAAAAATTTTCAAACTTTTTAAACACCAATCCCCCCAAACTTAAATTGTGCATTGTCCTCAATGTAAAATAAACAAATTAAATTGCAGAGAAATACACGTACATGTGACAATGACCATCAGTAGTCGTCATTATTTTCATCGTCATTTGTAGCGCATTGGGGTATAGTAGGGGTAACACCACCAAACTTCATCTCCACACATCCTATAAAAAAATGACAAGGGACAAAAATTTAAGAAATAAACACATAAAAATCAAATAAACAAAATAAACAAATAATACTAAAAACTCTTGGGTTGCCTCCCAGGCAGCTCTTAGTTTATAGTCCTCAGCCGGACTGTGTCTGCACTTTCAAAACTTTAATATCTGTGAATAAACTGCAGACATAGACAAAATAAAATAAATTAACCCAAAAAATGATAAAAATAAATAGACAATAAAAATAAAAATTCTAAATCAAAATCAAGATCACTTGGTAACAGTATTAGTGCACAATAAATTGAATCAATCCCCGGCAACGGCGCCAGAAACTTATTGCGATATTTTTGTGCCCGCAAGTGCACGGTGTCAAGTTTTAATATATGATGAGTAGAGTATCGTTCCCACGAGGATTGAAAATTTATATTCACACCAAGTCCTGTAATTAAAATAATCTCAACTTTGTTTAGAAAATAAAAGTTTTAAATTTCAAAAAACTAAAATAAAATAAAGAATCTAGAATTTGAAGGATGACTTTGGGTACACGATCTGAGACGGGTTCTAGATACAAGATATCACTCGATTTTCATTCATCCAAATCATATCAATTGATTATATCATCTATTCCAATTTATAGACCAAGAACCCTTAATTGGTATTTACTCTCTCTCCCGAGTGCCGAGTAAATGTTATTATTCTAATGCTAATTTCGATATCCCTATCAGAAATCAAACACAAAATAATTTCTCAAGTTCTATGGTTCTCTTTCAATGACCTCAAAGGAACTTGTAAGCCTCCCGACTCTACAAAAATCCTAGGTTGTGTTTCCTATGATCCTATCCAAAATCTCCTCTCCCGAGTGCCAGATTTCAAATAAATATAACAATTCAATTAGTGATCAAGTAATTGAAAGACAATCAAATCAAGAATACACAAATAAAATTGTTAAGAACAAATAATATTAGGCAAAATAATAGTCAAAACATGAAACTCCAATCAAGATTCGTCAATCTCTATAAACAACTAATAAGTTTATAATGAAATAATCAAATACATAGACATATCCAAAAATCTCATCATAAATCAAGGAAGATAATAAAAATCACAGAGTAGAGTTGATTCTCCGTCCCCAGATGAATTTTCTCTGTATGGTGATTCGATTATCCCTTGTCGTTCGCTCCCACGTCTCAAATCCGTGTCCCAAGCCTACTTAAATGCGTAGTTGTGTGGTTCTCTTGTTTGGGTGCCTCTTCTTGTCTTCTCAAATCTCTCAAATTTGTGTGTGTTGTTGTGCGGCGGCTCTCCCCTTGATTGTGTCCTTGAAGTCCCTTTTATATGTCATCGAAGCTCGTCAAAGAAAGCCCGACAAATCGAGAGTTTTAAAGTAACAAAAATCTGCCAATTTCTCGCACAGAGTGGCGCGGGCGCGCAATAGAGTGGCGAGGGCGCGCCTGAGCCTCGAATTTACACTTCTTTTCACGTCCAAGGACGGCGCGGGCGCGCCTTCCTCTCGCATGAGGAATTCTGCAACGCGCGATAATTTTCAAAAAATCATATCTCCTAAACTAACCGTCGGATTGAGCTGAAATTTTGACAGAAACTTCAAAACATCCTAAACCGGAATATGAACGGTGATGATTGGATTTTGAGGCTTCAATAATTCCCAGTAATTTTCTGAAGTTGCTACTCCATAATTCATCATTCCGCTTCTTCTTGCTACTTTTTTTCCAATCTTTGCAACTCACAAAAACAACAACCAATACGCATAAAATCCACTCAATACATCACAAAAGCCAAGTCAAATCATATATAAATTAAGTGCATAATTTTCACTTATCAGATGCATTCATAGATTAGTTGAGTGAATTAAAGTCTTTACACAAAGACGTTAAAGATTGTGTTTGTAGTCTTGGCATAAAGACGTAAACATTATGCGGATTGTGAGGTTGCGGCCTACAATTGAGTGGTGGCTAGGAGTTCTTGTTTAGGAAGTGGGTAAATCCTAAACCGGATTGGGTTTGTACAAATGGCTTGTATAAATCAAAGTCTTCTAGTGGATCCTTCCGAGGAGGAAGAAGGGGTGACGTAGGAGTTGTTGAAATCTCCGAACATCCATAAACAAATCCTTGTCTCTTTATTTCTTGCATTTATTCATTGCTACTATTTTGGATTACATTGTTGAAGCATTTTATGTGTTTGATAAAATACTCAAATATTGCATTCAAAGTGTTTGATAAAATGCTTCAACTAAACCGTTTTCATTACTTCAACTTGCATCCTTTTAAATTGATTTACAAAATGTTAAATTAGTTTCTACGAAGGATTATTTCGAGTGTCTTCCGCTTAGTTTGAAAACCAAACTCGATTTAATTCATCGGTGCTTAATATTTCAAGAACCGAGCTATTGTAGCTCAAAATGTTTTAAAAGTGTGTATTCACCCCCCTCTACACACCGTATCCGATCCTATCAATTGGTATCAGAGCGGGTTGTTCTTGAAATAGCATTTGAAACTGATTTTGACCTTTAAAATTCGTTTTTCATGATTTTTCTAACATATATATGCATAGTTGAGTTTTCTGGCAGCTTGTAGCGACTTTGGGAAAAATGGCATAACTCTCTGATCAAGTGTCCAAACGACAAACAGCCTTTTGCATTGCAAACAAGACACATAGAGGATCGCAGCGGTATAAAATTTGCAGCCTGGTGATGCACGATAAAAAAGCAGTTTATTCTGTAAAGATTGAACCAATGTGCTGCCGCAAAAACAGAGCATAGGACATGAGTTGGTGTTTTTATCAAAAAGATCAAGGATGTTGCACTCATCGATTGAAGACACTTATTGCCTCAAATAACAGTCATACATCTTCAAGAAAACCTCGGTACACTTATTTTAAAATTTGCTTCTAGAGAGCACTTGAGTTTGACTGTCAATATGATGTTCTATTTGTGCTAGCATGTTGTTGGATCAAGCATGTCTAGTCAATTCCCTTACATCAGTAGTTGTGCTTAAATATATAAAAGGGACGCTTAAATGATTTATGAATATTTCAGTTGGCATGTCAATCTTGACTTTGTATTGCTTGGCAGTTCGAGTTAATTTTGTCAATTTTTTATGAAGCTTGCTAATTGCTCAACTTGATTATTTGTGTTAGATATTTTTGTGTATTTCATATTTTTGGAAAATTTAAAATTTATGAAATGTCATATGCTACAACACTTTTTGTTTGCTCTTTAAAATTATTTTATGATCATATTATAAAGATAGGGAGAGTAATGATTTTTGACTTGCAATCGTATCTTTCATATACTTGCGCTTTATAATTTCAAATATCAAATCCATTTATTCGAAAAATGATTTGAGTTCCAATGTATTTTCTCTACTTGCATAAGTAATCACTAGTGTTTGTGAAAAAAAGAAGAAATAATATCATTGTGAGATCATTATTTTTCTATGTGAATACCCTTTACATGCTTAAATCTTTTTAGAATCATTCATTAAAGGGACACATCATAAGCTTACTTGTTTTGGGATCACAATGATATTTTACAACTTCTTGATCTACTTATACTTGTTGACTATATATGGTAGCAAAAGTAGAGAAATATGGAACATGATTTGATCAAGTCAATTTTTAATTATCTCTTGATCTTTGTGAGTGACTAAAATTTATAGCATGTGATATTTTCAAGTACTTCCCTCGATTATTTTTGTTTCGGCATTGTTGTTCGGAAATGCGATCTCTTTTACCAAAATAATCAAGTGGAGATGAAAAATTTTTTTTGCATACATATTTCATTGAAGTTGTTTTCATGAGTTAGTCACCCCTCTACCTTTATAAAATAGAGGGGGAGAGCTAATTATAATTTTAAGGGGGAGAAATTTTTTTTTTTGTTTGTTTAATTTGTGTCTTTTTTATTCACACAAAAGGGGGAGAAATATGTTAGTTAAAAATATGATTTTTGCATTACTTGAGTTTAAATGTTCATATTTTTATCCAAGTTTTGTGATCATCAAAAAGGGGGAGATTGTTGGGTTTTTGGAACACAAGCAATCTTGATTTTGATGATAACAAAACTTGTTATTGTGTTTCTAACATATTTACTTTAGTGTGAAGTTGTCAACTCAAGATAGAAGCCAAAACTCGAAATTAGCTAAACTGAATTTCTGGCGAGCTTTAGTGTTTCAATGATATCTTACATCTCATTGATCCAAAGGATTAGCCGCCAAAGCAACTACAAAGAAAACTCAATTTGAAACATATTGTATCTCACGTCAGTTGAGTAAAAACGGATGTTATCTTGGCCAAACTGACGTCGCAATACCAAACTGAATCGGATCAGTTTAGCAGCAAACACACCATTAGTTTACCTCAAGCAGTTATGGTAATTTGGCCATACCTTGCAGCTCAATTATCCGAATGGAACGATTCACCATGTGTTGGAAAGATAAGACAATGATCTACAAATCATATTGACAAGTCGAATACTGAATTGGATCCTAAGAAGATGCTAAACTACGTTGAAGTTACTGGTTTGGAACAGAAATTCTGCAGAGCATAATTTCTGGAACAATCTGGTTTATTAAGCATAACTTTCGCATATAAACTCCGAATTGAGTGATTCTTGATTCCGTGGAAAGATAAGAGAAAGTTCTAAAACTTTCATGTTTATCACTTTGCCCAAAAAAACAACGAATCAAGAGATATGATACTAAACTGATCGTATGATTACTAAACTGCTCCAAAATCAGTTTAGCTCCTAAACTGATTTTGTGCTCAACCGAAATTTTATGCAGCTCTGGTATTTCAAGCATAACTTTTTCATATGAACTCCGAATTGATTGATTCTGGTGGCGTTGGAAATCTAAGATCAAGGGCTACAACTTTTGTATTCATCACTTTGCCCAGAAATCAACGAATCAAGATATACAGAGCTAGACTGATCACATGCATCTGAAGTTGCTAAACTACTACCTAAACTGGAGTTGACCAAGAGTAGTTTACCCACCCAAACTGAAGATCGCTCAACTGCTACAACACCCAAACTACTCCAAGTCAGTTTCGCACCAAAGTTCAGTTTATCAAGTTCAGTTTCGCTTAAGACCAGTTTAGTGAAATTCATTTTAGCTCCAAAAAAGGTACAGAAACAGTACAAAAGTATTTTAACGGCTCTATTTCTGTGTCTAACGGCTATATCACTCTTGGAGCCTATAAATACAACATCTTGGAGTTCAAACACAAGCTTTTGAAGGAGATTAAAAGTATGGGCAGCCTACTTGAAGAAATCAGCTAGTTGAGAGCAAAGCTCAAGGTGTGAAGAACACATCAAAATTCTTGAGCGTGAAAAGTCAAGTTCTTCACACCCAACTCACTCACATATAAAAGAGAGATGCATTCATAGATTAGTTGAGTGAAAGTCTTTACACAAAGACGTTAAAGATTGTGTTTGTAGTCTTGGCATAAAGACGTAAAACATTATGCGGATTGTGAGGTTGCGGCCTACAATTGAATGGTGGCTAGGAGTTCTTGTTTAGGCAGTGGGTAAATCCTAAACCGGATTGGGTTTGTACAAATGGCTTGTATAAATCAAAGTCTTCTAGTGGATCCTTCCGAGGAGGAAGAAGGGGTGACGTAGGAGTTGTTGAAATCTCCGAACATCCATAAACAAATCCTTGTCTCTTTATTTCTTGCATTTATTCATTGCTACTGTTTTGGATTACATTGTTGAAGCATTTTATGTGTTTGATAAAATACCCAAATGTTGCATTCAAAGTGTTTGATAAAATACTTCAACTAAACCGTTTTCATTACTTCAACTTGCATCCTTTTAAATTGATTTACAAAATGTTAAATTAGTTTCTACGAAGGATTATTTCGAGTGTCTTCCGCTTGGTTTGAAAACCAAAAACTCGATTTAATTCATCGGTGCTCAATATTTCAAGAACCGAGCTATTGTAGCTCAAAATATTTTAAAAGTGTGTATTCACCCCCCTCTACACACCGTATCCGATCCTATCACTATTTCTTCAATAAACGCCTTTCGGGGATGTTCAATTCTTGTAATATTTTCAAACATTCTTTCATCAGAAATGGTTGGTTTTGTTGAAATTATACATCGGTTTATAGGTCTGATTCATTCATTAATTTATACATCGGTTTATAGATCTGATTCATTTGTAACAGATAAATGATTTAATTCCAATTTGGTTCCATTCATTCATTACTATTAAAATTTTTAGTTGATAAACTGATTCGAATATGGTTAAATCAAAATTATTTATATGATATTCATGAAATGTATCATATTCATGATCATCCTCTATTTCAAACCAGTTTTTAATTATTAATCTTCCATTTCTTATAAAGGATGATGACATGATTAATATATTTTGAATATTTCTTTAATTATTATTTTCATTATCAATTTCATTATATATTTCCTTTATACTATGTTCACCAAATCGAACAATTATATAAGTTTTTACAATGAATAATCGTTGATTTATTTTATTCGTTTTGTTATAGGTCTGAATGTAGAATGGATTTGTATTCTCTAGATTTTGAATTTTATTTCTCAGATCTCGAAACTTTTTATTTAATATGAGTACTTCTTGATTCAGAGTCATTCCAGACATTATAGAGTTTTTGAATAATTTTTAAATTAAGGGCAGCAGGAGGTTCATGAAGGTTACCTTAATTAATTGATCTTTGGTTTTGAGCAGAGGCCAAATCTTTGATTTCCCTTAAAGATCTCCTGATCGAATGGTACTTGCTTTTCAGATCTTCAGGTTTACTCTAACCATATAACTTCAATTATCAGCTTCCAGCCTTGTTACTCCTTTTTCCCTGCTTGCTTAGTTATTAGCCATAAGGCTTAATTTTGTTTATGATTTTTATGTTTCTTAGTTTCTGATAGTTTTCACACGTCTTATATGAACCAGATTGTAAGAAACTTAAGAAGAGAGAGAGATACTCAAACTTCACTTGTTCATTTACAACACAAACATTTCCTTTTATAGGCGTGGAGAAACGCATACAAAATTAAAATAAAGGAAAAGAGGGGGGACCACCCGACACTACATAATGGAAAACAGCTCATTTTACATCTGAGTGGATGCCTTTCACATGTGGTGTGGTCCACGATTTCCTTTGTTTTTACATTGTGTCACTATATGAATCATTGACACATTCGGACCATTTTTTTATTGGTTTGTCTTATTTAACAGCTGATTCTTCTGTCTGAATTGGTTGGCAATGTCCACATTTGTGAGTGGAAATTATTGTTCTTAGTCTTTGACATAGCATTTGTTGAGTTTTTCTGGTCATGTCAACTCTTGCCTCATAGATTGGGGGTTCGAATTGAGCTAACATGGCTTGATCTTTCTTTTGGATTGTCTCCTTGTGTCCAGTGGTTAATAAAATTTTACTAGTTGCAAAATTTATTTTAACCTTTGAATTTCCATCAAATTTTACTGTTTTTTGATCATGTCAATCAATGTATTTATTCTTATCTCAGGAAGTGTTGAGATATCCATTACTGCTTTCTCTTCATTTGATCCTTCAAATAAGAACTTGTCTTTATTTTTTCGACATTGAATGTATATCATCGGTTGATAGAATTTGTCATTTCCCCAATCTGAAAGGGTTGAATGAATACTCAATGTTAACACTGGATCGTCTTTGAATACTGCTTTCTTGAACTGGATGATACTATTTCTCAGTTGATATGGAAATAGTTCTATCTCTTGATTGTTGGGACTGACTTCTAATCCACTTAATAATCCATTTGAAAAGAATCTTGCGACTTCATGGGCTGGAGCACCCTGCAGTGTTCTTGCTCTTGATATACTTTGTGTGTCACAAGTTTGTAGCCAAGATCCTACAGATGGTTTGGCTATTCTCAAATAGTTAGTGTTTCGAAGAATTCAGTCTTGAGTTTTTCTGAAAAAATTGTTTTTTCAAAAATTGGTTTTTGTGGTCGTAGATTGACCATTTTTCTTTCTCTCGTTTCAAGGGCGCTTTTAAACGTCATTTCTTCTTCTTCATTTTTCTTGGTGTTGGCTGTGACCACCGATTCTTTTTTCTTTTCTTTTTATTTGTTGTCAGTGTTGGCTGTGACCACTGACTATTTCTCATTCATCTCCATTATTTTATCAAATGGAGTTGCTATCTTATTTGGTGTTCTCAGTGAGGATGATGATGATGAGGTTGTCATATTTTCTTTTATCCTCTGAATTTTTCCATTTATATTCTTTTTCCTTTGTTGAAGAATCTGAATTTCTTCATCTATGTCAATCAATTGTTCTTCTAATTGATTTAGTTTGTCCATCCTGCACAAGAAAACATATATATATATAAATGGTTAGAAATTTAACTATTTATCGTGAGTAATTCGGATAGTTTTATTATGCGTATCATTGCATTTATGAATTCTTTTGCAAGAATTGAACCAATCTTTATGAGATTGATTATTTTACTCATAGAGTAATTCATGTTTCTGAATATAAATCTCATTTCATCAATTTATATTCCCCATGCTTTCTGAGGCATGTTCGCATGACTTGAAGCCATAAAATAATTCATGTTTCTGAATATAAATCTCATTTCATCAATTTATATTCTCCATGCTTTCTAAGGCATGTTCGGATGACTCGCAGTCATTTTCTGGATCACTTAGGATCTCCTTTGTTATTCTGTTACTACATATAGTATAATTTGGATGAAGTTCTCTGGTTAATGCGTCGGGTAATGAATTATCCGTTCCTTTGACATGCTGGATCTCGAACTGATAATGGTTCAATTCCAATTGCCATCTAATTAACCTTGCTGCATTTCTCCCTGCATTTCTTGATATTTTCCTTGTCTTGAAATATGTTAAATTCATATTATCTGTTCTTACTAGAAATGGTTTAGAGATAAGATAAATTTCATAAGTTCTAATTGTAAATATTAAAGCTAATAATTTTTTTTCATTTGAGTGATAATTTAGTTGTGCACCTTGAAAAGTTCCTGATGTATAATTATATAATTCTTCATTATTCCTGGTAGCTATTTTAGTAAGTTCTTCTAAATTTTTTTCTTCTGTATAAGCTTTTAAACATGCTCCCCAGTATTCATCTGAAGCGTCTGTTTAGATTATTATTATGTCTTTATTGGAAAAAAAATATAACTCATGAAGATTACTAATTATTTTTGTTAATAGTGTCTATATAATTAGTATCTTCTTTAGACCATTTCCACTTATGGTCCTGTTTAAGTTTTGTTTGAAAATGTTTTCTGATTTCTGCAAGTTTCTTAATGTAATTTCCAGAATAAGTTAATAATCCTAGAAATCTTCTTAATTGATCTTTATCCTTGATTTCACTAGGAAAATCATGGATTTTTTTAAGTATATGTTGTTGTAAACAATGTTTTACATCTTTTATTTGTAATCCTAGATAATTTATCTTTGTTTTAAACAATTGTGCTTTATTCTCAGAAAGTATAATTCCATCTTTATAACAAATATCTAATACTGTCACGAGGTCTTTATAATGTTGATCTAGTGTTTTTGAATAAATTAATATGTCATCTATATAAACACAACAAAAGTATACATATGATTTAAAAGATTCATCCATATATCTTTGGAATATACCTGGTGCTTGTTTAAGTCCGAAAGGTAATACAGTCCATTGATATTGTCCTTTTGGACAACCGAATGCTGTAAGTAGTTGTGTTTGTGGTTCTAGCTGAATTTGCCAAAATCCCGATTTACAATCTAAACTTGAAAAATATTTCATTTCTCCTATATAAGATAGTAAATCATTCTTATTTGGGATGTAATATCCGTTCATAATTGTTGCTTTATTCATTTTTCGATAAATCAATCACCATTCTTTTCTTATCAGTATCTTTCTTACGGGCATAAAAGGCTGGTGAGGAGTGTGGACTCTTACTAGGGATGATTATCTTAAGTTTTAGTAATTCTTGAACCTCTTTTTCTAATATTTTTACATCGTTCATGTTGCATCTTCTTGGTGCTTCACGGATTGTGATATTAGGATCTTTAAGTTTTATTGAAGCAATGAGTTGTTTTCTTTTCTTAATTTTGTCATGAGGATTTTCAGAACAAATATCATGAAATTTAATTTCTTCATGATTTTTTTTTCAGTATTAATTGTTAAAATATTTTCTATTTTTAGTTCTATTGGATTTGTATTTCGTTTATGAAAATTCTTTGTATCCTTCATTTTCTACACGAAATGATGTACGTATTTTAGGAATATAAATCATTGATGATCATTTGTTTAAAGTTATGTGATCTTCAAATTGTGTAAAAGGAAGATATTGTCTTAAAAAGTTATTTCCTATTATAATGTCAATTCCTGATTCTATTTGGTATATAATGGGTATTACAAATTTTGTTTCCTCAATTTATATTTTTAATTTTTCTGCTACTGTATCAAGCATGATTATTGATCCATCTCATATTTGAACTTTTAATCCTTTATCGTATTTCTTTCAATAATGATTTGGAAGTATATGTTTGCTTCCTAAACACATACTTGCTCCTGTATCAACATAATCATGTATATGATATGGTTTATGTTCTTTGATTTTAATTTGAATTTATATATATATACTATTTGAATTAATTTTGTTTTTAGTCTCCATCTTCTCAACTTTTTTTTTAACGGATGATTTTAATGATTTATTAGGATTTTTAATAAATAATGGTAGAATTGATATTTTGAAACAAAATTTTCTCTCTCCAAGGAGTAGAAAATAAGTTTAAATGAATGAGGTATTAAAGTGTAAGATGAAAATAGGTTTGAGTATAGATTTATATTTTACCCTTAAATCATGTTGGAAAAACCGATCAAAATAAATATATTTTTAAAAAAACTGGAGTGATCCTATTTTTTTTATTTTTTTTTAATTTTTTTTTTCTAAAATAATGTTTTATATTCCATAAATCATGGTCATGACCTTTACTTATTAAATATTACATATAACAATGAAATTTCAAAAACTGATCAATTTTTATAAATTAAAATATGAATTATTTTGATTTCTTGGTCATATAAATTTAATATTTATGATAAAATTTTAAAATTATTTTTAAATAACGTTCATAATATTATATTCTATTTTATAATTTTAAAAATAAAAAGATTTATAATATCAAACAAATTATCTTTAATTGATTAAAATAAGTTCATCCAAATATTTTAATAATTTATTTTTAAAATAAATCATTACAAATTATAAATTATTAAACCAACTTATAAACTCCTAAATCAATTTATAACCTCTTAGAACTTATAAACTATATTATTAATTAATAACCTTAACTAAATATCTTAAAAGATATTTGACAAAGATGATAATTTTAAAAAATATAATATAAGATCTTAAACTCTTTAAGTTTGTTTATAAATTTTTTTTTTCAAATTTAAAGGGTCAAAATTAGTCGTGTTTTGAAAAATAAGCTCATCATTACTTCTTTATTTTTTTTGAGACTATAATTACTTGTTTAGAAAAATCTTATTTTGATCTTCTACTTTTCAATATTATCTTTATATATTTTATTTATTTTGATTGTTTACTTCTTTATATTATCTTTTTATATCTATATACTATACTATTATATAAAAATTGATGATCTTTAAATAACTATTTTTTGACATTTTATGACACAACAAAAATATCTTTCAATTTTACCCTTCTTAATCCATATTTTTTCTCCACTTTTTTTTTTCTATTTTTTAAATATATTATCTTTCCCATAACTAATTTTCATCTGCAAAATTATATATTATTTCATAAATAAAAAATCATGATAAAATATTATATATATATCAAACACAAAACAAAACTGCATGTGCTTTTATGCACATATTTTATTAAATTTCCATTGCTCTATTTTTTTTAGATAACTTATTAATTTTTTTTCTAAATTAAAATTAAAAATATTTTTATATTATATACAATTATTTGTGTATAATTTTATATTTACATTATTTTCATAATGTTAAATTTTGTTTGATAATTTGATAATATTGACCATAAAAAGATTTTTAATATCATCTAAAAATTGTTTAAATATTTTCATCATAAATTCCTGAAATATCTTACATACTAATTTCGTTTTTCCTAAATTTCTCTAGGTACAAATGTATATCAAACGAACGATCGTATACGATATTACTTCTAACACTTTCCTAATTGTATGAAAACATTAACACTCAGTCATCCACAAATAAAAATATGATAATAATGCAATTATTATTATTATTTACCATGACTCAAATTACAAGTACAATGTAACTATTTGACTAAAATATGATTTCCAGTATATATATATATATATATATATATATAAAACTCATTGCAAAACATAATATATATATATATAGTCCGTCACTCTTTATTATACAGTCAATTGTACACAACACAATTCATGTTCAAACACGTACATAATAAAAAAAAAAAAAAAAAAAGAAAAAGAAAAAGAAAGAAAAAGCAAAGCATGGATTCCCTTACAAATTATCCTTAATTTCTTGCTCACTGATTATTCAATAGCCTGTAATTCACAGCAGCCGGAAGCAGCGCCGCCACGAGACACGGCAAGAACAGATCTCCGGCGATCGGATTCAAGCTCTTGAAGGTCCGCCAACTCCCCACCAACGCCCCAAACAGAGCCACGCAAAGCGCCACCCCAACTCTCACAAGCCCCGCCCCGAACACGATCGGGTACCATCCGAGGCTGAGACCCAGCTGAGCAAAGTAGAAAGTCAGCGCCACGGGGCGGCGGTGGAACCCTCCGTCGGCCCAGACGAGCCAAGCCGAGAGGCCGGATAGGAAGGCGGAGGTCATGCAGGCGAGGTGGAGAGCCCATAGGGGAGGTATGTAGAAGGGTTTCTCTATGTTGCGGAAGCGATTGGTGGAGCCGAAGAGATAGATGACGAGAACGGCGAGGGAGAGAGGGAAGGCGAGGGCTATGGCCAAGGATCGGAAGCCCCTCCTGGCCACGCCTTTCGATTTCTTCCCTTTCCTGGAGCTGACGTCGGAGGGAGGCACGGTGGCGTCGATGACCGGCGAGTCTTCTCTTTGATCGGTTGTTCTGTGTTTGAGATCTTGGGAAGCCATTGAAAATTTGAAATAGATGGATGGAGAAATGAATTGGTGCAGAAGTAATGGATTCAAGGTGTTGGGTTTTTATTTATGGGGGAACAAGTTTATCTGTAAGATTTTATATTGGAGAGAAGCTGCGTGGCCATGCGAGGTGGCGAGAAATGGCAATAAGCGGGACACGTGGGTGCGACGGTGTGGCGCTTCCTGTTCATTTTTATTATGGGATTCCATCCACCATCTTCTAATTCATTACTTAAATACCAAGTATTTCCTAGATTTTACCACATCAGTGACGAATTGAATTAATGTTGTGTGTTTGTATAATCTGTTTTATATATGTTGTATAATTCGTTTTTACATTAGATTTTATCACATCATAGATATACATACACATCATGTTGTGTGTGTATAATATATGTATCATGATGATCATAGTAGAATAAATTTATGTGCTGACGTAATATTCATATAAATGATACGGTGCAATCTATATAATTACTCTTTCGAGAAAATGTTGATAGACAATATCTTTCCATTTATATGAACTTGCACACAATTATTTGATTATAGTTGTTGTTGCGATGGAGGACGCTTGGTAACATTTGACTTATATATGTGATATTTTTTAATAATTTAGAAAGTGTATGGAATCTAATTAGATTTACACGAAATTTTTTATTATAACCAGTTCTCCAACACACACAGAATTATGGAGAAAGTCCTTAAGGGATTTCAAGTTGGTAGAATATGCAAACTTTTAGTCAGATGTTAAGCGTTCAATTCTCCATACCAATATTTTTTTAGATTAATATGTCATACAGAGCTTGCTTAATGTGGTTTACTTGACTAGTGTAGTTTGCATGTTATTACGTTAGTGCGAAGGTTTACCACCGAAAAATAACGTCTCACGTCATTAAAAAAAATTATGAAGAAATCTGCCATGGAATATTTTTGAGTAAAAAACTGTGTGTAATATATAAAAATTTTATGAAGAATTAAAAGAGATCACAACTTATTAGTGAAGAATGTTGCAGAAGATTTCCGCCCAAAAAGTTAATATATGTGGCCAATGCTGAAAATGATTATTATTATCGTGATTTCGATAATTTAGTTTAACTCTTAATTTTTATGTAAATATTATTATTTCATATGAGGAAATTTGAAAAAAAAGGGTCAAATCAAATGAGCGTATCAACACAGAAGAAATGAGCCCACAAAATCTGAAGCCAACGGCAACCAGAATCATCCACCTGTTGGATCATTGCACCACTCGCTCGCACCTCCGACAGATTCAAGCTCAGCTCATCCTCTCTCGTCTTCACATCAACACCACCGTCGCCCACCGCTTCATCGCCGCCTGCCACCCCTTAAACCTCCTCGACTCCAACGCATTGCCCCTCTACACCAGCAACCTCTCAAGACCGCACACTTTCATCTGCAACACCCTTCTGAAACTGTTTGCTCATTCCACCACTCCTATTAACTCGCTTAATCTGTATTCGTACATGCACAGGAATTCTATTCTTGTCAATAATTACACTTTCCCTTTTGTGCTCAAGGCATTGGCGGACTTGAAGTTGGTCAAAGAAGGAGCTTTGGTGCATGCCCAGGTGATTAAGTTGAGCTTTTTCGGTGATATTTATGTTGGGAATGCGTTGATGAATTTGTATGCTGCGGTTGGGGAAATGGGTTTGTGCGGGAAAGTATTTGATGAAATGCCACAGGTAGACGTTGTGTCGTGGACGGTTGTGATTGCTGGATTTAGGGAAGCTGGGAATTTGGATGACGCTTTGATTGCTTTTGAGAGGATGAAAAGCGAAGGTGTGATGCCTAATCAGGTGACCGTGGTGAATGTTTTGGCGGCATGTGCTGATTTCGGTGCGCTGGATATGGGAGTTTGGTTGCATGAGCTTGTAAAGGGAAGTAAATGGGAATTGGATGTGATTTTGGGTACTTCTTTAATCGATATGTACATGAAGTGTGGCAAAATCGAAGAGGGTTTGTGTGTTTTTGGCCAAATGAGTGAGAAGAATGTGTTCACATGGAACACGGTTATTAAAGGGCTAGCTTTAGCTAATAATGGTAAGGAAGCTGTTGCATGGTTTTTCAGGATGGAACAAGAAGGTTTTAAACCTGATGAGATCACTTTAATTGCGGTGCTGTGCGCTTGTGTGCATTCGGGTTTTGTACATATGGGGCGGCGAATATTTTCTTCATTGGTTGATGGAGAATACGGGTTCTCACCAGATGTTAGACATTACGCTTGTATGGTTGATGTTTTATCACGTTCTGGGTGCTTGGAAGAGGCTCATAGGATGATCATTGAGATGCCTTTTGAGCCTACTGTGAGTATTTGGGGAGCTCTACTTTCTGGTTGTAGAGCTCAATCTAACCTGGAACTGAGTGAGATTGCTGCTTGGAAACTTGTGGAGTTGGAGCCTGAGAATAGTGCTTATTATGTTGTGTTGTCTAATTTGTATGCAGTAATGGAAAGATGGAGCGATGTTGAGAAAGTTAGGAACTTGATGAAAGTGAGGGGACCAAAGAAGTGCATGGGTAGCAGCTCAGTTGAACATGAACACAAGGAATTCAGTCTTCAGTGATTGGCCTGACATGTTTGTCTGTTGTTCGGGAAAGAGAAACAACTTTCTTCGGTCTATGTCAGTCTTCATTGGGGACCTTGTGTTTGTGCTTGTGCCACATTATGAATTTTGATGCCATGGCACGACCACAAGAAAGTGGATGGTAGTCAGCCTAGGAAATGTAAATGCATTCTGTTAAAAAAATTGGCCTTTCTTTAGAAAAAAGCCACGCATTATATGTGTAGTTGTTTCGAACTGTTACTGGAGGAACAATGCTTAAATGCACAAGGTAACTCCCAAAGAACAGAGACGCACTTTTCATATGATTTTTCCTGTTTTGGAATTGTGAAGGAAACGGGGTCGAGGAGCGGCGTCCACAAATTCATGGTTTCTTTGCCTTAACAGAAATCAATAGTGCTACATCTTGGGCAATGCCGCTGATAATATTTTCATCCTTCATGTATTTTCATGCATTACACGAAACATGACATCCAATTCTCAATATGATAAGATATTTTGTCATACAAATGTGATCAGAATGTGAATTTATGAATCAAAATCCTTATTCAAATTTCAGAAAAAGAGCTGTAAGCTAAACATTTTATTATGCGCATATTCTTTCCTCAACGTGATTCTTATTTTGAAGATTTAAACAGGAATTTGGAAGCAAAGCAGAGTGTATAGGATGAGAAGCCACAACGTCTGAATATGGAGATGAAGACCCTATAGCTCACTGCAGGTTGTTTTTCATGTCAACAACCTTTTTCCAAGCGTCTCTTTCCAAGATATCCTCACACCAAGCTCTGACTTGAGGACGTGAATCAAAAAGTGCTTTGACACTTGTCCCCATCAAGTAGCTCAATGTTGGGAGATGATTAAGATCTGCTAGAGTGAAACTGTTTCCTGCCAAGTACTTGGATTGTGCCAACCGTGCTTCATACACATCAAGAACTTTAGACAGCTGGGATACATATTCTTCAACAACAGAATCATCCGTAGGCTTCCCCATCGTCGGCTTAAAGCTGAGTTCCCATGCTAACTTTGATGCTGGAAGGTCATACTTTTGGGCCTCCACTTCCATCCATACAAATGTGCTTGCCATCTCCTTTGGATTCTGGAATACCAATGGGGTTCTCTTGTCAGCATATGCGTAGGCAATATATTGATTAATTGCCCTTGATTCTGCATAAAAATTTATGACAAAAAAGTCAAATATCTTGATCTCTTACCGGCACAGGCGGATCAAGGAAACGAGTGAGTTGGTCAAGTAAGGGTGAGGCAATGCATTTGGGGTTCTGAAGGTTATATTTCTTGTGTTTCTTCGGTTATATTCTGAGATGATGTCATCAGTGGAACTTACCAAAAAGCTTCAGGTCTCCATCTTCAAAGGCAGGCACTTGACCAAATGGCTGCATCAGATAAGTTAATCAAGATGAGCAACAAAGTTTGAAGATTTAAGAATGAAAGCTTTTTGAAGCTTAAAGAGATTACCTGGAGGGACAGGAAAGGTTCTTTTTTGTGCTCTCCGACCCTCATGTTAACCGGAACGAACTCGTACTCGAGTCCTTTCTCATTGAGGCATGCACAAACTTTCATCGTTGCAGTTGATAAGGTGGCCCCGTGAACCTTGATTGCCATTTCTTGAAAAATAATGGATTTGATTAATGTGATGATTGTGTATAAAGACGATGTGCAGGTCTTTATTTATTTATACCAGAAAAATGTGAGAAAAGTTTACCTATGAATGTAACTCGTACTATTGAGTCTTGTGAGTTTGAAGTCTTCTTCATCATTCTCGGGAATATGACGTCTCTGCCCACTTCATCAACCGGTTTTTGAGAAATTATAAAAAAATTATTATAATGTATAGAATCAATATCCGAGGAAAATTGACTGGCACTATCTACAAAATACAATAAAAAATTGATCCCAAGCTCTATAGGTTGCCAAGTTGACCCCGACTCTATTTCCAAGCAACCTTTCTTTTTCAGCAACCTTTTGTGTTCACTCTCTTTTTTGCGTACATTTTCATTCATATTATCTCCACATCATATTGTAATTCTTACCAAATAAAATTTTCTTTACTCTCAATTTCAGAAGTATTAAGGTCTTGATTGGGTTTACAATTTCAACTGCAGCTATGATTGATTTCAAAATGAATGTCATTTCTAATCAATTTGTCATTCTAAATCAAATCAATCAATTGAAATGCGAATTAAGTTTGAGTTTGAATGGAAGAATTTGAAACTTTGTATTTTAAATCCATTTGATTGTTTTGATGAATTTATGTTATATGAATATAAATTTCATTTTCATCAATGCAATTGTACTTGTGATTACGATGAATTTCAAATATACTCAAAAAGAGTATCATTTTTCAAATACACCGTCCGACTCCAAATCAAACTCTTTTATCCGGTCAGCAACCTAATAATGCACTAGAATGGATGGATTTGAACGTTTTGTTTCATCAATACAATTGACAATGAATTTCGAATCTCAAATAGTTTTTTTCAAATTCATCTCAACTTCACGTTATTCCAAATGCTCTCCTCAAACACTTTCTTCAATCCAAACACAAGAAATCCACCCCATTGTTTCAAAAAATATCCATGAAATCATAACAGCAGTTACAGACGTTCTTTTCTACCATGATTTCTCAAGTAGCACGTCCAATATGTACTCCGGCTCATATCTGTGTATAAGATATTATTTGACATTGTGTTGATAAAATTTTTCAGTGTGTATGTGCATAAAATGAAGCCAAAACGTATAATAAAAGATGATATCCATTTAACAGCTCTACTGGCTGTAAATTTTGTTTCCATTACATCGATACAATCCTTACATAGTTCTAAAGACAACCAGACACACGATTGTAAGTCCAAACTCAAATCTGCAAACACATAAAGATGCCTTTATTCGGGGTGAAATGAAACACAAAGCAACAGATATCATCAATACTTGGCTTCAAGAGCCTTCTTCCAAGCCGGCCGGGCCAAGATATCGGCACACCAGGCACTAAAATGGGGTCGTGCATCAAACAAAGATTTAACCTTTGTCTTGTACAAGTTATTGATGACCGGGAGATGGTGCAGATCAGCCAATGTGAAGCTGTCTCCAGTCAAGTATTTCGATTCCGCCAATCGGGCCTCGTACACGTCAAGAACATCAGATAATTGGACTATCAATTGTTCCACAGCAGCTTCATCAGTAGTCATGCCCTTCACTGGCTTCACCAAGATCTCATAGGCAATCTTTTGTGCTGAAGCATCAAATTTCTGAACTTCCACTTCAAGCCATAAATACAGGGTTCCCAGTTTCTTGGGACCTTCGAGCAAGAGTGGAGTTCCCTTGTCAGCATACACATGAGCAATGTATTTAGTGATTGCTCTTGATTCTGTACACAAGATTTCCATATGTCAATCAAATGGGTCGTTGTAATTCTAAAAATGCCTCAAGAATTAGATCTATAGGCTAGCCAGGGAGTATTCAATATTACCATAGAGCTTCAAGTCTCCATCTTCAAAGCCTGGCACTTGACCAAATGGCTGCAACAAAATGGGAAGAAAGGAAGTAACAGTGTCAAATCAATGATGAATACTCCCCAAAAAAGCAAGATCTAAAAAATTTTCAAAGTTAAATCAACACATAGAGAAAACCAACAAAAGGGTTCTTGGGATCCATGGCTTACATTGATGGAAATGAAAGGTTCCTTCTTCTGCTCGCGACTTCGTAGATCGATCAGAACAGTATCATATTCAAGTCCTTTCTCTTCAAGGCAGACGATAACTCTCTGTGCCGCTGGAGAATGAGGGTTCCCATGAACCTTGATTGCCATGATCAAAATCACCTAATCAAACACCGCACCGAGCAAAGGATTTTAGAGTGAATCGGGATAGAAGATTAATGGGTATTTATCTTGATATTCAATGATCTCTCTCCAATAATTAATTTTCTCCACTTGGCCAATAAATTAGCAAATTAGTTGCATGATTGCAGCTCTCCAAGAATAATAAATGTTTACAATGTGAAAGTCGCCAAGAAAAGAAAAATTCTTTAGGCCCGGTTTGGTTTCAAAAGTCAGGCCAAAAAAACATTTTTTAAAGTGATTTTCAGTTAACAATGTATTTGGTTGACCAAAAAAGTGCTTAAAAAAGCACTTTTTTAAGTCAAAATTAGAGCTTTTTTAAAAGCCAAAAATTGTAACTTTTAGAAGCACTTATTTTAAAAAATCTCTAAAAAATCCAAACGGGCTCTTAATAAAACCTTTTGGCAGCTTGTAATTTTTTTATTATATATTTATTTATTATTTATTTATATTGTATATAAATATCAAAGTTCTAAAAAACATGAAGCGTGTCGAAGCGTGTGAGCCAAATTTCAAGCTTTTTAAGCTTAAACGTGATTACGCTTAAGCATAAAAAAAGTTTTTAATTTAAACTATAATTTTAGTCGTCTCAAACAAATCAAGTGTAATGCATTAATTCTTTGTGAGATTCTAATTCAATTTATTTCATCATTCATTTCATATCTCGTGTCATCGAACATAAACTAAATTAATTGATCTAATTTAAAACATTAGCGGTAAAATCCCTCAATATGCTATGCATTCAAATCATCACTACAATTGGCTATACAATATTATACATTTTTAAAATTGATAACAATCACTCACTAGTAAAAACGCTAATTTATAATCTATTTTCGTTTTATTAATCAATTTTGGTTTTTAGAAAAATCACATTTATGCGTATTTAATGACACTTGACATAGACAACCTATGTCGAACCGTTTTTTTTTTTACAGCTTTTGGCCAAAGCGAAGCGTTGCGAGGTTTAATCAAACTATTTAGAACATTGATAAATATATTGATAATTGAAGAAATTATAATAAATATAATGGCACATTTCTAGGATGTATCGTGGGAATGAGATCTGTCTTTGGGCAAAGGGGCAGGCAATTGTGATTTTCCTAGAAATTTGAATGGGAACGATTATGATTAGGTAGGCTACTCGGTCAAAAGATATGCTTTAACAGGATTTTTTACTGAAATCATTAAAAACAACTTATTTGAAATACATTTATTTCAAACGAAGTAAAAATATTGACACGTTTGATATCAAAATTATTAAAAAGTACTCTAAAAAAAATTATTAAAAAAGTATAATATTATGAAGGTATTTAAAAATATTTTTAAAATTTTATCATAAATATTAAAATTTATTACAAAAAAATCAAAATATTTCATACTTTAATTTAGAAAATTGATATTTTTGAAATTTTTTACTTTAAAAAATATTTAATATTTAATGAGTGAAGGAGATGGTGAAGATTTATAGAAATATACAAGATTATTTTGGAGAAGTAGGATTTTAAAAAATATATATTTTTTAAAGTAGAGTCGTCACAATTTTTAAAAAAACATCTTATAAACTTTTTTTGTAGAATTTATAAGCTCAATCAAACACACTTTAAATCAAATTTATGCTAAATTGTTGATAGAAACTACGTGACATATACTTATAAAATGATATATTGAATTTTATACAAAGTCAAAATATATAACTCATAGTTTCACCATTTTATGATCACCAAATTATGCACAAATACTACGTGTATCAAGTCAATAGCTATAATGATACATGTGGTTGATATTTTTTTTAAAATGGGATGACATGCTGTGCTCCTAAGCTATATGATAATACAGATTGAATTTGAAGATATTTTTCTCAAGTTTCTTGACTTCATATCATCATCAAGATTCGATTTTTAGTTGACAAATTGGTGGGGCCGGTAGATTAGAAGAGTTTCTCAAATATACTTGGCTAAGAACATATGACATTTAAAAAATCATCCTGTGATTATACAACTAATTAGGACAAATACGGATTAGGGAAACGCATGAAAGATAAGATGCGAGCATATTCCAGACCAGTTCAATATAGATATCCAAAAGCAGCATAGCACATGCATGCATTTCACATTCCCCCTGATTTATCGAGCAAAAAAAACATCTTGTACCCAGAGTCGCCGACTAAAGAAAAACTTAGGGTCGTAAAAACAAGAACAGCAAGAACGATGGGAGGGGATGAGGAGAAAAATCACGAATAATCGAGGCGAGAGATGATCATCAACATGATCAACGTGTTTAAGGGATCTGTTATTATCATTCCCTACAGAATAAACCATTTCATAGAACACGGCTTTCGACAAGAAGGGTGCGATGGTAATCTAACTCAAAATTTTCGGCAATCACAAATTTCTTTCCTTGCAGAAAAATTAAAGAACATTATGATCAGATGATATTTGTTCAGTTAAGACAGCAATGGAACCAACAGCTAACACCACTGTTGTAAATTAAATACAACACCTCTTTGAGCAACCAAAGAACTGCAGGAAAAACAAGAGCTTGTTTCAGGGTTATCTTCTGTAGTCACGCACGCCACCGGTTCTCTGGTCCCGGAAACCAGAAGACTGCGCCCAGTTCCGATGTGTCTGCCTATCTCTTTCGTTTCTTATGTTCACTCTCGGTTCGGGATAATTTTGGCCAGGAGTACGTTCATAACGTCTATGTGGGCTATTTTCTGGGCTCCATGATTCGAAATCGTGCCTCCCTGCGCGTTCATTTCTCTCCCAGGTCCCTGTAGGCACTGCAGCATGGACAGGGGCCACGGTGCGACCATTGTTTATAGTTGGATTCTTTTGATGGTAATTAATTGTCTCATAACCCGGTCTCGTGCTTAATGAATGGGGGACCATAGACTCCCGTGTGTAAGAAAGCTGTGGATGTAATGGTGCAGATGTGGGAGTCGGTAAGAGTCTGGTTGATGAAATGCCCAGAGACGCTGTCGACATATCGATATTGCCAAAGTTTTCAACCCGAAGTAAACTAGGTGAAGCATAATTAGAGTTGATTGCAGTATTCGGGTTTAGCATCATCTCTGGAGCCAAATGGTGTACATTGGAAGATTTGTTATGCATAAGAATATTAGCACGCGTCTGCGACTGAAAAGAGGATTGCATAGTCGATACTGACAAGGGGTGAGAGACAAAAACAGGGCCCCCGGGAATATGAGCAGTTTCCGGGGCTTGAAATGCACTGCCTTTTGCAGTTGTGTGCTGCCGCGAAAATGGGTTCCTCGTTAAGTCGCGCTTCACTCCATTCTGCAGTAAAATAAAAAAATTAATCAAATGTAACACATGAAAATGCAGGAGAAAATTATCCAACGCGACAAGCTTTTCATTATTCACTGATCACTGTTGAATGGTTTACTCAAGGTTCTGTGACTGTTTGGAAACTCGTGTTCCTGGAAACTCTACACGACATTCTTTCAACACATACTCCATTGACCCCTAAGCAGCTACCCTTCGAATTAAAACGATATATTCCAGTTCGATTTGTATTTTAATGAGCTAGAAGTGTGTAGTGCATCAATATGTGTATTTTCGGAGATCGACTCAAAAAAAAAAAACAAAAAAACCTTTACAGTGAAGTTTTGACTTGGAATTTTTTTTTAAAAAAAAGAGGGGGAAATTAGGCTATAGAATTTGCATAATTGCATAACGTTCTCGAGAACCTACGGCGTATTTGGAAGTTTGGAACACTTTCAATATATATTATTCGCTTCTATCCTTCCAAGTATTTGAAAAAGACCCAGGCAAACAAGTAAAAACGGGGGAGACTATTGTAGTTAAGTATGGTTACGAAAAAAATTCTATTAAATTTCAAAAGTTGTGTACACAATTTGCTTAAATTACGCACCGGCACAACGTCGGTTGATGGAGTTGGCGAGGGCAGCGAAACCTCAACTTTGTTGTCACCTTTGGGGCCTAAACCAGAAAAATTACTTAAAGAGTTGACCCCATTAACCTTAATCATATCAAGAAGCTTGACAGTCTCATTAGTCGATAAATCACCAGCCTGACCCGATGTCAATGCATAAACTAATTCCGGGTTTTTAAGCAACTCAGCTAGCAGTGCAAGATCGGGTTCAGGCACATTCCCCCCAGCATCACTCAATGTTATTGAGGCCGCAGCTGCACTTGACTCACAGCCATTACCAGAAACTTGTGGTGTTTCGAGTGGTTCAACATCTGGTAACTGCTCTACAGGAATTTCGAGTGTTAATGTGTCATCATAATCCATTTCCCTGTCCCAAGGTTCACTAGGGTTTGCGGGGATTTCTTGAACTGTCCGGTAAATTATTTCCCTGTCACGCCGTATTCTATTTTTCTGAACTTCAACTTCTTTGCTGCTTTCACCAGTACCAACAAGCCATGATTCCTCAATTTTCACTTCTGCGTGAAACAAACAGATGCCCGGAATGAACAAACGTGAGATATACGCGAAATCAAAAACTAGGATATAGCAACTAGTAACATAGGACAGATTACGGCCAATAAAAATCTTTTCCTGAAGTATCTGGTATGGTAGTTCAATAAGTAAAATTGTATATAAGACAAAAATAAATAAAGTGTCAAAGTTGACAGATATTTAAAGTCAGTGTATTGATATTCTGTTCGTGTTTGAATCTTTGCTCAAGCCATCCATTTATGCATTTCTCATATTGCTTCTTTGTTATATGGAGCGATCAACCGGACAAAATTGCATGTGTTGGAAAGGTGTAGTTAGATTAACTTGTCCATGGAATACTTTAAAATGCAGTGGTAATTATTTTCCGGCTTGAACACGAAGAACAAGTTTTATGCGGAAGTTAATACTGCACATCCTTGATCCTTTAATATCGTAGCATTGTGATCAAGTTCTCATATGTTTGAAGTTTGTTTTTCGCTGCAATTCAACATCAATGAGGGGAACGAATGGTTATTTAGCTGAGAGCAACATAGACTTCTTTTGCAGTACTTCGATTGTTACCATATGACATCTACCATTCCAAGTAAGAGCAAACGTCGTTTAGCAGAAGGGAAAGCGCAAACAATTAGCAACAAAAGGCTGGAGAAATTAGATGAGGAATGACCGCAGATAGCACCTCATGAATGAGGTGAAACAACAGTGGATAAGGAATAAAACGAGGAGAAAAATAATATAATACTTTTTTTTATAAGAAACGAGATCATATTATATAATATAATACTTGTACAACTGACGAAAAGCAGCTGTGGACAAGTCATAACACGGGAATACAAATAACATATTATTTGTGCTGAAAAAGCTCCACCACACTTCCCTTTCTTTTCTTCTGAGTTCTGTTACATTTTAAAAGTACGAGAAATTACAGACATAAGGATGGTGTTTCCATCAAAACATCAGATTGTTGTATTGCAATTCCTGCTATAATTAAGATTGTATATAATTCCGATCAAAAAGATTGTATATAATCCCAATTCATTTTTTAATCAAATTATTAGCTTCATTGATTGAAAAACGCATGCAACAGAATTTACAAAAAATGACGCCAATTAACAGGGGCCTAACAATGGCAAATTCTTACAAAAGGATGGAAAATATGCCAACTTTCATCAGCAAGTTCACCAAATGCATACGACCTTGGTAAAGCCAAGATTATTCACTAAATAAACCATAAAAAGCCAGGTCATTTGCCCTTGATTTTAGCAACTCATGATTTCTTAATACACTAGAACCAGGGTAAGGCAGCTGAGATGTCCACTTGGTTTTGAAAATGAAAAGAAAAATGCAAAACCAAGAACAATGGTGGTAAGGGAAAACTCTTATTTCAGTCAGTTAATGGTAATGTCTCCAAATGTTCACAAAATTCTGAAAGCAAGCCTACTGATCAATTAGATTGTAAACTTGAATAATCAGAGGAAAACAAGGACCACAAGAATGAGAGCAAAAGGCAACTGTACCTCGGGGTGTCCGCCATGTCAACGGGATAGTCTTGATCCTTTTCCATGGAGGTTCCTCCAAATTTGATCTAGTAGTTTCCCGTATGTCAGAAAGTTTGGATGTGGCATTATCAAGTTCCCTTCTCTCATCAAAATCTGCCAGAACAGGTTTAGGTATTGATGGTGGGACATTGGACTGGGAGGTGCCACAATTGTGTGGACTATCAAGATCTGCCAGAACAGGTTTAGGCATTGATGGTGGGACATTGGACTGGGAGGTGCCACAATTGTGTGGACTATCAGACTTCACTTGGGAATTATCATCACTCTTTGTATATTTACTTTGCATAAATTGGGTGCGCATTTTAGCTTTCTGTATATCGTCAGCGGAAAGTGGCCTGCTGTGAGTTGCAGGTGTGGATTTCACAATATGTGGGCTATTGGCGACTTTTCTTTGGCCAGGGGGCTCAACCATCACAACCTTTCTTCGCTCTCGCATTTCTGTAACTAGTTAAGGCATAGTATACAGAGTACAAAAAATAAAGGGAAAGGACATTCTGAATGGCTGGGAAGCAATCATCATGAAAAGGCAAAGTAGGGCAAATAATTTCAAAAGTGCATTTATACCCCACGTAAAGACATTAAGATATCGATCAGATACCAACAAATGAGAGAATGCATGCTTGGTAGTATTGCTCTCGCAACTGATCACAACCATAAATCATCAGTAAAAATTAAGAGAGCATTGAATATCAATGATCATGAGCTCATGATTTTGACTCAGTTTATGGCTAGATGTCAATTTTTTGTTTTAGACTTATTTCATTTGCATAACACCGTGAGATATTGATCCTCAATTGCACTGTTCACTTATTGCAACACCGATGCATGCGTATAACTTCAGTCTGCATACGTTACTTCGTAAACTATGACACAATTTTTATCCATACCACCCTCGAACTAATTCCTCCTATGTTGCTAACAGACCTCACCTTCCTTAGAGGTCTATGAGATGTATTTGCCGAAATTATGTGCATACATACACCCAAACTCTAACATAGTACCAATCAAATCTTTTTTTGTTTGCAATAATCAAAAACGTCCGGGTCAAGTTGGTTTTCGTCACATTGATGAAAACTTAACGTGCTTAATGGATATTAGAAAAGGTGGCAGATTAGTTTCTCCTGTTTCCCTCAGATTTCTCAACAGCTTAAAAACAAAAAAGTGATCCAGAAAAATGTTGAAAGGAGGTAAAAGCGAAGTATATCAATTCATGGAAGCGCAATACAGCTCTATTAAGTTATATTTTCCATATTCTCCAGCTGCAACAGAAGATTATTTATCAGTTATCACAGTTTTAAATCGTCAATAAACTGTCAAATAGCAGCTTTTTAATGAAGCCACAACAAAAACCAACTTGTGAAAGCAAGGATTTATGTTAATTTAATAAGTACAAGGTTGATATTTAAGCCACTAGATTTGTGGCCAGGGAAAAATTCCTAAATTTTTTTTTATCTTGATGATTAAACAGTCGAACCACTCGGTGACTAGAAAGGCTAGAAATTGCCATGCACCCACCCCAGAAGCCGCATCAATCCCATATTACACAAAAAACATGGGATTAAAAAGTGACCTACAAATTGGTAATACACAGTCCATGGAGGAAGCTGAGGCAATACAAGAAAACCTGAATCAAAAACTGAAAAATTCAGCTGGCCGTCCACTGATATCATATTACTTATCCAGAAACTCTTTTTGTTCCCCTCTCATCATCATTGTACAAGTTGTAGTTTATAGCTTTACAAAACCCAATAATTCTACCTTACCCCCAACGTAGGCTTTGGGTGGTTTCAATACAGAATTTCCCGGTGAAATATCATAAACCATAGTAGAGACATTGTGAGGTCGTTGTTTTACAGGACTCTTACTATCGACTCCAATAATGTGGCCAATGTTTAACATTTTGTTATTCCAGATTGGTTAATATTTATATTTTACTGAGAAAATAAGTGTTTAATTTCGTAAGAAGCTCAAATGAATTTGGAACAGAATAATTGAATGATTCATTTATTTTTATATAAAAATCAAGTGTAATTTTATCTATCAAGGTGACACTGAGGGCATGGAAATCTTTTTATAAATTGCCAAGGTTCCGTTTGAACATGTACTTTAAAAACGTTTTTATTTTTTATAAGTGAAAAGAACTTAAAGCATGTGTTAGGACAAAATTTATGTAAAATGTTTTTGAATTTTTTTTAAAAGTGTTCAAATATAGTTTTTAAAAAACAATTAAAAATGTTTTTAAATGTTTTTAAAATGGAAGACAATGATGAATATCAAAACATTACTTATGAAATGTTAAATTGTTTTACAGAATAGTTGTCTAAACACATATTTGTTCTTAAAACAACTTTTAAAACATTTTATAAAATTTATGAAAAAACACTTTTATAAATACGTTTTATAAGTATTTATCCAAAAGGAACCCAAATTTTAGAATATTAATGCACGTCAATCCCCAACCAACGGCTCCCGCATAGTCCCGAAAAGAAAATCAAGCATAGTTTTCCAGTTAGTTCATAGGTGATAAGAAGGATACGAGATGACACGACACCTCGCCGTTTATTAGATTCCTCTCCTGCTGCCGCAAGCAGCTTCAATTTCTGCGGAGATTCCAACTTCCTGGGAAAGAAATCCAGACTAAAAATAAATCCCCAAAAAAGTTTGCAAACAAATCGGTGTCAGTGGATACCTGAAGCTGATTGCATTTCCATTTGTTATTTTTAGATCTGCTCCCTGTAGTATTAAGAAGACCAGTGAGCAATTTTATCAAATTTAACACATTTTCGAAGATTTTGAAGTTAGATACGGGGACACTCACTAAACAATCAACATTTGAATCCCAAGTTTCATTGCCCATGACTTCTTTAATGCTGCCACAGACAACAAAATAATTTTCAAAATACTTGAAACAGCACTTTCTACAAATACAAGTTAAATGGACTTGCCTCTGCTTCAATAGCATCTCATCCTGTGCATCACCGACAGATTTGTTACCATTGAGTTTGTTTGAAGATTGGCTGGTTGCAAACATTTTACTCCACGTAGATAATAAAATTCTTGCCCTGTTCGAGATGTCTGGTCTTCAAATCAGAAAAAAATGAGACAACTAGCCGGAAAAAAAAAACCCGGGAAATAGTCAAACTCTTTAAGTGGTAAAAATAATAGACAGTCAATTGTGCATTGAACCATCCATGCAAAGACAATTTATTCATTAGTGATAAAATGCCAAAAAGTAACAAAACTCCGTGATGTACAGGTTACAAGCCTAAAAGACTATATTTGATATCCATGCATCCATTTTACAGTCTAGAGATGATTACAAAGGCATTTTGAAGACAGTCGACTGATTTATTGTACACGACAACATTCAGGAAAGCATAGATAAAAGACTATCAGAGTCCAGAGACATGCATAGATGATAAAACTAGTAGCAAGAGCATGCACCTGATACCCTGTAAAAACGTAGTTTATTAACGCTTTGTAATATAGCTGACATATGCACGGGGAGAGCCTTGCGTAATGGCAAATGACAAAGCACCTGCAAGTACAGGAATATCCTTTTGAGCTATTGATGGCTATGGAAATAAAGAATGCAGTAAATCAATAATATGACTGAACCACCTTCAGAACAATGTTGAGAACACTCGTTTGTTCTTCCATAGCAGCTTGACTCAGCCATGTTGCTAATATCATCACTCCGCCTTTGACCAAAAACCTGGAAATACAAAGAAATTAGATCATGCCGGAAAAACTAACTATTCGCATAAATCATCACAGTCAGTGATTCAACAAGGACAAGTTTAAAGTACCATTGAAGTACTGAGATTTTTTCAATCTGTAAAATCCACTCCAGCAATTTAACCTGTCCAGAGAAAGATTCTTCACTCCTCATCAAGCGAAAGATATTGTCCATAAAATGCGTATCCGACTTGTCTTTGCCTAATGGGACCACCTCAGGCTGCATCAATTGAGATGATCCTTCGTGACTATCGGGAGCTACTGAGTCTATCGGAACAGGTTCTGCAGACACATTTGGATATGATGTTGAGGGTGTCCCATCATGACTCTCATCACAGGTCCTAGATCTGTCAGCCTTCTCTCCGGATGATCTGAGGAAGTTCCTAACTCTTGATCGCTGACCAGTAAAGAACTCCCGGACCTATAAGGTATAAACATAGGGTGAGCATTCTGTAACTGACTAACTGTTTGAAATCACCAAATTCAAATTTCTGCAGAGCATAGAATCACACACGTAAGTTAAAGGAAACTAGTTTTTAACAGACCCTAAATAAACTTTGTTGTCATCGTAACAAGTATATGTTCGCATTTAATGTTCAATAAGCCCCTGAGATAAAGTTAAAATAGTATCATAAGCGCTCAGCTCATCGAACTTCTGGATGGCAGCAACTGCCAGCTACAGGTCGAGATGCCAGAGAAAACCAAAAAGAGGATGAAGAGACCTGAGTAGCCGTAACCCCAAATTGGGCACTGATTTCCCGTGTTTCCCTCTTGCTAACTGCATCTTTGATAGAAAATACAAACTGCAAGTACTGTACAGCCTTTGGATTCAACAAATCTCTAGGTCGCTTTCCTATAAATAAAAAAAAAAGACACAGTCAAGTAGAACAAAGATGAGCAAATCTACCATTTTAACAAAAGTGGACAGACAACAAAACAGCGACAAAATCTATCAATTTCATAGCTGTAGATCCATGCATATGGTCCACCAATCTTGTTATATCATATTTATCCAAACATGAGACAATATCTAAATCCAATACCGATTGCTCATTGAGAATAGTGGAAGAGATCTTTTAGCACATCAAATAGATTCATTAATCAATGACTGAATAGAAGCCTTAATTGAATCCCAAAACAAATTGGGTATGCAACAACAATAATAATAATAATAATAATAATAATAATAATAATAATAATAATAATAAAGAACTCACCGATTTTAATAGATAGCGCTCCAGCAGCCTGCATGAATTTATTAAGCGTGATCAGCAAAAGAGAGAGGAACAAATGAGGCGAAAAACAGTTGATTATAAAAAAAACACACACAAAAACAAAAAAAAATAATTTTTGCCGAGGAAATTAAAGAAATGAATAACCGTACAAACCATTTCTTGGGACAGGGGATTAACGCCAGTTAATTTACATTGGGTGGCAACAATTTTTTGGAGCTTTTCAATCTGCGTCTGAAAAAGATCGTTCTGAGCTTCCAACAACTCTTGATACGACGTCGCGGACATCTTCGACACGACCAATTCCAATTCATTGCCCTTCGAAGACTCCATTCCCTATCTCGACGGCAGAAGTGAAAAATCCCTACCAGCTTGAAAATTGATATTACCAAAAAGGATCGAAATCGTCGAATCACGAACCCCCAAAGTTCAGAATTTCAGATTCTGTCGAATCAGACTACGATTAAGAGAAACGGAGAAAAGATGAGGACGATTTCGAAATTAGGGTTGGTGAACGAAAAGTTGTAAAATAAGTCCGGCCCTCGTACGAATACGATACGTTGGGAAAATACTTGTTTGCAAATAAATTTTAAATAAATTAATAATTCCAATAAATTTATAATAAGTTTTTACAAGACGTCTTCGTATAAGTTAAAAGTCTCGTTAGTATTATATAAAATAATATTAATGATATATTCAATATATAAAATGATAGATTATATTTGATTTCATTTGATTGATTAAATTTGATAGTTAATATAGTATTTGATTTGATTGATAGATTATAGTTTATTTAATTTGATTGATTAAGTTGTATATAAAAATTATAAATTAAAATTTTATTTTTTTAATAATAATAAAATATGAATAGTATTATTTATAAGGATAATATAGTAATTTAAATTCAATGATTTGATTGATATAAAATAAATAATTAATAGATGAATAAATAATATGACGAGAAGAACGCGACATTGAATAAGATAAATTATACCTAGATTAATAATATAGGCTACCAGACAGAGCCGTAGAGTTTTATATAGAGTTTTGATATGTTGTTTACCCATCGAGTCCACCTTCGTGTCAACCATTGATGCGACACTCAACTATTGAATGTACAATTCATCACATCCAATAGTTAGTGACATTTAATTGGTGGACATAGAGGTGAGCACGATGCGTAAGAACATATCAAAATTGGTTTTATATATATCGATATTGACTCTGAAGTTATAATTTATAGATATAAATACTTGTTAGTAAAATATCATTTTATTGTTTTGTTTTTCCTTAAAATTTTAGTCTAGTTGGCTTTCCTTACAATTTCTCTCGTTGTATTTAAAACTTAAAAGCTTTAGTGTTCATTTCTCTAATTACAGCAAAAAATTATCAAGTTATTGTCACTAATAAGAGTGTTTTTCATGTAATTGATTATGTAGGCTTCATAAGTCTATTTATTTTCTCAGACGTATTAAGAAAAATCAGTAGAAAAAAATTATATATGTACTTATTTATCCATCTTTAATTTATTAAAAAAATAGTTATATGTTTTCAAGACATAGTTAACAAGCATATTAAGAAAAAAAATAAACCGAGACAAAGATAATCACATATTTTACCTAAAAACTTTTAAAGTAATTTGCATTTAAACGTCCATATGATCAGCATAGATAAAATCAAGTCTTACTCCACGAAAACAAAAAAAAAACTTGTGAGATGATATCGCGTCTCGATTTTTATGAAACGAAGATCTTATTTAGTTCATTCATAAAAAAATATTTTTTTTAAAGATGTCAAAAATATTATTTTTATTGTAAATATAAGCTGCTGAATTGATCTTACTTCAAACAAAAATTTGAGGCTCGATTTTTGTAACTCAAAGTTGGAAGTAATTTTCATGTCTCTATTTGAACTATTGCTAAAAAATGATATATATAATAATTATATTATATTAATAAATATTAAAATTCAATAAGTATCAGGAATTATAAATAATTCGGACTAAAAACACCTTGAACAAATCCGAATTCGGCCAAGGAGATGCACCAGCACTGGAATAATTGGATAATCATATAAATTCATGTGTCTGATCAAACATAACTAAATAGAAAAAACAACCACAACACAGATCTCCCCTTAACGTTCAATATAAGCCGATTAAATAACGTATGAAGTTTCAACTCTTTACATGCCATATCTCAACACCCCAAGATATATCGTTGTTCGAACAAATTTTTCACAGATCCGAGACTGAAGAGGGTGTTGCAGAAACAAAAATAAAAAAAGAGAGTAATACAGCAACTGAGTACATTCATCATGATCTGTTCTTCTGGTTTTATTCCATTCACAATTGAATCGAAGAAGAGCCGACAAATGAACCACTGGAAGCGTTTGCATTTATCCTGCGGTTGATCGATCAAAATGAATAATAAGTTTGTATTAGGTGGTATACTAACGGGTGTGTGACCGAGTAGGAGTGTACCTGGCATTTCAGAATAAGAAGAAGATGGGCTATATTTTACGGTTGTTGGATGATCGAATTTGCATGTACGCCCAAACTTGCAGTGTCCATTCTGCAAATAAAAACTGCAGGCCTGCATCCCCTGTTTATCCCAAATCACAAGAATCAACTATCTTCACGCCGATTGGTTAAGAAGAAGAACTGTTTTATGACCTTTTAACTTTGCATTTTCTAGCAACCAACCCCGAAACTTCCCTGATTGTGGTTCTTTGATCAAATTAGTTGGTCGAAAGTTCTTAACACTTGAGAACCTTCCATCGGTGTTTTCACATTCAAATATTGAATTTTGTACGTGTCAGCAAGGTAGCCCAAGAAAAACAAAAAAAGAGAGAGGTAACAAACAAGAATCATAAAATTGCCACTTTTGTCCATTTAAAATCATGATCCGGCCAATCCCGATTCACTCAAATACAGGCGCAAAATTCATGCCACTAAAAGCAAAGACTAGTGCATCCATGTCTTGAAAACTACAAAGCTAAATAACCACTTCATCGAGAAATAAAAAATGTTCACAGTACCAAATAAACCATGACAAAAACTAATCATTCTCACAATGTTCCCTCGGATTGGACTTGAGTCCATCCAATGCTCTGCTTAGGTGAGTGAAACTCAGGAAGGCACAAATTATGAAGTTCTCGACAAATATGTACATACAAAGACACACGCACAAAAACATATATGCAAACACAAGTGTGCATTAACAGATAATTAGCAACAGCAATCATGGTCTTTCGTTTTATTGAAATCAACGAGGTCGTAAAAAGAGACCATACTTACCGGGCGTAGAGGAAGCCCCATGGGGCTAAGAGCACAATTAATCTTCGACACGAGCCAGTCCGGTGGATGGTTATACCTACACGATGACCCATATTTACAATCCCCAGTTTTCATGTAGTAGTTGCAATTGGGCTGTCCAGGTCTTTCTGGAAACTGAAGTTCCTTATTTATATTGCTCGAAGAAGGTAACTGGGGATAAACTCCTGTAATGGCAGGTGCAGAAGAACCTAGCTGCGACATTCCGTACATAGAAGGTGCCCCCACTGAGGGTTGAGCACCAGGTGACGGTGTAGGGCTTACTGCTCCCTGGACCAGTAAAACCGTCTACATGTGAGCATCACTAGATAAGGATAAAAAACTTACATCATAAGATCACAAAATCTATAAGTTCAACTAGTGTAGTAGAAAACACAATAAGAAGCTACCGAGTATGGATTCCAATTTGAAATAGGAACCACTCCAGGGTGAAGTAGCATGGGACCATAAGCACCAGCAACGTAAGAACCAGGAACTAGAGGGGGCCTCGCAACCCTATAGCTGGTCGATGAGCTATCATACTGCTCAGGAGAAACAGAAGAAAGAGACTGCATGTTCGCATAAAATGGACGTGCAGATGCAGGCACAGCTGAACCAGCTGGTTGAGGATGATCAAATTTACATGTTGTACCAAATTTGCATTGCCCCGATTTCAAATAGTAGGAGCACTCTTTCTCCCCCTGTTGAGAGGAGAACTGACATGATCCTTATAATTAAAAGAACAAAAACTTCTTTTTTAACAATAAATAAACTTTCATGTGATGTGTATATATGCATATCCATCCACAAAGAATTATTACCGGTCGTAATGGATATCCATAAATATTTAGAGGTACATTGGTCAATGATCCACCCGCATTTTTGGGGTGATTAAACTTGCAGGACACACCAAATTTACAGGTCCCTGTTCTTAAATAATACTGCACATTTCGCCAGAACAAATCAGTAACGAGTATGTATAATACAATGAATGGTGCAGTCATCCACATCTGATTAGATCATTAAACAATCCAAACGCAATATAAATATAAAAAATTCAAATAAGCTCAGCTCAATTAATCGCTTGAAAACAGACAGCCGGGTACCTGACATGCTGGCTCCCCTACTCGCTCCGGAAACTCTCCAACTCCAAACTGTTCAAAATGAATTAAACAGCTTAAAGAATTTACAGCTACCTTATAAATAACCAGTGAACCATAAACTAAAGTCAGTAGATCAAAAACAAGACGCCCATTATCGAACCAAGAACTGGGTTAACAAAATTCGAAATCTTTCTTCAAAACCTTCCAAATACAGAACTCGAATCAAAAGAGGAAACACCCATGAAAAAGAATAGCACATCAAAACCCCTGAACAATGCAAGAACCACCGACAAAAGATCAAGTAAAGTAAAAACCACAGAGTTCCACGATCAGGGGCGTACATCGCTGCCGCGATCCCGGGGGTGATGAAACCGGCACTTGGCACCGTACCCACACGACCCGGTCCGCATATAATACGCACAGTCGGCCTGACCCGGTCTATCCGGGTACACTTCTCTCTCCCAAAAATTGAACCTCCGCATTGATTCTACATTGGTAAAAAAAAGACAACCACGTGATCAAGAAATCCTTCTTCCACAACCAAAACCCTAAAAAAAAAAACAACAATCATCCACATCCCAAGCAAAAAGAAACACAAGAAAGAAACCCGAAATCCGAACCCAACCCACCTCTCACACCAGCTTCTTGACCCCACTCCCCCTGTTGCTGACCCGACTGCGACCCGTACAGCTCCATTCCTCCTCTCAACTCCACACAACAAAAAAAAAAAGAAAAGGGTAACCAAACCAAGAATCCTCTCCTACAAAAGTCCTATTCTTCTTAATCCCACTACAATGATGGATCAATCGCCCGCTATCTTTATACTACGTACGAGGAGGAAAGAAATTCCCAAACAGTGGAGAGTGAGTTCTTGGTTTTCTTTTCCTTCTTCCCAAATATTATTAATATTCTTATTATTATTATTATTCCCCACAGTGTGATTCTTGAATTGAAAGTATAATAATAATAATAGTGTGTTTTTTCGGGTTCGTACGATCGTATTTATGCGGTCGCTCTCCCCCCCCTGCTTCCCGTCAAACGATTTTTGCTTTCGCTTTTTTGGGCTCCTCTCTCTCTCTCTCTCTCTTTGGTATTTCCCCTACAACTTTTTCGTCCGTTTGCGTACCCGCCAAATGTGTGAAAGAAAGCGGGTTCAGCATTTATTGCAAAAGCGCGTTTTTTGTTTCTCCTCTCCATTTTGGCTTAAAAACGGTAGTTGTATCTCACCACCCCTGACCGACACTCTCTTTTCCTCTCTTTCTAATATACATATTTCACCTATTTCTCCACTTTGCATCCAATCATTTTCAATATATATATGATGTTTTAATATTATATTTCAATGTGTCGGCGAGATTATAATATTTCTAAACCTTTTTGCTACCCAGTAATTGGTTCTAAAGCATGCATTATCCTACACATTACTGAGATTTGGCTTTCGTTAAATTTGTGGAACGATTTCATTGGGCCACTTTAGGTGCTTGGAGATTTTATTTCTTGTTAATTTTTCATAATTTTGATGACTGAATGTTGTTTATTTTTGTTTCGTGTCTTTTATCAGTGACTGAGTGAGGCTTGGAAAGTTGGAAGTGGCAGTAGTAGGTGCATTTATTGTATGGCTATAGGGTGTATGGTTGTAGGCTGTTCTTTTTTTGATATTGTGATCACTTCAAATCAAGAAATGCAATTAATACAAGTTTGATCCATTAAATTTGAGTAAATAATTTTGTAATTATTAAATATATTTAAGTATGATGTAGAACAATATGGAATAACTAATAATAATAATAATAATAATAATAATGTATTGTTTAATGGATTAAATTTGAAGAAAGATGATAAATTAGGAATATAAATAAAAGAATTATGTAAATGATAAAAATGTAACTTTAATTCGATGATTTGATTGAGGTGGATAATTGATCAATACACAAAATTGCGACCAAGTAGAACAAATCAAATTACAATTATATGCTCGCAAGTCATGTTCAATATGGAGATAATAGTCTAACAATATATCAACTTTTCTTAGCAAGTATTTGATCAGATTACTTGATTAGTCAACTTGAAACTCACAAGCGCCTAAAATCCAAATCTATGATTGGGATTTGTTCAGATGGATCTTGGATTAGCCGAGTTTTGTTCGGATGGTTGGGAAAGTTATATCGTCCGTCGTATAAATAAACAAAAGAAATTTATAATAATTTTTTTAAAAAATATTTTCAAACATAATCTTAGAGCCCTTTTAGATTTCATAGATATTTTTTTTTTTTTTTAAAAAGTGCTTTTTAAGTTAAAATTTTTTGCTTTTGAAAAAACTTTAAATTTGACTTAAAATGTATTTTTTTAAGTACTTAAATGACCATCCAAACATCTTATAAATTAAAAAAAAATGCTTTTCTGGTTTGACTTTTGATACCAAACGAAACTTTAATTCAACAGTAACTTATTTAAGTATCGAAATGATGTTAAAAAATGTATCTTGTACCACACGACGTTGAAGCCTAATTATGTCAAGTACATCTTAAACAACCATCTTTCTTCTCAACACTAGTGATACTGAAAGAGTTCAATTCTCTGCCTATTATTCTTCTACCAAAGCAATGATCGATCATGGCACGAAAGAGAAATATTACCAAGTCGATGTTGCCTCTCTTTATTAAAATTAATAATAAAGTCAAGTAACTGAAAAATTACAAAGGTTAACGTCTGAGAGTTCAATTCAAACTACGAATCCATTTGACCCAACACCTACTTCTTATATTTCTATATATCCATCGTGGTGGGTGATGGAAATATATTATTCCCATTTCATAAAAAATCTCGTTACACGGTCATACGGATTAATTTCGTAAAACAAATTTCTTATTAGAGTCATCAGTAAAAAAAAATATTACTTTTTTATTGTAAATATGAGTACGATCGATACATTTAACAGATGATATCTTCTCGCAAGAAACTCACTCTCCTATTTTAGACCTTCTAATAACCTTTTTTTTCTTGGCCATTCGATCTTTGAAATTGTATATATCGATCGATATTCCAATCATTGTGAAAATTTTTCAGTCATTTATACTTGACTCCATTTAGTTTTGAATTTTATATATCTACTCTTTAATCGTACTTCCACTACAAGAAAATCATTGGAATAACCACGATTTTGAAAAAACCGTTGCTAAATTTAATCACGGTTGTTAGAAACCGTGGTTAAAACCCACGATTTTCAAGCGTGTTAATTAGCCACAACTTTCAATAATAGTAGCTAATTCAGCGACAATTTTGAAAAAAATCGTGGCTAAATTTAGCCACGATTTATTAAATAGCCACGAGTTTCCAAAATTCGTGGCTAAGTTTAGTCATGGTTTATGTAAAATCGTGGCTATTTTAGCCACAGTTTTATCAGAATTAATAGAGCGAAAAAGGAAACCAGAAATCTTCATTGAGATTCAAACGGAAGAGAATTCCAAAATGCAATACAACCAAGTGTGATTGAATGAATCAAAAGTTACAGAAGAAACCGCCAAAAAGCTATTTATACATATAAGCAAAACAAGAGAAATGCGACTTTTACTTCCTAATGTATAAAGGCGTGTTTTTATTATTATGTACTTTAATACTCCCCCTCAAGATGGAGAATGTATGTTATGAACACCCATCTTGGATAGCAATGTACGGAACTGATTTGGCAGCAAGGACTTAGTGAACAGGTCCGCAAGTTGCAGATGAGAAGAAATGTGCAAGGCTTTGATGATACCCTGCTGGATCTTCTCTCGCACCACATGGCAATCAATCTCGATATGCTTGGTGCGTTCATGAAATACAGGATTAGATGCAATATGAATTGATGCTTGATTATCACAAACAAAACAACTCGATTAGGATAAGAAACATGCAAATCTTTAAGCAATGATAGCAGCCAAGTGATTTCACATGTTGCACTAGCCATGGAGCGATACTCTGCTTCTGCAGATGAACGTGACACCGTTTGTTGCTTCTTAGACCTCCATGATACTAAAGATTCACCAATGAGCACACAAAAACCTGTAATAGAACGACGTGTAACCGGACAAGTTGCCCAATCAGCGTCTGAAAAGAAAGTAAGCTGCAGAGAAGACTTAAAACTATAAAACAACCCTTGACCGATGGTGCCTTTAATGTATTTAAGTACTGAATAAGCAGCTTGCAGATGTGCATCTCTTGGGTTAGCAACGAACTGACTTAGCCTATTCACAGAGTAAGCTAAATCTGGTCTGGTGATAGTCAAATACAACAGCTTCCCAATAAGTTTTTTATACATGATTGGATCAGACAGTAACTCTCCTTCTTCACAATTAATCTTCATATTAACATCCATAGGTGTGCTGCGTGACTTACAACCAGTGAGTCCCACTTCCGATAGCAATTGAAGAGCATAATGTCGTTGACAAATAGATATGCCACAAGCTGACCTTGCCACTTCTATGCCCAGAAAATACTTCAAATCCCCCAAATCTTTCAGTTTAAAGTTACTGTTTAAGAACACTTTGAGATCTTCTGCTTCTTGTTTATTGTTAGTGGCAATTACAATGTCATCAACGTATACGAGTAATGCCAAAAAAATATCACAACGTGTTCTAACAAACAGAGAATTATCTGCATGGCTTTGTACAAAACCAATACTCAGTAAAGTAGAAGAAAACTTGGCAAACCACTGCCTTGAGACTTGTTTAAGCCCATAGATCGATTTATGCAACTTACAGACTGGATTATTGGGTAAAGGCTCCCCCTTTCGTTGATAACCCGAAGGTAAAGACATATAAACTTCTTCAGAAAGATCACCATGCAAAAAGGCATTGTTGACATCTAATTGAAGAAGAAACCAATTGTGAATGGAAGCTAAGGCTAACAAGGTCCGAACAGTAACCAATTTGGCGACAGGAGAGAACGTTTCGAGATAGTCTATCCCTTCTTGTTGCGTATAGTCTTTGGCAACCAACCGTGCTTTATATTTTTCTAAAGAACCATCAGCCTTAAGCTTGACCTTGTAAACCCATTTACAACCCACAACACTTTTCTGAGGAGGTAAAGAAACAATGGTCCAGGTACCATTGTTTTCAAGTGCTCGAAGTTCATCAGTCATGGCTTGGCACCACACTGGCTGAGCAGCAGCTTGAGCAGATGTTTGCGGTTCAGAAATGGCAGAGACAGTATGAATAAAGGAACGATGTGATCTAGAAAGTTTCTGATCACTAAGCACTAAGTGCATAGGATGAACTGTAGGAAAAGATGAAGGAAGAGAAGAAGTAGCATAACAATGAAAATCACGCAAATGAATGGGTTTTTGTGTGACCCGATGAGAACGTGTCAAAGAGGGTTGGTTTTCTGGAAAAAAATGTGTAAGTTCATTGGAGGATGATGGAGCAGTAGACTGGTCTGGAAAAACAGAATCAAAGAAGGAATCTAAGTCTGGAGCAGTAGAAGCTTGATCCTTAAAAGGAAAAGAATTCTCATGAAAAATCACATCACGGGAGATATAGACCTGATTTGTCTCCAGGTTTAACAACTTATAAGCCTTATAGCCTTGTGGATAACCCAGAAACACAGATCGTATAGCTCGAGGTGAAAACTTATGGCGATGGGAAGGAAGAGTGGAACCATAACATAAACATCCAAATACCCTTAAATGATCATAAGAAGGATTTTTATCAAAGAGAAGGTGAAAAGGACTTTTGTTAGATAAAAATGAAGATGGTGTCCTGTTAATGAGATATACTGAGGTGAGAATGCAATCCCCTCAATATTCTAGTGGAATGTTTGATTGAAACACTAATGCTCTAGCGACATTCAAAATATGTTGATGTTTGCGTTCAACTACAGAATTTTGTTGTGGTCTTTCAACACATGAATGGTAAGAAAGAATCCCTTCATTTTCAAAGAACTGGGAGAAGTTCAATTCAGGAGCATTATCAGATCTTACAGATTTGACCTTCTGTCCGAATTGATTATGCACCATCTTACAAAATTGAGGAATGATATTGACTACATCAGACTTGGATTTAAGAAGGTAAACCCATGTGAAACGTGTATAATCATCAACCATTGTCAAAAAATACCTATAGCCTTCAACACTTAAAGTCTGAAACGGTCCCCAAATATCAATATGAATCAATTGAAAAACAGTATCATGACGAGAATTATTTGAAACAGAAGATAAACGCTTTTGTTTGGATAAATGGCACGTATCACAAACAAGAGAATAAGTCTGTTTTATTGAAGTAGGATGCAAGACTTTATTTACAGTAGCAAGCTTTGAAAAAGAAGGATGACTCAATCTATAATGCCATAGTTCAGAAGCACTAAAGTAAACATTACAGATTGCTGGAGGAAAGTCTTGAATTTGAGTGTTCAGAATGTATAGATTTCCAACTCTTCTACCCATCCCAATCATCCTGTCCTTGGTAAGATCCTGAATGTGACATAAATCATGAGAAAAGGAAACGAAACAAGATATTTGTGTAGTTAATGAGCTGACAGAAAGCAGGTTAAAACAGAATTGAGGAACAAACAAGACATTGTCTAAAACCAATTTAGATGTCACTGGAACTTAGCCAACATGTGTGGATGATACTATGGAATTGTTTGGTAAGGTAACACGAGATATTTTGGGTTTAAAAGAAGAAAAGAGATTTAAAGAGCAACAAATGTGATGTGTTGCACCCGTATCAAGAACTCAGTCAGAAGCAAGATTAGAACTAAATCCAATGGATAAAGAATGAATACCATTTGAGAAAGAAACAGACGATTCTGCCTGCTGATTGGCCATTGTGTTTCCATGCCCTGACTGAAGTTTTGAGCTCAAAAATGCAATGAGTTGTCTGCATTGGTCGGGATTCAAAGAATCTTCCATCTTACTCATGGATGCATCAGGAGTCACAAAGGACTTATTTACTTGCAGCCGTCCATCATTCATAGGAACATCAATATAAGCATGAGTATAAGCTTGATTTGCTCTCATTCTTCCATCAGTCGGTTGCATCTGTATATACCTAGGATGACCAGGAGGATATCCATGAATCTTGAAACATTTATCAACCGTATGACCAGGATAATGACATCCAGAACACAGAGGTCTGTCATTAGGATATCCATTTCTTCCTCCCCTGTTGTTTTGAAAAACTTTTCACAGCAGCAACATGCGATTGTTGGGTTGATATTGATGATAAATCCGGACCAGAATTCATATTTTTGTGCATGGAACGCTGTCTTTCCTCTTGCAATACTAATGAGAAAACCTTTGATATTGCTGGAGTCGGTTCCATCATCAAGATTTGAGCTCGTATTTGAGCATAAGAATCGTTTAATCCCATCAAAAACTGCATAACACATTCCTGATCTTGATAGTTTATCCACTCTTTTATTGAACCACAATTGCACACAGACACCGGTTGAAAATCCTTAAGTTCATCCCACAAAATTCTCAATTTTGTATAATATGAATTAGCATCCATAGAGCCTTGTTGCAGACCATTCAATAGTTTCTTAATCTGGAAGATTCGTGGAGCATTACTCTCATGAAATCGATTACGCAGATCTCCCCAAATTTCAGAGGCAGTAGACATATACAATAGACTATCCGCAATATCACGACTCACAACATTCAATATCCATGAAATTACCATACTATTACAACGAATCCATGCCCCAAACAACAAATCATCGGAATTAGGTTTCAGCAACGAACCATCAACAAATACGAACTTATTTTTGGCTGTTAATGCGGTAGTCATCGATCGATTCCAAGAGTTATAATTGTTACCTGTAAGCAGGTGTGATACCAATTTCATACCTGGATGATCCCCATTCTACAAATACAAAGGACTACCGGTGTCTTCAAAAGGTGCTCGCACAATCAGATTCGGCGGAGCTTGATTATTGAGAGATTGTTGTCCTCTCGCCATTGCAAATACAAATCAGAGTAGCAGCCTAATTCTCTGATACCATATCAGAATTAATAGAGCGAAAAAGGAAACCAGAAATCTTCATTGAGATTCAAACGGAAGAGAATTCCAAAATGCAATACAACCAAGTGTGATTGAATGAATCAAAAATTACAGAAGAAACCGCCAAAAAGCTATTTATACATGTAAGCAAAACAAGAGAAATGCGACTTTTACTTCCTAATGTATAAAGGCGTGTTTTTATTATTATGTATTTTAATAAGTTTTAAAAATTGTTGCTAACATAGCCACTGTTTTTTTAAACCATGGCTAAATTTAGCCAGGGTTTAAGTAAAACCATGGTTAAATAGCAACGATTTTTCATAAACTATGATTACCGTAACTTTAGCCATGGTTAAGTAAAACCATGGCTATCTCAGCGACAATTTTTAAAACCGTGGCTAAGTTAACAAATTATATAGTCCACTTATAATTTTCCTTCTTCTCTCTCGCCTGTTCTTTCTTCTTCCTTCTTTCCATTATTTTTCTTCATTTTCATCAATTTTGATCATCCTTCCCACCGCCGTCACTCATCAAAATTTATAAACGATAGTATATTTGGAATTGTGGAGAGTATATCTAACCACTTACACAATTATTTGTGGTTTCTTTTTCCAGTTAAGTAAGTACAACGATCGGATCGGATCTTCGTTTGGTACATTTCATTTTCTTTCTATGTAGTTACAATTTGGGAAAATTGTTTGGATAATGATGCAATTTACAGTCCACGTTTTTTTAATAATAATTTTTTAAATTAATTTATGTGACAAATGAATTTCCTCTCTTCGTGTTATTAGAATGTTTGAGACTTTTAGATTTAGTTCAAGTGTTTGGTTTTTAATCTTGGCAAACACATGACAATATATTACTATTGGTAAGTATAAATTTAATTGAGCAGAAATTAGTGTTATAGTCTATATTTTTCTCTCTTAATTTTTTCATTTTAATTTTTTTTAAAGTTATTGTATGATCTATATAAATTTCAACAATTCAAATAAATGGGGTGACAAAAAAATTGAAGGGCTTTGAAGATTTTATTCAACACCATGACTGTTTGTAAAGGGGTGAGGACCTAGAGGGTTTTTTTTACTTTTAATTTTAAAAAAAAAAATTCAAAAATATTGTAAACTGAAAATAATTTCAAAACTACCGTAAAACGCTGTCGGTGGGAGCGGACGCTCGCCACATAGGCAACTGGCAGCGAACGCTGCCAGTAGGCATGGGGACTTGCACCTGCAGGTCCCCATGCCTTATTATTATTATTTTTTTTTTACTTTTTATTTATTTAATTGTTTTTTTATACTTTTAAAATTTGTAAATATTTTTATAAAAAGTTTAATTATTTAATTTGTTTTTTTTATAGTTTTTTTAATTTGTAAATTTTTTTTACCTCTTAAATTTCTAATTTTTTTCTTAATAATTTTTTTAACTCGTAATCAAATCGAAAATTAAAATTTGATTTTTTTGATAAAAAAATTACCATAATTTCAATAACAAATACATAATCATTTTTTATAAAAAATTTTACAAATTAAAAAAATTATAAATAAACAAATTAAATAAATAAACTTTTTATAAAAATATTTAAAAATTTAAAATTTATAAAAAAACAATTAAATAATTTAAAAAGTAAAAATAAATAAATAAATAAAAAAGGCATGGGGACGTGCAGGTGCGATTGCCTTTTTTTTTTTTTTTTTTTTTCCTTTTTTTACTTTTTTATAATTATTTAATTGTTTTTATACTTTTTTAATTTGTAAATATTTTTAAAAATTTTAATTATTTAATTTGTTTTTTTATAATTTTTTAATTTGTAAGTAAACATATTTTGATTAAAATTTTTGATTTATATTACTATTACTATTAAGTGTTGTAAATTGTTATTTATTTATTTTGTAAAAAAATCAAATCGGATTGATCGGGTTAGTTGAGTTCGAGTTCATATTTTCGAGATGATTTAGATCCAACTCGAATTTTATAAATATAACTGATAATAATTTTATTAATACGGTATTTTTTTTCAAAAAAATAAAATTTTAATTTTAATTTTTGACTAGATTACCATCTAATAAGACACATTAGAAATTTAACATGTAAAAATTAAAATGATTAAATAAATTTTTAAATTTTTTTACAAATTACATAATCATTTTTTATAAAAAAAATTTACTAATTAAAAACACTATAAAAACAAATTAAATAATTAAACTTTTTATAAAAATATTTACAAATTTTAAAAGTATAAAAAAACAATTAAATAAATAAAAAGTAAAAAAAAGAAAAAGAAAAAAGACATGGCGACCTGCAGGTGCAAGTCCCCATGCCAACTGGCAGCGTCCGCTGCCAGTTGAAGCAGACGCTGCCTATGTGGCAGCGGACGCTCCAAAAATAATTTCAAGCATCCGCTGCCACCGACAGCGTTTTACGATAGTTTTGAAATTATTTTCAGCTACAGTATTTTTGAAATTTTTATTTTTTTAAAAATTAAAAGTAAAAAAAACCCGGACCTAGATCATGCTAGGTTCGAACAATGACCACATGCGCGCCACCGTCCGACCAGGCCGGGGTCGGGCTTGGGTTTGCTTTGGCGTATATATATCTTTTTTGAAAAAATAAATTAATTATTTATTTTGCTTCCGAAATAATTTGAACGTGAAGTGTTGTGTCTCTTCATGCGCGTCCTGTCAGAATGCAACCCTCGAACCTGTGCATCTTTTCTGGATATGCGACCTCTCGGTTCGAACCAGTGCATCCTTTCGATCCGAACCATTGTGTCCCATCGGCTGAGTGTGCAGCCAACTGATGCACCTATCCGTGACAATCTTTCAACGCCTATAAATAGACCCCATCCGCATTCATTTCAACTTGTTCATTCAATCTTCTCTTCTTTTCTCTTCTCTTCTCTTCTCTTCTCTTCTTCTTGCATACTTCTGAGTCTGAGTTTCTTCAAACACTTTTGTTCAAAGTTCTTCGAGTTTGTAGTGCTACTACTCGAAGTTGTCAGCGTTCTATCTTGGGAGACATTTTGCTTCTATCTCGTAAGCACCTAGGCGGAGCAAATTTGTCTTAAAGATAAAGAGTTAAACTCTCGGCTCGCTGTTGGTTGGTTGCCATTGAGTGCACACTAGTTTCGTGATAATAAATTTGTAACAATGTCGATACGTGTGTCAGATACAGAAAATCCGTGTCGTTTTTTTTTAAAAAAGTTCGATCAATCGGATATATTTTGGGCATGGCTAGGATACGATATGGGTACGTACAACTGAAACACGTTTTCCTGATACATTTTTTTTGTGTGTAAAATTGCAAGTAATTAAATTTTTTAAGGATTTAATGGATAAATATTAAATTTCTAAGACTAAGTAATGAGTAAAAAATAAATAAAATGGGCTTACAAGCCCTAAATTAAATAATTAATAATGGTTTATGCTTTTTCATGCTCGGCTCCTCTCATGGGGATCATCACAATTCACAGCATCAGTGCATCACTTTTTGAAGTTCACCATCCGCTGATGCATGCCGTTATTGATGCCCGCCGATTTCTGACAAAATTATTAAAGTATGCAGGTTTTAATTCTATATCTACAATTTTATTTTTACTACTAAATTTATATAAATCTATACACATTTTAATAAGTATTGTATCCAGTATTGTGTCTTATATTTTCAGAAGTTTCCTATCACCGTATGCATGTCGTATCTGATATGATATCTCTCTCCGTATCCATGCAACACAACAGGAAAGACTTGGAGATGTTTACTTCACTAATCTCATATTCAACCAGGACGAGTATCCCTTCTCTCTTGGCAACCAATGGTAGCTTAAACTGGTACATATGCGCTCTCAAATACATGCCGTGTGAGACTCTTGAAGAACTTGGTGAGGTAAGGTATTACGTACAATGATTGTCACATACACGGTTATACATTATATTTAAAATTATAAAATTATCTCAAATACAATAAAGGAAAAAACTTATTATCGAGGTAGTTTTATATATAATTCCAAAAATAACGTGTAACCGACTAACCGTAGTATATCTTTCATCGTATATATAACATTTTTCTACTATCTATCATACCAAAAAGCTTGCCAATCTACCTAGTTTTTTTTCCCATTTCAGAGTGAGCTATTAGAGCTGGAGATTCTCTGAAGGACCATGGGGCATGGAAAAAGCACTTGTAAGACACCAAAGGTAATTATTTCTTCATGCAACACATGGCCAAGAAAAATATAGAAGATTGGCAATTCTATGGCAACCGTTTGGAGTCCTCACTTCTCTAGAGTTCTTGTAGGCACTTCCAATAGCTGAATCTTTGATTCAGTAACTACAATCATTCTGATTCTTTTTGTTGTTACTGCCATTTTATCATGCTGTAGTTTTATCATCACACGCTAATCTCTATGTCAGATTTGGATCTCAAACAAAAGAAAAGTTGAAATCTGTGTCTCATGTTTGAGTAAACACCATTTCATTGTGTGCATAATGACATGAGTGCATATTGAGACTAGAAGACTTGAAAGATGAAACTAGTCTGGTTAAAACACAAAACAAAGGAGATTACCACTAGACTCTTATTTATCACAACAAGACTCTTATTTCATCACAATCAAGCAGTGTATATCTCATCTATTCAGTAGATGATGGTTTCAACAACTCCGATATCCTCGCACCCAAACTCTGCTTCGCCTCGGGAGAAACGCCATGCTTGCCGATGATCGATTCCAACACGGCTTCCGACAGTAGTTTGTTCTCTATCACCGCACTCTCTTTTTCAGGTAGACTACCATCTTTGGAGAAACTGATCTGCAGGGGGGAAAAAAAACAGAGCATGTGAGTTAGTAAAACTTGTTCCAGAAAGACGGAATCTTGATTTTGTGCAGCACCCACATACCCGCAGTGATCCCAGAGGTGATTGAGTGAAGCAGATGGATGCCCCAGGTGGGAAAGTTTCCTTCTTGAAAATCTCCAGAAATTTGTTGGTTGCTTCAGACTCTGCGTCGCTGAAGGTTCCGATTGATTTCCAGTATGCGACGCAGTTCTCCACCACCTTCTCCGAGTACTGTGGACCAGTTAACGGCAAGATCGTCCTCACCTGCGTGAATTTCTCGAATGGACCTATAAAATATGCAGACATGAGCGACAGAAAACGACTTAAAAAAAAAAAAAGAAGAAGAAGCCCAATTTGAAACCAAAGATCACCTGTGACGATGTCCTTGAAGAATTCGACAGAATCAGCCAACCCTTGGGCGCTCTTGCCCTTCCACTTGCCGGCGAGCGAAGTGACGGCACCATCCTCCAAGTACACAGCGATAGCGGTGAACTTGATGAACTTCCCCTCGATTTCAAGCCCCCTCGCCCCTGCGCCGCCGAGGAAGAACGTGTTGGTGGATCCCGGCGGCGTCACCGCCGGCGGGAACTCGCAGAACTCGACCTGTAGCTTGGTGACAGACATTGCCTCCCCACACCGATCACTTAAATTGTAATTTCGGTAACAAATATGTGGTAAGCAGCTTGTGTTTTTGGTGTTTAGGAATTAAAATCATTTCTTTATATATCAAGATTGGACCGACGGCTGTCATGTGTGTGGGAGGTGGGTGGCAGCCATGGGGGCTAGCTATGCGCCATGAACGGTGGATGCACACCTACCTACTCTCGATGTAGCATAAAATTTGTCCCGAAATCGATGACTTGAAACGGCCCTTCACTAATTACACCAAACTACCCAATTGCAAAATATTTATTATAGAGTGACTATTGGACACTTAATTTCACGACTTAAATAAAAGCTTACAAAAATGTTCAAACACCAAATACTACCTAAATGATCCATGGAAGAATTATAAATTTTGGTAATGAGATGATATCTTACCTTAATAGTGATAGTTTATGGACTACGTCTCTTACTAAATACCAGATTTTTTAGCTACTAGCATAGTAACGTTAGTCCGATTGTTTACCTAATATGTATCGAAAGATAACGAATGCAAATTCTCATGTCATAAAAAAATATATATTAATAAATAACCAGACTTACAAATAGCATGAAATTTTCAACTGTGGGCATCCAATTCCATTAAAGCCTGCAAAGAACTTTAATGCGGTTGTTTGGCATATCCTTCTCAACTTGCCTTTAATTTGAAGTGGTAGGATTGTGTACATATTTGTATTATTGTGATTGTTAAATAATTGATTAGCGGCGTCTTACTTATATAATATAATATATAAATATTATTTCTTGTTTATATATTAATATGGAAATTAGTCCAGAGAAATATGGAGAAAATTGATCAGATGTGTTAAAGTATTAATAATTATATAAAATAAAAATCTCTATTTATACATGAGATAATTGGGGTGAAATTATAAATAATTTCGAGTTTCATATGTTAAGTTTTCTGCAAGACCGTTTCATTGATTCATATCCATGAGACTGTTTGACTTGGCTCATATATAAATGAAAAATACTACTCTTGACATAAAAAAACTAAAAAAATAATATTTTTCATGAGTCGAATCGAACAAGAGACACGTCTAATTAATCTATAAAATGGTCACACGAGTTTTTATATGGGCAATATAAAGATAACTAGCTCTTGCGATACTTATGCTTTTTAATTTTATCATCATATCAATTATCGATAAAAAAAAAAAATTATACTAGTGAAACTGTCAAAAGTTTCGTTGAAATCAAATATAATATTATTTTTAAGGATGAAGGGTTAAATATGTGTAATTCATTAGTTAATAACAATATTAATCTCAGTTATAATCAATCAAACTAAAAACATTATTTTATATGTAACATATATACAATGGATTTGTTAATGTTACCATATGAGTAATGTCTTAAGTTTTAGCGCTTGATCAATGGTTGACATGTAACTTGTAAGGGATCACATTTGCATTTTATGTAATGCAATGTAGGGGCTCATGTCAAAATAATTGTGATCCTTTTACAACCATTGGAGTGCTACTAATATGATAGCATACATGGTCATGCCATAAGACATTATTTATTTATATGGAAAAGTAATATTTTTTTAAAGTTAGGTATGATCGGAGACTTGTTTCATAAACTTGATCTATAAGATGGTTTCATATGAGTTTTTGTGATAAATATTTGTTCATGATTTTCTATTTTTCTTCCATTTTACCTTAAATAAGAACTTTTTATACGTGATTCGATGTTTTGTTTATAAAATTTCCACATCTCTATTATATATTAATTATTAAGCATGAGAAAGGTTTTGATATGTTGATATGACACACTCTTTTTTTTTAGTTAATTGATATTTTATTATATATCAAAATGTCACATATCTTTCTGTTTTTTGATTTTTTTTATTTACAAAAATGTCACTCATTTTTGTAAAAATGATTTACAACTATTGCCATTTGGTGACTATTTTTTTCTCGAAAACGCAACTTTTTCTATTTTTTGCATTTTTTTTCTTTTCGTTAAAAAAAACAAAATTTATAAATACGTAACAATGTATATACCAAAACATAGTATAACACATGTAAAAAAGTAAAGGAAAAATTGCATATATCACCCTTGTGAAATCCCGTGCTAGCTAATAACCCCCTGTGAAAATTTTTTAAGCTAATAACCCCCTGTGATTCTAGATTTGTAGCATACACACCCCTTCTGGCTAAAAAATGACGAAAATGCCCTCGACTTTTATGAACTATTTAATTTATCATTTATTTTATGTAGGTGTATTTTCGTCATTTTTTAGCTGAAAATGGTGTGTATGTTACAAATCTAGAATCACAGGGGGTTATTAGCTTAAAAAAATTTCACCGGGGGTTATTAGCTAACACGGAATTTCACAAGGGTGATATATGCAATTTTTCCAAAAGTATATGATATTATTACAATGACATCAGATGGAATAGGGCTACGAGAGTCAGTTGGGCTAACACGCACTCTAGATGATAAAAGGGTTTTTCTATGATCCATCAGGTGAAATTTATCCAGTGGATCTGGGACATTCATTGGCCCGGGCCCCACACACAAATTGTGTGGGGCCCGGGCCAATGAATGGTGGATGCTGCACCTAGGAGTGGGTTTTCGGTATACCGTATAAAAAATATTGGCATGAAAAAAATTCATACCGGTATCGATATCGAAATTCTGAAATGTTGGTATGGAAAAAATCCATATTGGTACCGTATAGATACCGAAAAAAATTTTATTATACCAAAAAAATGTTTATATTTTGAAAAAAGTTCGGTACGGTATCCCGAAAAGTCGGTATTTTAGCTCGATATCCCAGCCCTAACTGCACCGGGTAAAATTCACCAGGTGCAGCATAGAATGGCCCGATGATAAAATTATAATCCATAGACTCAGCCGGTGGGCAAGTACCTAAGTTATTTGAACATTATTACTTGACACCGCCTTCACTAATTGCACCAAACCACCAAATTGCAAAATATTTAGATAGTGTTTGGGAGCACTACTTCTCGGTTTTTTCTTAATAAAATTTAACAAAATTCGAATTTTTGTTAAGAAAAAAGCTGAAAAGTGGTTTCTAAAAATTCTTCCAAATATCTTATTATAGCGCAACTATAGGACAATTAATTTCACGACTTAAAAAAAATCTTACAAAAATGGTCAAACACCACTATGATTCTTGGAAGAATTATAAAATTTGGTGATGAGAAGATATCATATCTTACCTTAATAGTTATCGAAATGAATATTAATTTTTTGATAATATTTTCTTAAGTTTGAAAATATTTAAGAATTTTGCTTTTCTAGACTTGATATTCTTCTCGGTTTAATATTCCAATATTATCGAGAATCTCTATTTAATTATTTTCAAAAGTATTCACCTTGCAAAACCCTACTGACCATGACATGCATGGGACAAGTTCTTGACTGTGTTGAGCCGATTATTGATGGGGATCTTAATTCAGTTTTATGCGCACCATTCTTGGGCGGGGAGGTCAGGAAAGCATTGTTTGGCATCCATACAGATAAAGCACCGGAGTCCAATGGTATGTCTACATTTTGTTTTACCAAAAATACTGAAATGTGGTTGGGCAGCATGTTACATCGGCATTTGTACAGATTTTGAATGAGAGAGCATTGTTGGCAGAATGGAATGATACTATTGTCACGTTAATACCCAAGATCACAAATCCGATTATGGTGAAGCATTTCCGGTCCATTAGTCTATGCAATGTTTGTTACAAGATTGTGGCACAAACGATAACATACGGGCTCCAACCTATTTGATCAGTAATAGTGATATGGTAAATATTGACTTGTAGGTTTGGACCTTAGACTGATGCTACTAGGACTGTCTTAGTGAGGTACGTAAGTACTAACTGAGATAGCTAGCGAGTATGCATGCTTATATGTTGCATTTTATATGTCATGATATATGTTTTACTACTTTGATATATTATGTTGCATGTTCATATTCATGTTGAGCCGAGTCTCCTTTGAGATAGCCTTTGTAGTAGAGTCGCTCAACCCTATATTTCTTGATTATATTGTTCGACATCTGGATACGTTATAATGACGGAGATTGACGCTACGGTGATCTGAACGAGTGTTTGGATATACCCATCGGAGTTGACACCAGACGGTACTGTATACTCATTGGCGCCTAGAGTACTCAGCAGGACTTGTGATATCCAGTACCCAATCATTTGCATGAATCATACTATAGGTTTGTATCAGAGCCGTTCCTATTTGGAGGCCAAAGAGTCATTTGACTCGGGCCCATTTTTTTTCGGGGTCCATAATTTTTTTAAAAATATTTATTATATAAAAGTGTAAATTAATCCAATATAAATTAATTATTCTTGGGCTTTTTTCATTTATATCTCGGGAAATTATTTTTTCTTTGCCTACCGCCTAATATAAACTTTTTGTTTATTATTTCTGGGCTTTTTGATAAATTTATTTATGAAGTTTATTATTCCTGTGTTTCTTGATAATTTTTTTCAAATATAAATTATTTTTCTCGTGCCCAATATAAACAAAAAACATTTTTATTCCCTAAATTTATTATATATTAGTGCAATTGGACCAATATAAAAACATATTTTCTGACTCATAAGGGTTGTTCTGATATTAATGAGCACGATTTATTTTCGGAGTTGACATTCTTGAAGTTCTCATTACCAAGAGAAACAAAATCGACAATAGATGTAGTGAATTACTTGAAGAAAAAAAATTGATGGATATTTCTCAAATACTCATATTGCTTATAAAATCTTGTTGACTATACTTTTTACAGTTGTAAGTGCAAAACAAAATTTCTCAAATTTAAAGCTTTTCAAAACATTTCCTCAATAAACCATGTTATATGAAAAGATTGAATGAATTGGTTATGCTATTAATTGAGAAAAAAATTCCTGAACAATTTGATCAATATTTTCTGTTAGACGAGTTGTTTTATAGTAATCATTTTGTACATGTTTGATCTTATTACTCAATTAAAATAGAAATATTTTGACTATTGCACATTTCTTAAATCGAAAAATTTGTTATTAGTCTAAAAGAATATGAACACAAATTATGATTCAGGGGCCTCTTTTAAAAGTTAGACTCATACCCAAAAATTGTTAGGATCGGGCCTGGTTTGTATAATCGCGCTTATCGTATTGAGCGTATTCGCTCACGTCCAATGTTTTATTTCAGTCGCTCACGTCCAATGTTTTATTTCTTGAATACCCTATTCGACGGGGCAGGTCTCAGGTTGGATGACGCTGATGGGTCGATACAGGGTTGAGAGCTGGAGCTGTGGTCGCAATGAGTTTATATTAGTTCAATGATGTCGATAAGCATGCAAAAACTAAAAGAGAGAGACGCGACGCGAGAAACAAACAGTACAGAAAGAACGAAGAAGCGCAGAAAAAAAAAGCCAAGTAAAAAATTAAATCTCATATTACGTATGCAGGGGCGGCCCTGGCCCTGGGCAGCCAGGGCACGTGGGGCCCCAAAATTTTTTTTTAATAAAATATTATTTATATATATATATTTATATTTAAATATTATATATTATGCTCTCACACAAAATACATTCACATAAAAAAAGGGTTTGAGTTTTTAATTTTGAGAGTTTCGATAATACTTTGCTCTTTTGTTAGTTTGTGGCTGCGTGCGATTACGTAAATTGACTATCAATAGTTTAAGAATTCAAAAAATAGAGAAGTATAAAATTTACGAAAATACACAAACGCATTCAACAAAACGATCCAAGGTATGAATTACAAGACTCTTGTTCAATTTTATTTTATTTTTGAATTTTGATATATTGTTTAATCTTATTTTGATTTAATGTTTTGTTCGCATTATTTTGGTTTAAGGTAAGATGCTAATATTTGTTGTAATTTCACATAGATTCTGAGAATTCGAGGATTATGAGTCTAAAAATGAATATTTTTCCTATGATCATGGTTACGTAACAAATTTTATTGACTATTCCTGTAACTGTAGCATCATTTGATAAAAAAATTTCCAAGTTAAAATTATTGAAATCTTATTTGAGAACCACAATGATTCAAGAAAAACTGATGATTTGGCGATCATCTGCATAAAAAAAACATATTAGAAGATATATCTTATGACGACATAATTGATGATTTTGTTTCAAAAAAACCTAAGAAGAGCCAATTTAATATTTTTTGTTGATTAAATTATTTTGAAGAATTATGTAAACTTTCTTTCATTGTGTGTCTATATATATATATATATATATATATATATATATATATATATATATATATAAATTTTCAAGTTAATACGAAAGGGCCCATAGTTTAAACTTTGCCTAGTGCCTCGTTTTTCTTAGGACCGCCCCTGTACGTATGAAGACTTGATATCTATTAATATCTATGTTGTTGTTGTTGTTGTTATTATTATTATTATTATTAAAATTTTATAAGAGTTTCGTACAAAAACTGAAAAATATAAGACATAAAAATTATATTTTATAGCAAAACTCATGAATATCCCAAGATATTTATTATTTGGACATTAAAAAAAAACCGCCTAGGCGGGGCGCCAAGCGATGAGTGACATGGGTCACCGCCCGCCTATCGTCTACCGCTTTTTAGAACATTGTTTAAAAGTGCTTTTGTACAATTAAAAATGATATAACAATTTTGTGCTTGAATAAATATCGATTAATTATTCTTGGCGCATTAGTAATTTTGGAACAAGTAGAATGGAAGTTTTTTTATCGTTACAAGTTAAACTTGATTCTTGGCCTATTAGGAATTTTGGATTCTTCTTTCTGGGCTGTGCCTTATTAATGGGCTCCATCTAATATCATTTGTGGCTATCAATTCCAAACTCTCTTGTTTCATAACTAGCTTATAAGTAATAATAAAGTAAAATTAAGATAATGATATTCAAAAATAATAATAAATATTAATTAAGAGAATCATGAATTACTCTGCGAAAATCTTCCCACTTAAACTCGTCATGTATTCTGTTAAATATATGATTACAAATAAGCTAAATCAACATAGTTATAATTAAATTAAAAACCAGAAAATTAATTAGTTATGATAAAAACTAATATGCACTGCGAATATTAACAAATTAAATGAAAGAAAAAAACAAACAAACAACAAATAAAATAAAATAAAATTTGGGCAGTCGATTTCATTGTCTTATACTTTCATGCATCCTTTTTCTGATAGATTTCAACCTAGCATATGGGTAATGCCCCAATGATAGATCTAATGCCCCATGATTTACCACATCAACAATATATAATTAATTACGCCCTTTAGTTTTAGATGCTGAAATTGTTAAGATGGTTGGAAGTAGATATTTGATATTCAATGGGGATCGATCATTACGCTAGTTTCTCCTAAGATTGGTCATAGACTCGGTTGAGTAGATGCTACTCGCAGAATAGTGCCCTGCGGGTGACGTGGCGGTGCATTATTAGTTAAAATTAGTGGTCCCATGTGGGACCCACTAATTTTGCATAATCATAGGGTTACATATCACCCGCAGGATAGTGCCCTGCGGGCGACATGTACTAAACCCATAGACTCATAGTCAACAAAAAAAAATCCAAATATGTTTAAGTGTTACATTTACTCGCTCGATGTTTGTGAATTGTGAAAAGTAACCAATAAATTACAAACATCCCCATCAAAAAATTTTATATGACATTTTTATGGGGTTAAATAAATGTGAGAAAATACAAACCTGAGGATTGTAAAAAGTTACTAGCTAGATTTATTTGTTACTTTCATATGAAGTTTCTTTCAAATGTCCACCTATCATGCCCACCAATGATGTGGCACTATTCTATTGAATGTGATAAAGATGTGGTCCAATAGAATAGTGCCACATCATTGGTGGACATGGTAGTGGACATAATAGGTGAGCACTTGAAAGAAACTCTCTCTCTATATATATATATATATATATATATATATATAGTTTTGTCATGCTGCCCACCAACTATACCCAACTCTATGTCCATCATGTACAAGTCAACTCACCTATTGTACGGGTCAATTCATGACTTATACATGGTGGACACGAAGGTGGGCATGATTGGTGGGCAACATAACAAATATATATATATATATATATATATATATATATATATATATATATAGAATTGATTTTTAATTATGTCTTTAAATTTTTATTTATTTTTTTTCATATGACAAACTTCGAGCAAGATATACATAATTATTAATTAACCATATTCAATATATGATTTGGACTACCTGATAACTCGCTGGGGTGGTGGAAGAAGTAGATACTTCATACTAGCATGGACAAGAGTTGATTTAGCGTTGGGCGAAGTATGAACAAAGGATATGGTAGTGGAAGAAGTAGATACTTCATACTAGTAGATATTAGAGTTAGATTTAGTCACCGTTTGGTTTGAGGTATGATACGTATAAGTAATATATATATAAGTAATATAATGTAATAAAAAATAAATAAGAAATGATAGTTAAAATTATGTTGAATTTGATTGATAGATTATAGTTTATTTGATTTGATTGATTAAATTCAATGATTTGATTGATGTGAGTTAAATAATTAATGATTTGATTGATGTAAAATAAATAGTTAATATATAAATAAATAATATGATGAGAAGAACGTAAGATGAGATGTGATAAGTTATACATATATTAGTAATACCGTGAACAAAACGGTGCCTAAAGTGATGTAGGAAGTAGAGTTAATTTTTTAACTCTTGTCCATGCTAGTGGAAGAATTAGATACATATATTTAATAGATTAATATATTGTATTAAATTTACAATTACCACAATAAATATAATTTTCATTTTTTTTTAATTTTAATTCCCATATTAATAGATCTCCAGATTTCTTTTATTAATTTCATACTTTTTAGCATTCTTAATATCGTGGTTACTTTCCTTTCTCATTAATATCTTAAATGTTGTACTGAATATAATAATGCTATCATTTTAGAAAAAATCTTAAATTGCGATAGAAAATACTGATATTACATGCATCGTACATCCAACAACATCACACATACAGAAATCCATTTGCTTGTTATTTGTTATATACACTACAAAAAATTGATTTTCAAGAGCGGTTTTTTAGGGACGGTTTGTAAAACCGTTCATAAAAGTTTAGCTGTAGTGACCCGCATCGTGATCACCTACTAATTAGAACTTAAGCATGCAATTAATTAATAAAATAATCTTAATCAAAAAAACTGCGAAATTAATGTAAGTCAAATACCAGGTAAGCAAAACCTAGTGGTCAACCCCGCTATCCAGCCTTGGTCACCACCTAACCTCCCTGTATCCGGGAGAACTACCTGCATCTGCCCCATGGAATAGGGCATCCAACCAAAAAAAAAATAACCGAAAGTGAGCCTAACATGCTCAGTACGAGAGTATGAGTATACGGTATTATGTGTGCATGTATGCAAGTGAACTGGGTACAAAGACTCTCAGGTCAAGAAACAAACTCATAGACCGAGCCTAGGGTATATAGCACGCTGCGCCGTCGCATCAGGAGGTGGCTCATATACCCAGTGGATAATGGTGACCTGATACTAGTACATGTGTCCAACCATAAAGGTGACCTGACACAAGACTTACGTATCCAACCATCCACAAACACGTAGGGTGAGCGCCCTACTACAGGATACCTCTAAGGTAAAAGCTCAATATGCTCATGTATGCAACATACAGTCATGACATGCTGTATATAAAGGCATATAAAACATGCAATCACATAATCCATGCAAACACATAATACATGCATACTCAATCTGGATATCTCGAATAATACTTCCGTACCTTACTAAGGCAGATCCTAGAAGCTCCCCCTCTAGGTCCAAGCCTACCATGCAACACTACAACATAAATAACCATGCATTACCTAGCATGCCAAACATCACCTACTAGGCTCTAAAATCCTTAATTAAACTATAGCCTACTCCCTATTTACTATAGGGAACCAAGGCCATACCTTCGTCCGTCATCAGCCCGTTGATGTCGCATGCCCCAGAGCCTGGGCATAGCCTAGCTACGACTCCTAGACGCCTCGCCAGAGCTCCGCCGCCTGGCTGCTACTGCGGACACTGTCTGCTATCAAATTAACTATTTCCTACTTCAACTCTTAAAGAAAGATTCCCGAAGCCCTTAAATAGAGCGATTACCGGGAGAGGAGAGGGAAAATTGCACTTAAAAAATGAGGGATTCGGACCCCTATTTATAGGCCACGATCGGAAGCTCCGATCTCCTGATCGGAAGCTCCGATCGGTGCATGTTTGCCACGTTTTGGACGGCCGAGATCGGAAGCTCCGATCGCAGGATCGGAAGCTCCGATCTCCTGCATCTGGCCACGTGTTTCAATCTCCTTGACACCTGTTTCTGGTTGAGATCGGAAGCTCCGTTCTCGGATCGTAAGCCCCGTTCTCGGATCGGAAGCTCCGATCTGCCCGGTAGCTTCGAACTGTTTCTCATGCTTTCGAACTGGTTTTGGTCCTCCGGGACCCTCGGGACCTACCCCACCATTTTCGGACGTTCCGGATCTGATTTTCCACTTATTTTAACCAAATAAGGACTCCTTAAACATGTTTTGACACTTTTAAAATTATATGTCATTTTCTAACATGTTTAAAATCACTTAATCTTATAAAATGGAACCGGGCTACTACATTCTCTCCTACTTAAGATATTTTGTCCTCGAACAATATTAAGTATTGAATGCAGTAAAATATTGAATAAACATCTTTTATTCAAATTGATTCATTTTACAAGTTACAATATGAAAATACAACAATTCAAAATAACTCTGGATAATTTGTACGCATACGACTCTCAAGTTCCCAAGTGGCCTCCTCAGTGCCTCGACGCTGCCACTGAACTAGAACAAGAGGAATGGTCTTGTTGCGTAACACCTTATCCTTATGACCTATGATACGCAAAGGTCTCTCCATGTATGTCAAATCCGAGTCCAACTGTACCTCAGACGGCTGTAAGATATGAGACTCATCCGCCACATACCGTCTTAACAGTGAAACATGGAACACATCATGGATTTTTGACAAATACAGTGGTAACGCCAACCTGTAAGCCAGATCTCCAACACTTTCCAGAATTTCAAATGGACCAATGAACTTAGGAGATAGCTTACTTTTGTGACCGAATCTAAAAATCCTGTGAAATGGTGAGACTTTCAGGAATACTTTCTCACCCACCTCAAACTGTAAAGGTCTGCGCTTGACATTCGCATAACTAGCTTGTCGATCCTGCGCAACCTTAATTCTCTTCTTGATCTATCCAACAATATCAACAGCCTGCTGGGCTAACTCTGGTCCCTCAACCTATCGCTCCCCCACTTCCTCCCAGAACAGTGGAGTAACATCGTCGCCCGTACAACGCCTCAAACGGAGCCATCCCAATACTGCGATGGTAACTGTTGTTGTACGCGAACTCAATCAATGACAACTGATCTTGCCATGCTAGACCAAAATCCATAGAACATGCTCGCAACATGTCTTCAAGAGTACGAATCGTGCGCTCTGACTGCCCGTCAGTATCTGGGTGATATGCTGTACTCAAACTAAGAGTAGTACCCATAGCGCGCTGAAGACTCCCCCAGAACCTGGAAGTAAACCTGGGATCTCGATCGCTGATGATGCTCATAGGCACTCCGTGAAATCGAACAATATCCTGGATGTACAATCGTGCCATCCTATCAAAACTAAAGTCTCGGTTATAAGGAATGAAATATGCTGACTTGGTGAGTCGGTCCACCACAACCCAGATAGCATCACAATTCCTCGAGCTTACCAGTAAATGGGTCACGAAGTCCATCATGATCAACTCCCATTTCCACTCAGGAATGGATAAACTGTGAAGCAATCCTCCAAGTTGTCAGTGTTCTGCCTTGACCTACTGATACACCAAACATATAGAAGCATACTAATACACATTTTTCTTCATTCCTTTCCACCAGAAAGAACCTCATACGCAAATTTTTCTACATCGAAAGGATTCGCATACTTTATGACTAACACTTGTCATAACAACTGTGACAATGTCGTTGTCCACAATTCTTGATTTCTTGAACCTCTCAGGTTTTCTTCTTGGAAAACATCAATACAATTATTCTGTTGATTAACAAATCGATTAGTGCAATCTCTAGTGTCAATTTATATTGACACCCATCTCATAACTTCAGATAACACCTGAAAATGAGAATATTGCTTATCCTCTCACGGATAATCATTTCTTGTTGAATCCTGACTTGCACTACTGGATGAACAAAACCGTTTCATCCCTCTTAGGCAAAGTCCTAAAACCAATACAACCTAGCAAAAACCCCTGAATCGATCTGTAACGACCCACTGTATCAAGACGTGTCTTTTCAGCGTGCTTATGTCCTGACTCACACGCACCCTGAGAAACTTTCCAAGGGGTCACCCATCCTATAATTGCCCCAAGTCAAACACGCTTAACTTTGGAGTTCTTATGTGATGAGCTTCCGAAAAGAAGATGCACCTTCTTAATATGAATAGTACATATGAAATCTTTTAAACCCTCCTCAACCATGTAGTCCCATACCTACACAGTCTCAGAATCCCTCTCATTCCGGCACGGGATCGGTTCATTCATGTCTCCCTCCGCCTAGAAGCCTACCAGGAGCCGCTCATTGTCCGTGCAACCTCTTGGCACCGGCGATCACTCCCTGCCTCTTCAGCCCCGGGCGTCACATGCCCACCAGCTTCCGCTTGGTTCGTCCCCGAACCATACCGTACTAAGAGAGGTCGGCTCTGATACCATTTGTAATGACCCACTGTATCAAGACGTGTCTTTTCAGCGTGCTTATGTCCTCACTCACACGCACCCTGAGAAATTTTCCAGGGGGTCACCCATCCTATAATTGCCCCAAGTCAAGCACGCTTAACTTTGGAGTTCTTATGTGATGAGCTTCCGAAAAGAAGATGCACCTTCTTAATATGAATAGTACATATGAAATCTTTTAAACCCTCCTCAACCATGTAGTTCCATACCTACACAGTCTCAGAATCCCTCTCATTCCGGCACGGGATCGGTTCATTCATGTCTCCCTCCGCCTAGAAGCCTACCAGGAGCCGCTCATTGTCCGTGCAACCTCTTGGCACCGGCGATCACTCCCTGCCTCTTCAGCCCCGGGCGTCACACGATCTCATCGAATCAGACTTATCAATGCAACCATTAGACATCCTGAAAAATCAGTGACAACAATCTCGCTGGATCTGATAACCTTAGATCTCAGCTGCTGTCTTTTTTTCCATGTCTAAACACTTGATGTTATCCTGTTAGTATTCATTAAAATTCAAATGCTTGCTAGATCAATTTCTGTCACTGAAGTCCGAGAATTACTTCAAATCATTCATGAGAACTGAATATCTGAGTACTATACTCATCTTATCAGTCTACCAAAAATTGAATAATTCCAATCGTTCTTTATGCAAAAGAATATTTAGCTCCTCCGTCACGGGGTTATAACATCTGTATCTACCTCAGACAAATAGTTGCAAATAGTCATTGGCACCAAACTTGCACCAATTTAACTGACCATTTCGAAACATACATGAACACTTAAGTGCCCAGCTTTCACTAACCAAGTGAATTCTCATACTAATGAATCCATGCTGTAACTTAGCAGGCTCATGACATCTGTCAATAGAATCGAGTATCTTTTCAAGGTTATCAAACTGAAACCAAACTATATTTTTAACGTAACAGTTGCAATGATCTCTAGACTGAGTAAATTTTCCATCCTTTCCTGAAGTACAAAAGACTTCCAGAATATCAATGGAAATATACTCTCCCATGTCTATCGTTGATCACAGTTCACGTCTCCTAGTATAAGTCATCACAGTGTCCTGATAAAATTCTTCTTTGCTTGACAATCCATCGATCAAATTCCAATTCTTACAGGAAAATTTACGTAAGTAAACTCATCACATAGAATTTCCTGTTCATCTCGTAATCAAGATCCTGATCACTAAAATACATCTGATAGAATCAGACAATACTGGTAAAACCTCCGGGTTCTCCCCCAGTATCACGTGCGAGAACTACCTGTTCAGAATATTCACTTGTCAAGGAATCCTTTTCAAGACTATTCTATCCACGGAAACGAAAGTCTGTATCTCTGATGAAGTCAGACGATAACTCAAATCCCTTGGAACTAATCCAGTACCAAGTATAACTCCAGAAGACTCAAATAAATCCTGAATATTCTCCTGATAGTTATACCCATTGCTATGACTATACAAACAACGAGACTGAGGTAAGTCTTCCTATAATGCCAAACTGGAACAAAAGAATCCTTCCAGAGTACACCGGCATAAGGTCGCACTTACTATACCATCTCGGAACCCGACAGTCAAGAGCACCCTGGCATAACTCATCCCTGAGTCTATGATATTATGCAATCATTCCTTTCTGGACCAAAATCATTGGTCAAGAAAAATTCTCTGTAGAGGCACAACTCAAATCCCGAGTCTGCAAGTATCTGATAATTAAATCCTGTTGAATATCAATTCAACTAATCTCCTGGATTAAATCCCTATATCACAAATCAAGATCAAAAACTTATCTACTCAGAACAATTACTTGTCAAGGAAAAATCCATTGCAAGACTGTTCTGACAACGGAACATCTTTATCTCAAATAAACGATAACTAAACCTTGATACCACACCTGGTATCTGTCCTATCCAAAGTCATACCCTGCTGTGACAGTGCCAAATTTCCAGACTGAGTAGCCTTCCCTATATAGTCCCTGGAGCACCAAGGCCTCCAAACAATCTCCGAAGTATAGAAACTTCCAGAGAAATAACCGGCTAAGGGTGGCGCCCCCTCATGTCTAGTACTGGTCACAATCCACAACTCTTGGTATTAGTTAATCTGTCATCCTGATGAAAATCCATCATCACTAGGTAGCAACCTAAAAGGATCAAAGCAGCCAACTGTTCTAAGAAAATACGTCTAGAACAAACATTCATGCGTCTTGATGAGTCACATCATCTCTGGCGAACACTTGGCTTAATAGAATATTCTAGGTAAAACATCTAGAACTATTCATTTAAAACATGCAAAATTCCCAAGTACTCATTTAAACAATGATCAATCTTTATTCAATATAACCAAGTTAAACTCAAAGATTACAACACTTGAACCACAAATCCAGGTTCTAATACAATCTTTATTACAATCCCATGTAATACATAACTTAATCAAAAGATTACACTGAAAGATGTACAATACAACAATAACTGAGTACATCAAATACTGAAATCTTTAATACATCTGATTACAACTGAAATACTGTTTACAACCAAATACAATATTTAAATTCATGTGGAAGTCTTTCATTCCGTCTACTGATCTTGAACGTGAAGTTTTCCGTCTGCTACTCATGTCAGCAGAACTTCTACCTCACAAGATCTCAAAGAATAAAATCTTGCTAATCTACCGGATCCTTCCAATATTGTTGGGTTCCTTATCTGGTATATGAGACAAGATTTTCTCGTCAATCTCTCCAACTACTAATGAAGAGTCTTCCGGGGTGGCTTCCTTGGTCGAATTAAAATGGATGACTACATGTCACACATTCCGTTCAACCTGGAGAAGTGCCTGGCGTTGAAAACTGAATCTTCTCTACCAGCTCCATCCTGCTGGGATCCACATAATACGAACTTCTGCTGCCAACCTTGGCAATGACGATCTTGGAAAATCCTAGACATCCTGCTATTCCAATTCCTGATACTGCTATTGTTATTGAATCCAACTTGTAATCCTACAAAGGATAACCCAAAATCAATACTATGTCCCAAAGAATCTTATTGCATGCTCTGATACCATAAATGTAGTAGCTCGTACCCTAATTGAGTAATTAAAAGATTAATGCTAATTAAATAAATTGAGTATCGGACGGATCGGAAGCTCCGAAGGCACGATCGGAAGCTCCGATCAGGATCGGAAGCTCCGATGAGCGATCGGAGGCACCAATGATATTACGTCATCCATGACGTGTGGTTGGATCGGAAGCTTCGATCAGGATCGGAAGCTCCAATCACCCCTATCCGGAGTCAACAAGTGATATTTTGACACGTGGAAGATCAGGATCTTCGGAAGCTCCGATGGCAGGATCGGACGTTCCGATCGAGGTTCGAACGTTCCGATCGAGGATCGGAAGTTCCGATCGTTGTATATAAATAGAGGGCCGAGGCTTCATTTTCAATTGCCAATTCCGAGTATTTTCCTCTCCTTTCTAGTCTATTCGAGTTGTTCTAGCCTTCCTAGGCTTGACCCGGCGGTCGGCGAGGCGTTCAAAAGTCGTAGCAGAGTTGTGCCCAAGTTCTGGAGGCATCGACATCAAAGGGCTAACGACGGACGAAGGTATAGCTTTTGCTTCCTATAAATATTTATGAGTATGCAATAGCTTAGTTAAAGCTTTTAGAGCACTTTAATGATAGTAGTATCATTTGGCAGTGTAGAGCAGACTATAGGCGTTGACCTAGAGTTGGTAGAGCTTGCACTGTTTTGAGGTACGGAAGTACTGTTCGAGATATCCTGACTGAGTATGCATGTATTATGTGACTGCATGATTTATATGTCATTGATTTATGCTGCATTCATTTGCATACTGAGCTATCTCCTTCGAGATGTCTGTTAGTAGGGTTTTTCCCTATCCTGTTAGTGGTTGGACTTCCATCGATTTGGGTCCGGCATATCCACTTGTATTATGGTATGGGAGCCACCTCCTGAAGCGACGGCACAGCGTGCTACATACCAGGGCCCGGTCTGTCTCTGTTATCTGATCCTTGACCTCGAGTTTATAGGGAGTTCACTTTGCATGCATGTATACTCATACTCTCGTACTGAGCGTCTTATGCTCACGTCTCGTACTCTGTGTTTCTGGACACCCTATTCCATGGGGCAGGTTTACGATTGGACGAGGCGGGTGGATCCAAAAGGGGCTAGTCAGTGGTTGACCAGCTGGAGCTTTGTCTAGGTTTTATTTCTTTTTTTTTGAGGTTGATACATCTATTCGATTTGGTTGTATATTATTTGGATTAATTACAGATTCCTTTACTTGGGATTGTATAATGTTTATGGTTTCTGCAGTTTTATTCTGATATCCATTTAATTAAGTTAATTGCATGCCTAAGTTCTGTTAGTAGGTGATCTGGGTAAGGGTCACTACATTTATGGTATCAGAGCATGCAAAAGTATTCTTGGGATTTAGTCTTATCATGAGGTATTTTTGTAGATGGAAGATCGTGATGACCAGAGTTCTCATGGCAGTATTGGTGGGCATTGGGTGATGCCGACCGAGAGCATCGTCGAGAACGGCGTCATCGTCATCATGACGACGAGCGTTTTACTGTGCGTCGATTCTTAGCTATGGGTCCTAAGCCCTTAGTTGGAGGTGAGTCTCCGGAGGATGCGGAGAACTGGTTAGACCGCATGGAGACGACTTTTTAGACTTTCCAATGCATCGAGGAGCATAAGATGGAGACCTTGGGTTATCTTCTGGATGGACGTGCGCGCAGGTGGTGGAGGTTTACTTCTGCACCTTTTGTTGCGGCGAGAGGAGTGGCCACCTGGGCCGAGTTTCGCACAGCTTTTCAGAAGCTGTATTTTCCTCCTGCACTCCGTCAGTCGAAGGCAGGCGAGCTACTGAGTCTGCGACAGGGAGCCATGTCTATCGATGAGTATCAGCAGAAGTTCTTTGACCTGCTATCCTATTGCCCCGAGATTGCTGACAGCTCTGGGATGAAGTATAATCTGTTTCTTCAGGGCCTTAACCCTGAGATCCATGACCGTGTGGCAGTTGGCGACGACATGTCCTACGAGGGTTTGGTGAGCCGTTGTCACCAGGCGGATGACAGCATTCGGTGGAACAGGTCTTTCCCTCAGTCGAGGCCTGCTAGTTCTTTAGGTCCCCGTGCCCAAACTTTTAAGAAGTCTGGATCTACTTCTTCCTTTGGTTCTGGAGGTTTTGTCCGTTTCGGTAAGAAGGACAAGTGTGATCACTGTGGGAAGAACCATCCATCCGACAAGTGCCGCAGAGCTTCTGGAGCTTGTTTCCGTTGTGGAGAGACTGGTCATATCCGGAGGGATTGTCCACTATCTGGGGGAGGCGGTTCTGGTTCTGGTTCAGGATATGGTTCTCAGGCCACCGTTCAGCAGAGGTCGCAGGGACAGCCTGCTGGGAGTTCTCATTTGAGGCCACGAGCTTCTGGCCAGGTGTTTGTCTTGAGGCATGATCAGGCTGTGGAGGAGAATGAGAAAGTCATCGCAGGTACATTTCTGCTTTTTGGTATACCTGCTCTTGTACTTATTGACACTGGTGCATCTCATTCCTTCATTTTTGCACGTTTTGTTAAGAGGCATAAGTTACCATGCATTGCACTAGACGTAGTGATGTCTGTTTCTACTCCGACGGGCCAATCTGCTTTGGCTAAGCGTCTAGTGATGGATTGCCCTTTAGAGTTTGAAGGGAACATTCTGTTAGCGAATCTCATGGTCCTGACGATGGACGACTTTGATTGCATTCTGGGAATAGATATGTTGACTACCTATCGAGCTTCAGTGGACTGCTATCAGAGATTAGTACGCTTTCATCCGGAGGGGAGTGAGAGCTGGTTTTTCTATGGTGAGGGAGCGCGACCCCCGATGCCTTTGATATCAGCTTTGAGAGCCTGCCGAGCTCTAGAGTCTGGCGGGGAAGGCTACCTTATCTATGCAGTTGATTTGTCCGCTGAGAGTATTGGGATAGAGAGCATTCCTGTTGTGGATGAATTTCCAGATGTATTTCCTAATGAGATTTCGGGTTTTTCTCCTGCTAGGGAAGTCGAGTTTGGCATAGAGTTGATGCCGGGTACTTCACCAATTTCTCGAGCACCGTATCGTCTGGCTACGTCAGAGATACACGAGTTGAAGAATCAGCTACAGGATCTTTTGGACAAGGGGTACATTCGTCCTAGTGTATCTCCTTGGGGATCTCCTGTTCTCTTTGTAAAGAAGAAGGATGGGTCGATGCGGTTGTGCATTGACTATCGGTAGCTGAATCGAGTCACTGTGAAGAACAAGTATCCGTTGCCTCGTATTGATGACTTATTTGATCAGCTGCAGGGCACGTCAGTTTACTCCAAGATTGACTTGAGATCTGGGTATCATCAGTTGAGAGTCCGTGATCAGGACGTAGCCAAGACTGCATTCCGTACTCGCTATGGGCATTACGAGTTCCTAGTGATGCCATTTGGTTTGACTAATGCGCCGGATATATTCATGGATTTGATGAACCGTGTCTTCAGGGAGTATTTGGACAAGTTTGTCGTGGTTTTCATTGACGACATCTTAGTGTATTCGCGTAATACGGAAGAGCATGTTTCTCACTTGCGATTGGTACTGCAGACTTTTCGAGATGAGCAGTTGTACGCCAAGCTGAGCAAGTGTGAGTTTTGGATGGGTAGAGTGGTTTTTCTTGGCCATATCATATCCAGGGAAGGGATTTCTGTTGATCCAAGCAATATTGAAGCGGTACTTAATTGGTCGCGTCCGACGACAGTTGCTGAGATCCGTAGTTTTCTGGGTCTAGCAGGGTATTATCGTCGCTTCATTATGAACTTCTCTCAACTAGCTCGACCTTTGACGCAGCTTACCCGCAAGGGTGTGGTTTTCGAGTGGTCCTTCGAGTGTGAGGAGAATTTTTGTGAGCTTCGACGGCGATTGACTTCTGCGCCGGTGTTGGCATTACCGTCAGGATCTGGAGGGTATGTGGTATACACTGATGCTTCTCTTCAGGGGTTAGGTTGTGTTCTGACTCAGAATGGGAATGTGATCGCATACGCTTCTAGACAGCTGAAGCTTCACGAGGAAAACTATCCAGTCCATGATTTGGAGTTAGCAGCCATTGTGTTCGCTTTGAAGATCTGGCGTCATTATCTGTATGGCGAGAAATTTGAGATCTTCACCGACCATAAGAGTCTCAAGTATTTGTTCACTCAGGCGGAGTTGAACATGAGGCAACAACGTTGGATGAACTTGCCTAAGGACTATGATTGCGAGATAAAGTACCATCCGGGAGCTGCTAATCTCACCGCTGATGCCTTGAGTCGCAAGGTGCGACTATCCGCACTTCAGACTTGTTCGATGTCTAGTGCGATCAGTGACTGTTGTACTTCAGGTTATACCTTCAAGCATAAGAAAGGTATGCAGAGTATCCAGATGTTTGCGATATTATCTGAGCCAACTTTGTATTCGCGGATCCGAGATGCTCAGATGTCTGATTCGAAGACCCAGCATTTAGCTCGTCTAGCTAACGAGGGTAACTCGTCTGGATTTCATTATCAGTCAGATGGCTTTCTGTGTTTGTCTAGTAGGCTTGTGATTCCGCAGGATGAAGAGTTGCGAGAGGAGATTTTGTCTCAGGCACATCGCACTAAGTTGAGTATTCATCCTGGGAGCAACAAGATGTACAAGGATCTACGTACTCGTTTTTGGTGGAAAGGAATGAAACGCAGTGTTTATCAGTTTGTTTCGAGATGTTTGGTGTGTCAACAGGTCAAGGCAGAGCACCGACGACCTGGAGGATTGCTTCACAGTCTGCCTATTCTTGAATGGAAATGAGAGTTTATCACAATGGACTTTGTGACCCATTTGCCGATATCCCCGAGGAACTGTGATGCTATCTGGGTTGTGGTGGATCGACTCACCAAGTCAGCGCATTTCATTGCCTATAGCCGTGAGTACAATGTGGATCGTATGGCTCGGTTGTACATTCAAGAGATCGTTCGACTTCATGGAGTGCCTGTGAGCATTGTCAGCGATCGGGATCCCAGGTTCACTTCTAGATTCTGGGGGAGTGTTCAGCGTGCGATGGGTACTACTCTCAGTTTGAGTACTGCCTATCATCCGGAGACTGATGGTCAGTCAGAGCGCACTATCCGTACTTTGGAGGATATGCTTAGAGCGTGCGTCATGGATTTTGGTTCAGCCTGACAGGATCATTTTCCATTGATCGAGTTCGCGTACAACAACAGCTATCATACTAGCATTGGGATAGCACCTTTTGAGGCGTTGTACGGACGACGTTGTCGTACTCCACTCTTCTGGGAAGAAGTGGGGGAGAGACAGGCTGAGGGACCGGAGTTTATCCAGCAGGCGATAGACATTGTTGATCAGATCAAGAAACGGATTAAGACTGCACAGGATCGTCAGGCCAGCTATGCTAATATCAAGCTTAGGCCTTTGCAGTTCGATGTCGGGGAGAAAGTGTTTTTGAGAGTGTCACCTTTCCGCAAGATTCTCAGATTTGGCCTTAAGGGCAAGTTATCTCCCAGGTTTATCGGTCCGTTTGAGATCTTGGAGAGCATTGGCGATTTGGCTTATTGACTAGCTTTGCCACCGCATCTATCCAGTATTCACGACGTGTTCCACGTATCTCTGTTGCGACGGTATGTGGCGGATGAATCTTATATTCTGCAGCGGTCTGAGTTTCAGGTGAATAAGGATTTGACCTATGTTGAGAAACCTATTTGTTTCCTGGATTATAAGGATAAGATTTTACGGAACAAAGTCATTACTTTGGTTTTAGTTCAGTGGCAGCGCCGAGGCACTGAGGAAGCTACTTGGGAGCTTGAGGACAGGATGCGTGAAGACCATCCTGAGTTGTTTTGATTTCATTCTTAAGTTGTATTCAGTTGCAAACTCTGTAAACGTTTGATTTGAATAAAGAATGTTTCTGATTTTTGTTTTACATTCAGTACTTAAGATCTGATTTCGAGGACGAAATATCTTAAGTGGGGGAGAATGTAGTAGCCCGTACCCTAATTGAGTAATTAAAGGATTAATGCTAATTAAATAAATTGGGTATCGGACGGATCGGAAGCTCCGAAGGCACGATCGGAAGCTCCGATCAGGATCGGAAGCTCCGATGAGCGATCGGAGGCACCGATGATATTACGTCATCCATGACGTGTGGTTGGATCGGAAGCTCCGATCACCCCTATCCAAAGTCAACAAGTGATATTTTGACACGTGGCAGATCAGGATCTTCGGAAGCTCCGATGGCAGGATCGAACGTTCCGATCGAGGTTTGGACATTCCGATCGAGGATCGGAAGTTTCGATCGTTGTCTATAAATAGAAGGCCGAGGCTTTATTTCCAATTGCCAATTCCGAGTATTTCCCTCTTCTTTCTAGTCTATTCGAGTTGTTCTAGCCTTCCTAGGCTTGACCTGGCGGTCGGCGAGGTGTTCGAAAGTCGTAGCAGAGTTGTGCCCAAGTTCTGGAGGCATTGACATCAAAGGGCTAACGACGGAAGAAGGTATAGCTTTTGCTTCCTATAAATATTTAGGAGTATGCAATAGCTTAGTTAAGGCTTTTAGAGCACTTTAATGATAGTAGTATCATTTGGCAGTGTAGAGCAGACTATAGGCGTGGACCTAGAGTTGGTAGAGCTTGCACTGTTTTGAGGTACGGAAGTACTGTTCGAGATATCCTGACTGAGTATGCATGTATTATGTGACTGCATGGTTTATATGTCATTGATTTATGCTACATTCATTTGCATACTGAGCTATCTCCTTCGAGATATCTGTTAGTAGGGTTTTTCCCTATCCTGTTAGTGGTTGGACTTCCATCGATTTGGGTCCGGCATATCCACTTGTATTATGGTATGGGAGCCACCTCCTGAAGCGACGGCATAGCGTGCTACATACCAGGGCCCGGTCTGTCTCTGTTATCTGATCCTTGACCTCGAGTTTATAGGGAGTTCACTTTGCATGCATGTATACTCATACTCTCGTACTGAGCGTCTTATGCTCACGTCTCATACTTTGTGTTTCTGGACACCCTATTCCATGGGGCAGGTTTGCGATTGGACGAGGCGGGTGGATCCAAGAGGGGCTAGTCAGTGGTTGACCAGCTGGAGCTTCGTCTAGGTTTTATTTCTTTTGTTTTGAGGTTGATACAGCTATTCGATTTGGTTGTATATTATTTGGATTAATTACAGATTCCTTTACTTGGAATTGTATAATTTTTATGGTTTCCGCAGTTTTATTCCGATATTCGTTTAATTAAGTTAATTGCATGCCTAAGTTCTGTTAGTAGGTGATCTGGGTAAGGGTAACTACAATAAATGTAATGACCCGCACCGTGATCACCTACTAATCAGAACTTAAGCATGAAATTAATTAATAAAATAATCTTAATCAGAGAAACTGCGGAATTAAAGTAAGTCAAATACCAGGTAAGCAAAACCTAGTGGTCAACCCCGCTATCCAGCCTTGGTCACCACCTAACCTCCCTGTCTCCGGGAGAACTACCTGCATCTGCCCCATGGAATAGGGCATCCAGCCAACAGAAAAATAACCGAAAGTGATCCTAACATGCTCAGTACGAGAGTATGAGTATACGGTGTTATGTGTGCATGTATGCAAGTGAACTGGGTACCAAGACTCTCAGGTCAAGAAACAAACTCATAGACCGGGCCCAGGGTATATAGCACGCTGCGCCGTCGCATCAGGAGGTGGCTCATATACCCAGTGGATAATGGTGACCTGATACTAGTACATGTGTCCAACCATAAAGGTAATCTGACACAAGACTTACGTATCCAACCATCCACAAACTCGTAGGGTGAGCGCCCTACTACAGGATACCTCTAAGGTAAAAGCTCAATATGCTCATGTATGTAACATACAGTCATGACATGCTGTATATAAAGGCATATAAAACATGCAATCACATAATCCATGCAAACACATAATACATGCATACTCAATCTGGATATCTCGAATAATACTTTCGTACCTTACTAAGGCAGATCCTAGAAGCTCCCCCTCTAGGTCCAAGCCTACCATGCAGCACTACAGCATAAATAACCATGCATTACCTAGCATGCCAAACATCACCTACTAGGCTCTAAAAGCCTTAATTAAACTATAGCCTACTCCCTATTTACTATAGGGAACCAAAGCCATACCTTCGTCCGTCGTCAGCCCGTTGATGTCGCATGCCCCAGAGCCTGGGCATATCCTAGCTACGACTCCTAGACGCCTCTCCAGAGCTCCGCCGCCTGGCTGCTACTGCGGACACTGTCCGCTATAAAATAAACTATTTCCTACTCCAACTCTTAAAGAAAGAGTCCCGAAGCCCTTAAATAGAGCGATTACCGGGAGAGGAGAGGGAAAATTGCACTTAAAAAGTAAGGGATTCGGACCCCTATTTATAGGCCACGATCGAAAGCTCCGATCGGTGCATGTTTGCCACGTTTTGGACGGCCGAGATCGGAAGCTCCGATCGCAGGATCGGAAGCTCCGATCTTCTGCATCTGGCCACGTGTTTCAATCTCCTTGACACCTATTTCTGGTTGAGATCGGAAGCTCCGTTTTCGGATCGGAAGCTCCGATCTGCCCGATAGCTCTGAACTGTTTCTCATGCTTCCGAACTGGTTTTGGTCCTCCGGGACCCCCGGGACCTACCCTACCATTTTCGGGCGTTCCGGATCTGATTTTCCACTTATTTTAACCATATAAGGACTTCTTAAACATGTTTTGACAGTTTTAAAATTATTTGTCATTTTTAACATGTTTAAAATCACTTAATCTTGTAAAATGGAACCGGGCTACTACATTAGCAATAGAGACGGTTTGAACAAAACCGCTCCTAACGTGTTAAATTATTGGCGCGGTTTGAAATATGCTCCTAATGAATACTTTTAGCATCATTTTTTATAAACCGCTCCTATCAACTGTTCTTATTACCTTAAATTTTAAGATCAGTTTGAAAACCACTCTAATTGATTACTTTACAGCAACAGTTTGTGTAAAACATTGCTATAAAATCGTTTCAATTACTTTATTTATTAAGAACAGTTTTTAATCATTCATATTAAAATAATTAGCAACATTTTCTATATACCGCTGCTATAAATTACTTCTACTGCTTTAATTTGCAAGATCAATTAGAAAACCGCTCCTACTAAATACCTTTAGCAACAATCGTATGTAACTAATGTTAAAAAGATAAGACTCCTAAACGTTACATAAATTTATAAATCTTTGTGTGGACGGTAGTCGGTAAAGCTATTGGCCAGTTATTTTTAAATTTCTCTTGTTTTAAAGGAGTAAAATTCAATAAGTATTCTTAGAATAATTTAAAATAATTAGTTATTTATAATATATTTTGTTTCTTTTTAATGTATATAGTTTTTAATAATATTCTTTGTGTAGGATCGAGTTTTTGCCGATTATAAATTTTAGATTGTGGTAATGGTACAATTTAAATCTTTAAAACTGCACATCAACTTAATTGTCACGTTTCAATTGTATATATATACCAAGTAGAGACAATTATTGCACTCAATCTCTCTCCCATTAATTGCACTCTTAGCAATCAGTGGGAATCGAACTCATGATATTGACTCTGATACTAATTGTAGGACTTAGCACTTTTCACTTTACGAAAGATTATTTCAGGACCAATTAAGCGTATGTTATCCTACTAAAATTCATAGCTGAACACAACTCGAATATTTTAAATTGCATAGCATCTCAAGTGTCACGTTTCAATTGCTCTTCTAAAAAATAAATATATGAATTTATATTATATTCATTATTTACTATATTATAATGGATCCACACTTATAAAAACTATTTTTTGTAATTTAAGTGTTCCTGCTAAATTGTCTTACATAAAAATTACAATTAGATACATTTTTAATTTAAAAGGAGTAAAAACACTTAACACCCATACCCAATTAGATCTAAAAACACACATGCTTATTTCTTAGAATACAAACACACGTCAATGACACAAACACACAAACTAAGTTCTCGAAATTTTTAATAATTCATAGTATTTGTTTTTCAAAATTTTGATATTATCTACCTCATTTTCAAAATGAATTTTATCTGAGAAAAGTGAATATCAAGTAAAATTTTTTTAATCATATTAAAAATTTAAAAATATTATATATTTTTATCTAAAAAATAAAAATTTTATATACACACAATATGTGTGTGATGCGGTGACTAATATCATTTAAAATTGATAGTAGAGATTTTAGGAAAAACTTCTTAGATTTTTCTTTGTTAAAGAAAATCTGAAAAGTGTTTCCTAAAAGCTCTCTCCCAAACACTACTTAAAAAAAAATTTAAACTCTTTAAACTTATCCATTTTATTTTTGATAATGTGAATTATCCATTGCGTTATTTTTCCACTAATTTATAAGTTTTTAAAATTCTTCAATTCAAGTATTCAACTGATTTATTCTATCCCTAAAATTAAGTATGTAAACAATTTATATTCAGTTACTTTTAAATCTTTAACTCTCCACACTTAATATTATTATTTTATATGCTTATCTCTTACTTATAAAATTTAAATTTTTATTTTATTTTGGTCACTATATATTAATTGTAAATTTCAAACTTTCGAGCTTTCAAAACAATTATTTTACTAATTATGTTTTCAAATTTTTTTTAAAAAAACTAGCATTATCATTCTTTATATTAATTAATTAAATAACAATTAACCATAAACCATTCATGATTTTCATCCAGCGCCACTCAATCCTAAATTTCACAAATCCATTGCGCCCTTCACGTTTCTATAATTTCGAATTCCCGCTCGCGCCTCTCATTTCTACTTTCTCACATTTATAATTTGTGCGTTGATTTACATTCCATCCGTGCACTCGTTTACTTCATTAGAAATTTATCATTCCCTCTCTAAAAACGTCAATATTATTCCTCCTCTTTTTGTGCCGCCGCATCCCAGCCCTTCTCTGTAGTATTCCAAATTATGAAGGTAATGTTTTAGTCCAGTATTTTATTTAGTGCATATTATATTTATAACTTTGTTGATTTTATTTCATTTATTGAATTTGGAAATATTTTGATGGAAGTGATGGTTGGGATGTCTTGGTTATCTTGTTTTGCTAGAGTTGTTAATGTTTATCTTATTGCTAATGTTTTTTTTTTATGTTACAGACACTGAGTTTATTTTGGAATTTCTTGAATATGTTGCTAGCTGATGATAATCTACCACTGTTTAAAAACATAATCGCATCTAAAAGGTACAAATTTCGAAGAAATATGATTTTAATGTCAATATCTTATTTCAAAACACATCAATATTTTACGTTGCTTAATGTGATTGTGCAAGGTTGCCTTCTAGATATGCATACGAGAACACATACAAGAAAGGTATTCAATTATATATTATCTACATTTTAAAAAAAATTACTAAACATTGTACAATATTAATTTATTTTTATTTTTATGATTGTTTTTTCATGTAGATTTTTGAACCTGAACATTCGTCAAATTCGATGTCTGAGTCGATATGTACTCCACCAAATACACAGAACAATAGCAGATATCTTCCACCCGTGGAACCAGATCCTAATTCTATAGAGTTTTAAATTGAAGTTTCATTTAACTTATTTTCGTAGTTGTGATAGTATTTGTTTTATCTACAAAATTTGTTTGCTAATGTTACATTGCTTTTTTATTGATATTTAAATGTACAAAGATTTTTGTTGTTTAATAAATGAGTATTTATTTATTTTTTTGTCATTGAACGATTAATTGTATTGTGATTTATGCTATATTAATTTATGGAAATAATTAATATAAAGTCAAATTAAAATGAATGCAAATTTGTTCCATGGAGTTTTGAAAATCGATTCTATAATATGCGTTTTTTAGGAGCATATTTTGGCTCAAATCCATGGCTCCAAGAACGCTTATAAATTGTTATATGAACGGTTTGAAATTGTTCTTAATGCACATTTGAAGAGCAATTTTAAACCGCTCCAATCCTAAATCTTCAAGAGTGGTTTTAGACTAAATCTAAAAGTGTAGCTTTAGAGTCGGTTAGTGTCGCTTCTATATCCCACAATATCAAGAGCATTTTAAAAGCATTCATGCATGCTATAGCTTTAAGATCACCTATAAACCATTTCTAAATTCTAAACTTTAGAACCGGTTTGAAATTGACCCTATATTCACGATGTATAGACGCGGTTTCCCCCCGTTCCTATAGTGCACAATAGGGGCGGTTTTTCAACTTTTACCAAAAGTGAGGAAAACCGCTTCTATAAGCTATAGGGACGCCAACAAGAGGAACGATTTTGTAGCCGATGGTAAAAGCTTAAGAGTGGTTGAAAATCGTTCTTAAAAGTAAAAATAACCGCTTCTATACGACTACTTTTTTTGTAGTGATATTAAAATAAATTTAAATATAAAATAACACTTGCACAAAGACAAATGCATCTTTAATTTCTTGAAAAAACAGTTCTAAAAAACCTTACAGAGCTGGTTAAACACCTCAGCCCATACCTAGTACTAATGAAGTTTCATTAAAAAAAAATGGAGATTGTCGAGAAACAAAGAGCTAGGAAAGGGAAAACTCAAACAGCTATGGGGGAAGAAGATGATGAATCTTCGTTTATGGAAGCCTTTTTGCTTCCAAAAAGATATGATCCGCCCCATTCCTCGACGCCCGGCTTCTTTTAATTAGACTACGAAAACCAAAGGTAATTAATTAGATTCGTTGTTATATTTAATTTGCAATTGATTTTGATAATATTATTATTATTCTAGTTTTCCGATCGTTCGAGCACGGGATTTGGATGGGGGAATCAAACATTACATGACTGATAGAAACATTAATTTCAAGGAAGAAGGCCACATATATATATTGTTCAATCCATGATATATTAATATGGGTGCAAGTTGCAACTATGACCAAGATTCATCACCGAAAGCACTCTCAGATATTCTGGTTCTTCGATCTTGCAGTGATGGGAGAATCTGTATTCTACATCAATCAAGAAAGGGATGGTGGAAAATATTAATTAAGGAGTTTTTGCGATCACTAAAAAAAGTTATTGTTAGATTTTATTTTTAAAAAATTACTTTTGTGTGTTTTTTAAACATAGATTGTGTGTTAGCTTATGCTTAACTTAATTAAAATCCAAAAGCTAGTCATGTGCTGATTATGATTCTCCAAAAGTGATTTTAATAAAAAGGGTCAATGTTAAAATCACTCTAATCACTTATTTATCAAACACTAACCAACTTTGATTTTTAGATTTTACATAATTTGTTTCCAAACACTACCAATAAATTAAATTAATCACTTATACAAAATCATAATATATTACAAACACTCCCTAAAACTGCACGGATTCGACGGAAGCCCTTTTGAAAAATTGGTACAATATCAATAATTTTCTCATTTGCAGAATGATTTTAAATGATCAACTGTAATATGTAAGGTGAGTAGGCGTGCTACGTGGTTCCAAAAATCACCAGTCCATTAATTCTTTTATGTGATTGATATTGACATGCATGTGTGTGTTTTATTAAATTTATCAGTAGTAGCTAGCAAAGTTTTTGGAGATGTACACTTGCATGGCTGCATCCACGGTCAATTAGCATTTTTCCATTACAACAGAATCTATGATCAAAAGTGGTGAAAAAGATGGCAACTTCTTGCTGTCCAACAATTTAAACTCTTAAATTCCTATACAATGCTTAATTCGGATCCAGTATTATATAATTAGTTAAAATTCCAATTTTCAAGCCAAAAAAACACAAGTTTTCATGGTGCTTTTCCGAGTTGAAATCTTGCGGAATCGACGTACGTAGCATGTTGTTGGTCTTGTTGAGATATATAAATTAACATTAACAAGCTGGTAAATCTTGAAATGCAAAATCCAGAATCTAGCTAAAACTTATTTTAAAGATACTTATTATGTAGTCGTGAGATATATTGTTCGATGAGAACATTGCAAATTTAGTCCTATATGTTTGTCACTTTGCGATTTTGGTCCTTTATGTTTTCATATTTCAGTTTTAGTCCTGCATGTTCTGATTTTTTGCAATTTCGGTCATTTTTATTCAAAAATGCTTATGTGGCACTGTGCACGTCAGTTCCACATCAATACTGAATTGGTGTCACATCAGCGCCACGTCGGAAAAAGGACTAAAATTGCCAAAAAAATAAAGATAGCGGACTAAAACTGAAATCTGAAAATATAAAGGACTGAAATCGAAAAGTGACAAATATACAGGACCAAAAAAACAATTTTCCCATTGTTCGATCGCCATATGGTTTCGCTCTAGAAATTGGAATCCAGTAGTATCTAAACATATCTTTAGTGTCTTTCTTGAAAAAGTGCCTTTAAAGATGTTTTTGGGGGCATCCGATCCAGTTAGCAGAGACCATTCACATTCTTTTCAAGGTAAAAAGCACTGCACTCTAGTACACAATCTTAATTCCTTTATAAATAGAGCATGCAGCAAACACATGCAATATTATATTCTATCAAACCCTTCTATCTAGTGTAGCTCATCCTCTTCACACACAAAAAATAATCGGGTCGGATCGGATCGGATCGGATCGGATCGGATCCAAGATATATCAGTTGATGATGGCCGAGAAGATACTAAAACTGGCATCAGATAACGGTATCATGATCTTCAGCAAGAGCAGTTGCTGCTTATGCTACGCGGTGCAGATACTGTTCCAAGAACTCCACGTAAAACCTAACATCTACGAAATAGACCGCGATCCCGAGGGAAAAGAAATCGAGAAGGCCTTGATGAGGATGGGGTTCAGCGGGCCTATACCCGCGGTTTTCATCAACGGGAAGATGGTCGGTTCGACTAATGAAGTCATGTCTCTCCACTTGAGTGGCTCCTTGATTCCACTCCTCAAACCTTATCACCAGGCTAATGTGTCCTGAATCGTGCATGCATGATGTTTAATTAATTAAGCTAGCTGCACCATAAGGGTTTTATATATTTGTAGTAGCATGCAGAATATATAAATAAGATTAATTGGCTCCATGCATGCATGAGTCATGACAGTAAGCTATAGCTAGATGCACTAGGTTTTGTGTTATTGAATTAGTATATATATATATATATATATTAATGTGCATGTAGTTTATAAGTTTAGCTATGATATGTAAATATGATCATTAATAAGTGTTTAGCTAGATTGTTAAATGATTAATGTTTTAGTTCATCTTAATTGGTTTGTTTCTCTGGTGAAACATTTCGTATGATTTAATATATAAGTGTTTAGATTAATTGTTAAATGATTAATGTTTTAGTTCAGCTTAATTAATTGGTTTGTTTCTTTGGTGAAACATTTAATTCGTATGTGGAGGGTGAAAACAATTAAGTTAGACAATTAATTTTTACCTTATGTAATATGTACATGTTATATATATATATATATATATATATATATATATATATATATATATATATATATATATATGGCATGTATTATGTATAGTTGCAGCCATCGATATCCGTTGCAGATTGATTGAAAATTATAATGAATTTGGAATAAAAGTATACAATAAAAACATATTTTATTCCAGAATGTTTGTAGCTAGCTTAATCGCTATATATTTACATTATTTTTAATTGACTTCAATGATCAGTAATAATTTGTAGCAATTAATATTTTTGGGATTTGGAATTACAAATACTATTTTAGTGTTTGGTAAATGAGATGTTGAAACGAGATTGATATTTGATGGGATTTCATTAATTATTATGAAATTGGTCGAATTTCTTGATATTTCATAACATTTGAGTTTAAAATTTTAAAAATTATATTTATATAATTAACTTACTCAGAGATTTCAAGTACTCTTCTTTACAAATTTTTCAAAATGTCATTTATCTAAAATCTTATAGTATCAATTCACACTATTATATTTTAAATTCTAACCAAACACTAAAATTGAATTTAAATTTCATGGATTTGACATCTATAATCCAATTTCAATTTCAATTCCAAATCTCATTTTTTTAATGGTTTCAAGAATTTAATTAATTAATATTATTATTTATTTTTATTTTTGGAAGGGGACACATCAAAATAATGCTCCCACTTTTGAATAAGAAGACATGCAGATTCACTCGCTTTATCTTCGAACGGGAAAGATAGGGGATCCAATTCCTCTTGCCTTTTTCTATTTACTCCTTTTTTAATTAAAATCCTGATTAATTTTGTTTCATATATCAAACAACATAAAAATAAAAAAATAGATTGGTCATATTCTCGGAATATTCGAATACCAGATAAAAAAACACCAAGGGTTTGTTTTTGTTTTGTTGAGAAGATTTTTGAGGAAATATTTTAGAAATTCAAATATGTTACAATGTTTTTGGTTAAAAATATAATCTAAAATTAGAAATACTTGGAAAGTGGTGAAGATTTGATACAAAGTAAAGATTGCGTAGGTTCCGTCGCGATCTCCATGAATAATAATTATTATTATTTTTTAGAAATTATTTGTTCTTTTTAATTTACTCACGCTGTGTTTTTTCCACATGTGATGTACGTGATTAAATTTTAACATTTGGACCGATCACAATGCATGATGCGTATTGTCATTAAAATGTGGACGACACAGATGATATAATGACATTTGAGAGATATGCAGAATTACTTCGACAACATATATAGATTAATCAGAATAGTTCGTGAAACCTGAAATTAATAGCAAACTAACAAGATTATATTGAATTTTATAAGGATGTATGTGAAATTTTAAGTGAATTAATCATTAAAGCATTTGATACCTATGAATGGGCTCATCACATGTTTAGGCCCAATTGAAGTCCACGACCAAGAAACAAGATTCGGGTCCAAGTCTAAGCGATAAAATTGGCCCATGACGGTAGGCATAGGCGGAGGCACATAGTGCCTTAGGGGAGCTTGGCGTCCCACCCCCAAAAAAAAAAAAAAAAAATTTAGTGTGTGTGTTTATATATATATATATATATATATATATATATATATATATATATATATATATATATATTGATTTTGTTTGGTATTTTTTTTAATAAATTTTAATGGGTTGTGCTTCATTTTTTTTTAATATATAATAAATTGGCTTCTCAAATAAAATAAAGTAATTAATTTTAAGTGGCGATCAAACCATTTTTTTATGGGATATTTGATTTATTTTTTCTATTCGACTCTTTCGAGTGGACGACCAACACAGTGACACACAACACTCAATTAAGATTTAAGATCGTTTTGCTTTAAAAAAATATTTAAGGGCATTTTGTAAATGATTTCAGGTTTTTTGTGTATTTTTTTTATATCGAGTATTTTAAATCATTTTTTCTCAAAAAATTAGGTTTTGGTTTTTTGAGAGCATATATTTCTTAATTCTTCTATTTATTTTTTTTTGTTTTAAATATTTGTTTCATTTAATTATGGGACAACACATTCGATATCAATGTTAGAAATACTAAAATTTATTGTAAAACATGAAATTAGCATTGTTAATTTTTGCGTTTTTGATTATTTTTGTTTGACTATTTCTATATGTTGAATAATTGGTCGAAAATATTTGTAGATAACAATGTATTTTTACTATTTTCATGAATCATAATGTAATTTAATTGATAAAGATAGAATAGATAGTGTTAAATAAACCAGCAGAAAATTGAATGCAATGAATCTCATTTTATCTACTAAGTTTTATCAAAAAAACTTTTCAGAACATGAGATGCTGCAATTAAAAATCCAATTTGAGCATTTTGATCATGTCGGCAACTTCCTTATATTAGAACTCACTCGAAACTTATTTAATTGTTTAGATCTTGAGAGAGGTTTGAGCTTATTCCCACTCTCTTGTTTTTCTTTTTTTCATTTAATAATATCTCTATTTTTAAAAAAAAAAATCAAAAATTTATCATGTTTACACTTTCAGTTCTTCTTCGTTGGCCCCCCCTCTTGCGTGATCCTGGCTCCGCCCCTGGCGGTAGGTGGTCGAGACAAGGCATGTTGGAGTGGGAGTTGGAGTTGAGGATGAGCCTAAGAGTGAGGAGTTGAGGAAGGTGGGAAGGTCATGAGGTGAGGAGTGGGAGTTGGAGTTGAGGATGAGCCTAAGAGTGAGGATAGAGGGAGGTGGGAAGGTGATGAGGTGAGGTGTGGATGAGCTTAGGAGTTGAGGATGACGATGAAGGAGGAGAGTAGCTAGGGTAGAACATACCTAAGATGGGTGAGATCTTAGCCTAAGATTCGTCTCAAAAACAATCAATACCTTTTATCTTCAACCTGTATCAACATTATATGTTCTATAATTAATAATTAATAATTAAATATTAAAATGGAGCACTATAAAATCTGGATAGTTAATAGTAATAAATAAAACCAAAATAAATGGGGAAGCACACATTGTTCTCATGACCCACCCATTTTTCTCAACTAAATTACCAACTAAATTCGGTAGTTTACTTGCTGTAATTGATAATTAATGAAGATTGGTTGTTTGCTCCTCTAATTGATAATTAATCAAGATCACTTATTTCATGCATGTAAGATTTTATTTAAAAAATGTAATCCGAATATAGTAAATAATTTGGTTTAAAAGAATTTATTCCGAAGAGAGCTAATAATTTTATTAAAAATTTTAAAAGATGTAATCCGAATATAGTAAATAATTGTGTGAATACATGATAATTTGATAAAGACGTGAGTGGTCATTTAGAAAAATGTGGGTCAATAAATAAATTTAGTCATTTTATATAGTCTCCTTTTTTTAGCCATCAGAAATAATCTTATTTACCAAAATTACACTCGCTATCTTTGTTTGTATTTTTAAAATTTTAGATTAGATAGTTATTTTTTAAAAAAAATATTTAGAAGACATAGTCATGACTCTTAAACGTTTGAATATTTAATTCATCGTGTAAGTTCTAAAATAACATAAAAACTAATTTAACATGAAAACTAATTAACATTGAAAATTAATACCTATAATATAAAATTTTTTGATACTTATCGTTAATTTCTTCGCCTTATCTGTAATTTTAAAATTATTTTTTTATTTTCCAAAAATATAATTTAATTTTGAATCTTCACTACTATAATTATCTATATTTTAAAATTCAATCATATTTTTTTTCTACATTTTTAAAATTTTAGATTTAGATTAGAAATCACTGTTAATAACATCATTTCTTTTGAATATTCAATACTATATATCTCTAACTATAATTTTAACTTCAATCATATCTTTGCTTATATTTTAAATTTTTAGATTAAATAGTTATCAGTTCTAGATTTTTAAATGTTGCTTAATTAAATTAATTAATAATTAATTCATCATACCTGAAAAGATATGAAAATTAATTATTAAGATGAAAAAAATTATGAATTCAAAAACTATTTATTTATAAAACTTGGGATAAAACCCAAATACGTCCTCAAAATTTCCTAACTTTTCCAAAAATATACTAACACTTTATTCGTTTCTAATTATGCCCCTTATTTAAAAAAATAATTTCTTTAATATGTCCCACAAACTAAAAATTGTCTATAATACCCATATTTTAACAATTATAAATAATATATTCTTTAGACTCAAAAATTGGTATCAGAGTCTAGGTAATTTTATTCAGACTTTATATTATTCATTAATTAATCATACTTTTCTTTGTTGAGGAAGAGATTTTAGACAAACCATGGATTCAAACGAGAGTTTGAACCAGAAGGATTTCATTTGTATGAAATCCCATAAACAAATGAATCTATTTAAAATAGATTCTTTACAACAGAACTTAAAGAGACTTAGGTATTTTATACTCTCTGAAGAGATTAAGAAATAATCCCTACAATAAAAGAATGAAAGGTTCTTGGAAACCAAGAACATTTTGGTCCAAACAAAAGGCCAGATCTTATAGATCAGGTAGAAGAAATGGACCTACAAGAATATCCCCAGCAACAAACTCATCACAAGGCAGGGGAAGAACATCATCTAGAAGAACTTTCAGAAGAACTCATACGAGAGCAAGTGAAAATTTCAAGGATTGCAACTGCTGGACATGTGGATCAAGAGGACATATATCTACAAACTGTCCAGAAAACGAGAAAAAGGGAGTTAAACTCTTTGAAGAAACACCAGATATAGATGATGCAGTTTTTTTTCAAGATCTAGTCCAAGTATATCAATTTGAGGATATCCCCTCAGATGAAAGTATATACGAAGAAGAGACATTGTTTAGCCAAGATGAATCTGAAGATAAATCAGAATCAGAATAAGAAGAAGTGTTTCGGCATGAAACACACGAGAGTTTGGCTGGATTTTTTTAGTCAAACCACGATATCTCATAATATGGTTCAAAGGATTATGAGAGAAAATCCAACATTACAGAAGTACCAAGGATTTTCGGCATGATAAGTAGAAAGAGTCTTAGGCAACCTAGGGCTTAGACAAAGAAGACATCATTTGATTTACAAAGTATCCAGAAGGGAAATGACAATCCCTATGGAGTTAACAAGTAATCAAATAGAGATGCAGTTAATTCCTTTTGAATAAGTAAGAGAGGAATTGCAAAAGCTGAAAAGTGAGGTAGCAAGAATGATGTCTTGGATTCATATTGGAGCGATCCAAATAATGATCAAGGCAAATTTTAAAGAATGAATAGATTCACTCATAGATATCGTAGTATGTGATAAAAGAATGAGGAATATCTAAGATGCTGTTATGGGTACGATCTCAGGAAATCTATGTGCAGAAAAAATTGTAGGAGTTATTTATCCAAGAATAGCCTACAATTTAGCTGACAAAGACTTTAGTAGAGCCTTGACGTTGCATCAAAACTTCAAGTAAAAAAATTAATGAAGGAAGGTAATAGATCATATTCTATTACTTATCAAATTTCATATGCTCTTTCTAATACTCACAATTCTGAATTATTTATTAGAAATGAGTTTATTGAAATTTCAAAAATCTTTGGGAAAGTTGCTCAAGCAATATACCCGGAAAGAATCGAGTTTTCTTTAATTCAGGAAACAGACATTCAAATACAAGATAAACCGGTTCTATACAGAGATCTTAAAATAGAACCCCGAATGTTATCTTTCCAAGGTGACCGAATGACAAGTCGAAGGTGGGAAAAATCTCCTATTCAGGAAATTCCACCAGAAGAAAAGGAGTTTTCAATGATAGGAAAACTTAGATATCCAAAAGAATGGAAAGAAGTCAAAATAGTATTCGAAATTACAAGTCACAAGAACCAATTTCCTTGAAACTCGATTTACTATTTAGAGCAGCAGGTAACAGGAACTTACCAAGGATTAATAAATATTGGAGAATTGGAATTTCAAATCTGTGGAATTCCAGGAAAAGAAGTGGATCATCTCATTTTTGGCCTAGAGTTTCTGGAGGACCATAAACCATGGAAACGCCTTGAAAAAGGAATAGAGTTTATGGCAAAAGAAAATACTTGGAGGATTCAATAAGAATTCTACGAGATGGAAAACCAAGAGAATTGGATAAGGGACAATCCCTTAATCAGATTCGAAAACTCTGTTTTCAAACAGAGGAAGAAGCAACTGTTGAAATTAGTAAGTCATGAACATGATTTAATAGAACGCATTGAAGAAGTGGAAATGAGTAACCATACTCTACCTTCTGAGGCCTTAGGAAAACTAAAGGTGAATAGTCTTAATCGGATTACTGAGTTACAACACAGTCTGTTAAAAAGGGCGGGGCCATTTAGTAATCCCTTTAAAAAATGACAACAAGTCCTTTTTCCATATACATTCCGACAGGGATGTTGTATGAACAATATAAGGCTGAATACTTTGCAGCTTATATTGACTCGGGAGCAGGAATTTGTACAGCAAAAAGAGGAGTCTTCCCTGAAGAATGTGAAGAAAAATTGCCAAAAATTGTTGGAAGAGATTTCTCTCTCAGAATTTTAATTCTTTGCAAAGGAATAAAACAAGCAGAGATCCTTATGGGAGGAGCAGGTCAAATTTCATGGTACAAGGTAAAGACACCACCAATCTATTTACATGATATAGGAGCTGATATCTTGTTAGGAAATAACTTCTTACAAATGTGTAAGAAGTACACACAAGACAATGAGTCAAGAAGACTTATGTTCACTACAATTTGTGATCCATAAATTATCGTTCAACGACTCAAGGTTGCTTTTTATCGACAATTGCCGATAATATTTTGCAGCCAGCGTGGTGATAAAGGACAATTTTTTCACCCAAAAATGAAAGATCCAAGAAGGTTTGGAGAAACTATGTTGAAAATAACAACAGAACAAGAACTCCAAACAGAGGATATGGAGCTTCTCAAGGTAACTCTAAATCACAGAGATATAGAGTTAGAAAATAAGATATCCCTTGAAGATGTCAAAAAGAGGCTCAAAGAAAGTTACAACGAGCATCCTTTGGCATGGTGGGATAGAAATCAACTCAAAGCCAGTCTTACTCTAAAGGAAGGCAAAGAGTATGAATTCGTCAGATATAAGTCTATCCCAATGATCATAACAGATCAAAGGGATATGAGAATGATTATCAAGGAACATTTGGACCTTGGTCTAATCAAAGAAGGAGTTTCACCATATAGCAGCCCAGGTTTTCTGGTCAGAAATCATGGTTAAATAAAAAGAGGGAAACCCAGGTTAGTTATTAACTACCAAGGTATTAATAAAATCCTGGAGTTTGATGGGTACTTCATACCCAGTAGAGAACATCTAATTAGCTTTGTACGAAATGCTAGAGTGTTCTCAAAATTTGATTGTAAGTCTGGATTTTACCAGATTCGAATGGAAGAAGGCAGTAAAAAATTCACAGCCTTTTCTACACCACAAGGACATTATATCTGGGAAGTTATGCCTATGGGATTGGCTAATGCACCCCAAATATTTCAAAAAATGATGGATAATCTTTTTAAAGATTATTTCAACTTCATGTTTGTTTATATTGATGATATTCTTATAGCATCAAAAAATATAGATGAACATGTTAAACATTTAGAAATTTTCTCTAAAATTTGTAAACAAGAAGGACTGGTTTTATCTGAAAAGAAAGCAGTCATAGCAACAAGGAAAATTGAATTCCTTGGAATTGAGATTGATGAAACTTGAATAATTCTACAACCCCATATTATGGAAAAGGTAAAGAATTTTCCAGATAAACTCAAAGATGTAAAACAACTCCAAAGTTTTTTAAGAGTAGTTAATTTTGCAGGGATGTTCATAAACAATCTGACAATGTACAGAAAGGTGTTCAGTCCTTTGTTAAAAAAAGATACAAGGTTTATATGGACCGATGATCATACTAAATGGGTGAACCAATTAAAGGAGATATGTAATAATCTCCCAAAAATGGCTATACCCGTGGATGAAGATGATCTGGTGTTATTTACGGATGTCAGTGATGAATGATGGGCATCAGTCTTTACTAAGATCACTCCGGATGGAGAAATACCATGCAGATACTGTAGTGGTCTTTTTTCAAAATCTGAGGCTATCAGGTGGCATATCAACGAGAAGGAATTTTATGTAGTTAAAAGGACTTTCGAAAAATGGTCATTATTTTTACTTGCTAAATAATTCACTTTGAAGGTTGATAACACTCAGGTAAAAGATTTTTTAAGAAATAAGATTGAATCTAAACTTGAGAAAGCTAGGTTATTAAGATGGCAAACTTTATGTCAAAATTATATTTTTGATATTGTTATTATTAAATCTCATAAAAATATTCTTGCAGATTTCTTAACAAGACATGAAAGGCAGTGACGTGGATTCCATCATGAAAATGCAGAGGCATCTCAGGGAACACCTTGGGTTGCTTCAAATCGAGTTCAACCAGCTTGTCATAAGTGCCGATATGGCAGGCAGGTTACAACAAGCTGATCGGATCAAAGTATCAAATCGAATCACAGGATGTATGCAAGCTCAAACTCAACTATGGGCTGCTATTCAAGGGCCAATTATGCGTGCCATAGAAAAACCATTGGTTTCTCAGAAACAAGAAATGTTAAAACCATTGGTTTTACAAGAACAAGAAATACAGCCACCTGTTGTAAAACAATATGTTGACGATTCTAATACTCAAGAAACAAGCGCTAATCTATCATCAGCTTTTGATGATCTAGATAAAGCAACAATCAATGAGGATAACTCATCAAGTCAACCCTCCGCCTCTAGGGTAAAAGAGGAAGAGATCAATCTTAGGCCCAACACTGACAAGGGCAAATATAAGATTGATACTAACCCAGCTGTCATTTCTCCATTTCAGGTTTATCAACAAAGATGGGAGAAATTAAGTACAAGAAGTGAAATCAACCCAATCACTTGCAGGGTTGATGTTGCAGGAATATATCCAAGGGTTTGGCTAAAAAACAATGTCAATCCTAAGGATATAAAGCTATGGTATGAATTTGGGGTTTTAGCCTCAGTTTATACAACTTCACCAGGCTTTCAGGAAATATCACAGCTACCAAAATAGATTCAGGAAGCAGTCCAAGAAAGATGGGCAAATAATGATCATTTGTCGAGAGGAGATGTGCTCGAGTTATACTTCTTTAGTGCAGCCCAAAACCAACTGGGAAAGGATCACACGAGCCCTTTCATTTCATCAAGCTAAGGAGACCTGACATGAATAATCAAATATTTATCAAGGATCCTATATCTGAATAAATACCATTGGTGTCCACTTTTGGAGAAAATGAAATCTCAACCAGAAGGGCATGTGGTATTTGGGTTTGTCTCACCGAGATGGACAAGGTCAAGTTTCCGTTCAAATTTTATCAAAATTCTGTGAACGGATCATTTCTGTTAAACACAATGACAGGAAAAACTACGGATTTTGCGAAAGAACTCTTCGAAAAGAAGATAAACTTTTTGTAGAACAACAAGCTGCCGGGGAGTAAAAAAACTCGCCGAAAATTTTGTAACATGGCTCATATCGGAAGATGGTCAGAGAATATCTGCCCAGTATGTCCAAACTAGAAGGAGCCATAATTCGGAAAAACCTTCAAATCCCGAACGGATCGAAAAGATTTTTCCGAGACAAGCAAAGGTGGACAGGAACCACCAAAACTGCGTTTTCCCAGGGGCCCACTGCAAAAGCAAAAGATGCCCCGACAACAATAAAGAAGGCACGTGAGAAGAATAAATTCAAAAGAAAAAGTCAAGCATGTGACCCTCCCACTAGCAAAAGATGTCATCAATAATGGATTAAAGAATTCAAGACAGCTGTAAGATTCTCTGAAGTTTCTCGGTGAAGCGAGTGGAACTTCAGCTATAAATACAGGCATTTGAGGAAGCTGGAGACATCGATCATTTCCTTCAGTTTTTTTGCAAATAAAAATCATTGTAATATTTCTCTTCTACAATTGTATTAAGTTTTCTGTAGTTTTATGTATTCCAAGAACAATGCTACTATGAGTAGCTAAACTAGTTATCTCCTCCTCTTCAAAGGAGGTTGATTTATGTAATAATATGTTGTCTGATTAAATTTTCAAAGCTCTTCCCTATCATGTTATTTTAAAAATTAAGCTTTTACTATACGCCCTAAGGTAGGAAACGAAATAGGGTTGTGCTAGCTGCTGCTGAAAGAGTCTATGTCAAGAACCATCGGTTGCGATCACGTGGTTTGGTTGTGAGGAGCAACCTGTAAAACCCGATGGAAATTACCCGGCAACAGTGTGGTCAAAGAGGTATTCTGCTTTAATTTACTGACGAAAGCATGATGAGATTAAGCCGTTAAATATTAAATAGGGAAAGAAAGGGTAGAATGTGCATTATTTAGTTTTAAGGACAAATTCAAGAAACTATTTAATGAATTAGGGATATATTTGGAACATGAAAAGTGAAAGAGATATAATACGGAAAATGGAAAAGATACAAGGATATATTTAAGAATTATCCCATAAAACTTTCTAGGAGAATATATATATATATATATATATATATATATATATATTTTAATATTTGAATTTATTTGTAATTGGGTGATCATGGAGCCTCTGGATGATTCTCTCTGATTTGTGGAAATTTGATAAGGCGGCGCACCTTATCAATGCAGAATTATTATTATCGGGTCCTCCTCGTGAAACTCTCGATTTCGTGGAGACTTAGGTAGTATTTGGAAGAGTTTTTAGGAAGTACTTTTCAGTTTTTCCTTCATAAAATTTCAGAATTATTATTATCGGGTCCTCCTCGTGAAACTCCCGATTTCGTGGAGACTTAGGTAGTATTTGGGAGAGCTTCTAGAAAGCACTTCTCAACTTTTCGTTCACAAAATTTCAAATTTTTGTGAAGGGAAAGCTGAGAAGTGCTTTCCAAAAGCTCTCTCAAACACTACTTTAATCATTTGAAAGATTACTTATAAAAAAAAACTTGAATCTTATATGAAATATTATTGTCTAAAATATTTCAAATTGTGAAATAATTTGTAAAATAGAGCTAGTTATTTGTACTTTGCCAATTGCCGCTGTATAGACTATAGATTCTAAAAAATTGATAATGGGATCGATGGCCCAATGCAAACTCCTATTTTATGTTCCTGGTTTGGTCCCAAATGTTTTCAAAATGTTTCCAATTCAGTTCTAAATGTTTTACGTTCCAAATTTCGTCCCAAATATTTTCCAAAAGTTCTCGGTTTGGTCCTTCCATCTACAAACAAAGTGTGATAAAAAAAAACTTACAAACAAAAGACAAAGTTAAATAAAATAGAAGCTAATAATAATAATAATAATAATAATAATAATAATAATAATAATAATAATAATAGTAATAGTAATAAATAAATAAGAATGTCTTTCAAATGAAAATATAATCTAAATTATGCAAAATAAAATTATAGAATAAAACAATAATTAAACCGTGCAATCTTATAGTTAAGAACATTATCAATCACAAAGAAATAAATAAATGTTTTAGCAAATAACTAGTATTACTTATTTCACAAAATATTTGAAATTTTCAACAAACTTTTCAAGAGAAGAAATACTTATGGTTAACAATTGAGAAAATATAATGAATTATTTGACCACCGTTGCAGTAGTGAGATGAAATTAAGTTTTATTTAATACCAAATTTTTCTTATATACTAATTTTTTTATTTATAAAAAGAGTTTTAAAAGATAATTTTTTCCAACCTCCAAAATTTTTTTTAAAATGTGCAAGCATCATGAATGAGAATATAACAAAATTAATAGAAATGTGAAATAACATCATTAAATTTTGAACATTGTGTAAAATTGATTTTAATTTGGATAAAAACTCTAATAAAGTTGTGTTTTATTTACATGTTGTTTAATATTAAATATATAATAAATAATATAAAATTCAATCATAAATTATAAAACACTACGCGATGTTAATTTAACACACGAATAGATGGAAAGATCAAACCGGTAACTTTTGAGAAATATTTGAGACGAAATCGGCAATGTAAAAATATTTAGAACTGAACCGGGAACTTTTGAAAAATATTTGGGACCAAACCGGGAACGTAAAAACATTTAGGACTGAATGAAACATTTCGGATGAAACCAAAAATGTCCAAATATTTAGGACTGAACCGAGAATGTGTTCAAATATTTATTACTAAACCGGGATTTTGCCCGGATAACCACAACTCATCACTTCTACTCAAACCCGCCGGAATTCGGATTCTCCCCATCCTCGCCGTTGATCGGACCGGAGATTATTCGGCATTCGGTCTCCATCGAAGAGTTATTTTCAACCTTACGAATCATTTCTCGATCTCTCAGCACTCGATTGGCGTTTTTGATCAGGTAAAATGGTTACGCTCTCCCCGCCTTTTTTTTCTTCAAATTTTCTTTTTCGAACTTCTGATTCTTTTGATGCTTCTCTCTCTTTATTGAAATGAAATTTGTGGAAATTTGTCCTTCTTTGAAGGAGAAAGTAAATATGGTTTGTGTGATTCAGTTTCAAGTTTCAGTTACTGGGGGTTACTTGTGTTTATTTCATTTTGAATATCTTCTGAAGAACGAAGGGTTTTTGTGTTGTTTGGTGTAGAATAGAGATTATTTGTTCGTCCTTCTTCTTGTTTTACAGTAGAATCTAATGGTGATGCAAATTAATGTACAGTTTCTGTTGTATTTTCTGGTTGTTTCTTGTGAATTGACTGAGGATTTGTAAATCTTGATCGAATTTGAACCTCCGAATTTGAAATCATTTGTGATAATTGAATATTGTTGACAGATTTCATGTTGCTTGTTTCGAAATGGCGCGATTCTAAGTATTTCAAAATGCAGTGAACGATGCATCTTCTAAACAAATTCTTGTAAATCTTGATTGAATCTGAACCTCCGGAATTTGAAAACGTTTGTGATCATTGAATATTGTTGACAGATTCCATGTTGTTGCTTGTTTCGAATTAAATGGCGTGATGCTGAGTATTTCAAAAAATGCAGTGAATGAATTCTAGCTAGCTAGTGCGTTTCATTTGCATAAAACATTGCTATCAATCTGAAATTCTTGTTGGAAGGTACGTTTAGTAAGTTCGATTTCTTCATTGGAAGATCAGTCGTCGCTTGGGATTTGGAAAATATACTAAGGGAGTGCTACTATGGCTGAAACTACACCGCAGCCGCAGCCGCAGCAACAACTTGAAATTAGGTTCAGAATTTATTGTGGAGCAGATTTATTTCAGGGAATCTTCCCATTGTCAACTACTATTGAATCTATCAAAGAAAGGATTATGTCTGAGTGGCCTCAAGGTAATTGTGATTCTTCTGCTCTAAGTTTCTGTGAATTCTTGCCACAAAAAACATAAGTTGTGGTCGCTTAAAGTTCGAAAAACATAATTAATTAATCAACCGATCGATGCGCATGGAAATATGATATACGGCTTGTGTTATTGTCTGCACTGTAGTGCTAAAACATATCTAGAACTTTTCAAATATGATACACTTGCATTTGACTGCTCCATTTAAGTTGTGGTGGCTTAAAGTTCGAAATTTATGTTTCTCTTAGATCAATCAGTCCAACCAACTTCCGTGGACGATATAAGATTGATGCATGCTGAGAATCCTCTCGTGAGCGGAAGGACACTTGGTGAACATAGATTCTTAATCATTCCTGGTGGTGTTGTCACAGTGCTTGTAATTGTGCAGCTTCCTCCTGAACTCAGACGAAGGGCTGTTGGTATGTGCTTCGTTCCCAGCTCCATTTAATAACAAAATCATGAATTGTATCTATATATATATGTTAATACACACACACATATCTTCCAAGTTCATCTCTTAACTTCATCGTTTGGTGGTCAATGAAATGTTATTCTAGTAGCTGAATTGGTGTTTATGATGGCTTCTTTCTTTCTGGATGCAAGGCACAAATCAGGATTCGAGGATTGGTTGTACAGCTTGTTGTAACTTGCTTTAGAACGGAACTCAAATACTTGATGCATGCGGTGAATTGAAGGCTAGCTGGCTGCCGGCGAATGTGAATCCAACACAACACTACTGGTTTCGAAATCTTGACATACGTACATTGTGTTTTTTTTAGATTAATGAATGATCAAAGACAAATTAACTGGGAACTTAAACACTTTCTTTGAATTTTGTGGTTACGTACAAATATATGAAACATGCATATACATCCAGTGGTTGTTTGCTTTAATTTCTTCCGAAGAGACCCACATGAACCAAGTTGGATATATGTTGTGAATCTGCTAGAAATTATATTAGTACAATATATTTCCATGCATGACTGTAAACTAGCTAGATGCACTAGGTTTTGTGTAATTGAATTAGTATATATTAATGGGCATGTAGTTTATAAGTTTAGCTATGATATGTAAATCTGATTAATAAGTGTTTAGCTAGATTGTTAAATAATATATTAATGTTTTTAGTACATCTTAATTTATTGATTGTTTCTTAATTTGGTGAAACATTTCGTATGTGGATGGTGAAAAAATTAAGTTGGACAATTAATTTTTTTATAGTTGCAGGCATCGATATTCGTTGCAAACTTGATTAAAAATTAGGATGAGTTTTGCATATAATATAATTATTATCCAATAAAAAACATGTTTTGTTTCAGAATGTTTTGTAGCTTAATTGCTATTTACATTATTTTTAATTGGTCCCAATGAGCTAGTAATAATTTGTAGCAATTGTAAATGTAAAGGAATCACTCACTCGATCTAAATATTCAATAATGGGGATTTATTTATTTTTAATTAAAAGATGAAGGCGATCGATTTATATCTTTTATTTTCCTTCCTCATTATATATTTATTGCATCTTACAATTTTAGTCTTTTATTGTGAAATTTTAGTATACATCCAATTTCTGTCAATTTTATATTTTCATCATTAATATATTGATGACAATATATATACATGTCATGTGTCACGCAGGGGCGGATCCAGAAATTTTATTAAGGGATGGCAACCGAATAGAACCAAATATCACTATATATATATATATATATATATATATATATATATATATAATTTACCTTTACAATTTGACATTTTCTGAAAATAATTAATAATAACTTTATTCGACAAACTAAAAAAAATATATTTTTCAGTATAAGTAATTAATATTCGTAATAATTTTCACCGCAAAAATTTTCCAAACTCACAAACTTGTAAGAAAATGAGTATGCCACATCTTTTCTTGCTTCAATAATTTGTTCTTAGGTTTAAAATACTTAAAATCAATTTTTATTTAGGTTAAAAATTTAGTGTTTGAGTCTCAATTTTTTTAAGATTATGAGCCACAAATTTTTAAGTTACTTTGTACATATTAAACAATGAAAATTAACTTAATTTTTTTTTTTGAATTTGCTCTTTCATTTTGGTGTTTGTTATTAGTTTATGTTCATAGATTATCATTTTTAAATATAGGAGTATATTAGTAATTTTATTTTTAAAAAAAATTTAAGAGGGGGCAATTGCCCCCTGCCCCTTAGTGGCGCCGCCACTAATGTTACGTCAATTCGTCAACAATACAACAAAAAAAGAACTAAAATCATTAAAAAAAACATACAAACAAAAATAGTAACCTAGATTGGAATTCGACAACAAAGTTGATAAAATTAAAAACACAAACGTACAAAACCAAAAACCTAATTTTCTCTTAGAAGATACGTTAACAATTAAATGCAAATTAAAATTAGTTAACATGCAAATCAATTTTTGCATTTTTAGTGCAATTAAAAGCATGTCGTGACTTCGAAGACATGATGATTAAAGAATCACAAAAAATTTTATAATACAGTCACATGAGTTAATTTTGTGAAACAAATCTTTTATTTGACCCGATTTATTAAAAAAATATTATTTTTTATTTTAAAATATTATTTTTTATGTCAAAAAAATTATTTTTAATTGTAAATATTAATAAGATTTACTCGTTTGACGAATATAAATATGTGAATCAATCTACTTCGCTATCTACTCTGATCGAATATGTAGTCAACCTAGAGAAATATACGAACCTCATATATACAAGAATTTGGAAATATGAAATCAATGGTTTCAAGAATTTAATTAATTAATATTATTATTTATTTTTATTTTTGGAAGGGGACGCATCAAAATAAGGCTCCCACTTTTGAATAAGAAGACACGCAGATTCACTCGCTTTATCTTCGACCATGAAAGATAGGGATCCAATTCCTCTTGCCTTTTTTTTAATTTTGTTTCGTATATCAAGGGTAAAACATCATAAAAATAAATAATAATATACTCGGAATATTCGAATACCAAATAAAAGACACCACGGGTTTGTTTTATTTCATTTTGTTGAGAAGATTATTGAGGAATTATTTCAGAAATTCAAATATATATATATATATATATATATATATATATATATATATGTTACATTGTCGAGTTACTTATTATTATTATTATCATTATTATTGTTAATTTTTTTTGTTGTTATTATTATTATCATCATCATCGAATGATTGCTTATTATAAAATAAAACTTGAATCTTATACGAAAATATTGTCTAAAATATTTCAAATCGTGAAATAATTTATAAAAGATTTGTACATTTGCCAATTGCCGATGTATACATTTCTAAAAAATTGATCACGAGATCGAAGGCCCAATGCAAACTCCTAATTAACCCGATTCGTTTATCTTAGCTCGATTTCACAAATTACCCGACCCGAATTTCCAGTGTTTTTGTATTTGTATCATGGGCGCAAAAAGAAGTATAAATACGGAAAGTGACGGGAGCTGATAGCCACAACTCATCACTTCTACTCAAACCCCGCCGGAATTCGGATTCTCCCCATCCTCGCCGTTGATCGGACCGGAGATTATTCGGATAATCGGCATTCCGTCTCCCATTCAGTCACTCAGCATTCGATTGGCGTCTTTGATCGGGTAAAATGGTTACGCTCTCCCCGCCTTTTTTTTCTTCTTTCAAATTTTCTTTTTCGAACTTCTGATTCTTTTGATGATTCTCTCTGATTTGTGGAAATTTGTCGTTCTTTGAAGTAGAAAGTAAATATGATTTGTGTAATTCAGTTTCAAGTTTCAGTTACTAGTGTTTATTTCATTTTGAATATCTTCTGAAGAACGAAGGGGACGTTTTTGTGTTGTTCGGTGTATTATGGAGATTATTTGTTTGTCCTTTTTCTTATTTTGCAGTAGAATCTATGCAGAGTTTTTTTCGTTGGCAGAAACTTTTGAATCATATATATGAAGTGCTTTCTTTGCCCTCTAATTGGTGTACAAATTAATGTACACTTTCTGTTGTATTTTCTTGTTGTTTCTTGTGAATTGACTAAGGCTTTGTAAATCTTGATCGAATTTGAACCTCCGAATTTGAAATCATTTGTGATAATTGAATATTGTTGACAGATTCCATGTTTCTTGTTTCCAAATGGCGCGATTCTAATTGTATTTCAAAATGCAGTGAATGATGCATCTTCTAAACAAATTCTTGTAAATCTTCATTGAATTTGAACCTCCGGAATCTGAAATCGTTTGTGATCATTGAATATTGTTCATGGCAAGTGAAAGATTCCATGTTGCTTGTTTCGAAATGGCTTGATGCTAAGTAATTCCAAATGCAGTGAATGAAGCATCTGATCTAAACAAATTCTTATCTTACTTTTCTAGCTAGTACGCTTCATTTGCATAAAACATTGCCATCAATCTGAAATTCTTGTTGGCAGGTACGTTTTGTGATTCGATTTCTTTACTGGAAGATCAATCGTCGCATTTGCATTTGGAACTAAGGGAGGGCTACTATGGCTCGAAGACTACAGCGACTGCCAGCTGCAGAGTGGCCTCAAGTTGAATATAGGTTCAGAATTTTTGATGGAACAGATTTATGTCAGGGAATCTACCCATTATCAACTACTATTGATGCTATAAAAGAAAGGCTTCTGTCAGAGTGGCCTCAAGGTTGTGATTCTTCTGCTCAAAGTTTCTGTGAATTCTTGCCACAAAAAACAATCGTAGTACTCTTGCTGTAGTGTCTAGTTATGTGTTAACAGTGTTATGTGGCGTATAAAATTTCTTACTGTTAATTAATTAACCGATCGATCGATGTGTCTTGGAAATATGATATATGGCTTGTTTTATTGTGTGCACTGTGCTAAACCACCATATCTAGAACTTTTCAAATATGGCTTAACTTTCAGTTTGTTTCCGAGCTTGACACTTGCATTTGACTGCTCCAGTTAAGTTGTGGTCGCTTAAATTTCGAAATTTATGTTTCATTTAGATAAATCAGTCATACCAACTTCAGTGGACGATATAAGATTGCTGCATGCTGGGCATTATCTCGCGAGCGGAAGGACACTTGGTGAATCTAGATTATGTATCGTTCCCGATGAAGTTGTTACAATGCATGTAATTGTGCAACCTCCTGAAGCCAGACGAAGGACTGGTGGTATGTGCTTCGTTCCCTCCATTTAATAACAAAAGTTTTCTTCTGCTATAGACTATATATAGTTGTGATGCAACAAATTAATTGTCCCTATTGTATCTATGTATGTTAATACACACACACACATATCTTCCATGTTCATCTCTGAATTTCATCGTTTGGTACTGGTCAATGAAATGTTATTCTAGTAGCTGAATTGGTGTTTATGATGGCTTTCTTTCTGGATGCAAGGCACATCTGGTGCAACAAATCAGGATCCGGCTTGTTGTAACTCGCTTTAGAAAGGAACTCAAATACTTGATGCATGCATGCGGGGAATTGAAGGCTGGCTGGCGAATGCAAATCCGACATAACAGTGGTTTCGAAATCTTGACATACATTGTGTTTTTTAGATTGAATGATCAAAGACAAAAATTAATCTCAAGATAGAAAAACGAACAAATTAACTGCATGGGAACATTAACATTTTCTTTAAATTTTGGTTGTACAAATATATGAAACGTATACATCCAGTGGTTATTTCCTTTAATTTCTTCCGAAGACAGATTAGTATATAGATGACCCACATGAATTAACCAATTAGGACAATGTTATATGTACATATAATCTTACATAGAGGGTTACACACCCTATTAAATTAAAAAAGTATCTCAATTTTTTAAAAATTAACTTTTTTTCAACTTACAATTCTTTGTCTTGCTCAAAAAACTTTTTTAACCAAATATTATTATTTTTATTACTTACTTATAGAATTAATTTTAATGAGTTCAACAAAAATAATTATTTTATAAAATTGTAAAATATAATTATTTACTAAGTTCAACAAAACTAATAATTGTCTATTTTTTTACAGTAAATATATTTTAAAATTTTTAAAATTAAAATTTGAAATTTGAGATTTTATTATTATATATTTAAATTAAAATATATTTAATATTATTATGTCTAATAATTAATTGTTTTTGTTAATAAAAACAAAATAAAAAATCAAATTATGTAGGTTTGTGTTGATCGGGTTAGTCGAGTTCTAGTCGATCACTATTGATTTATTCGGATTTGGTTTGAGAAATTTGTAAAAAAAATTTGTACTTATTTATAGAATTAAGAAATATTTACTATATTTTTATACATTGTATGTTTGAAAAAAAAAATTATTTTATATTGTATCATAGATTTTCAATATGTAATAATTATTTTGTAAAACATTGATTTTTTTTAAAAATAATTGTTATTTTGTGGAGTAAGTATATTTTAAATTTTGTACACTTTAACTTTCAAATTTAAATTATATAGAAATATATAAGCTATTATGTATTCAAATCAAAATATATTGATTATTATTATTTGTATTTAATTATTTTGTTAAAAATTTAATAAAATCAAATATTTCGAGTCCATCCTGAACCCCAAAACCTCAACCTTAACCCGATAATTATCTGGTCAACTCGGGTCGGGTTCAATTTTGACACCCCTAAAACTGCACAATAAATAATAAAATAAAAAATAATAACATTTTTGTTAAGAGTTTTTTTAACAAGACAAACAATTATAGGTTGAAAATAAAGATATTTTAAAAGAATTTTGATTACTTTTTTAATTTAATGGGGCGTGTAACCCTCTATTTAAAACTCTATATACACATAACATTATGCAACCAATTAATATATCTTGAGAATCTGCTAGAAATTATATGCCTTTTGCCTTCTTATTTGATTGGGTGCTCCCGTGTGAAAAGAATCTTCTTTTCAAAATGCATGTATGCATGCTGATTAATTAAGCTGCACCAGAAGGGTTTTATATGTAAGAATTGTCCTTGCCGGTTATTAACAAAAACATATAAAGTCAAATTTTTCAATATTATCCTATCAAAGTACATCATCTTTTAAAATAACTTAAGTAATTATATTCAAATAGTTAAAAAAATTACGAAAAATTATTATTAATTAGGCATAAGTATGCAACGGAAATACTAACACAATTTAATGTGCACAAATACAAAGACTTGTGCAATGCCTCATGACATGCAAAAATTATTACTAAGACAAAGTAATATTAAATTACAAAAACCAATCGTAGTGTTAGATTCTCAACACTTTGAGAAATCTTAACAACGCTCTAACATTCAAGGGTGTAACTTAAACAAAATAAGAATGAAACGAAAATAAGCCATAAGAAAAAGCCTTAATATTCTTCAATCAATCTTTTTTGCTTAATGTCTCGTTCACCACACTTTTTCTTCTCTTCTACTTCTCTCGTCTCGTTCACCAAAAACTCTACAGATTTATCCTCACAGATTTATCTTTTGCCAAATCTTCTTTCAACTTTTAATTAATCTCTAAAGATTGCTCCATGCATGACCATAAGCTAGCTAGATGCTGATGCACTAGGTTTTGTGTAATTGAATTGGTATATATTAATGGACATGTAGTTTATTATAAGTTTAGCTATGATATGTAAATATGATTAATATGTGGTTAGATTGTTAAATGATTAATGTTTTAGTACACCTTAATTGGATGTTTCTTTGGTGAAACATTTCGTATGTGGATGGTGAAAAAATTAAGTTGGACAATTAGTTTTATTCGTTGCAGCTTGATTGAAAATTTGGATGAATTTTGCATATAATTATCCAATAAAAACATATTTTATTTCAGAATGTTTGTAGCTTAATTGCTATTTACATTATTTTTAATTGGTCCCATTGAGCTAGTAATAATTTTTAGCAATTGTAAATGTAAAGGAATTCGATCGATTTATATACGTTATTTTTCTTCCCCATTACATATTTATTGCATCTCACAATTTTATTAGTCTTTTATTATCAAATTTTAGTATACATCCAATTTCTGTCAATTTAATTTATATTTTCATCACGAATATTGATGTCATTATACAAGTTTGTGTCACGTCAAGTCGTCAACTTTACAATAAAAAAATGACTAAAATCATAAATAAATAAAAAACAAACAAACAAAAATAGAAACTTAGATTGAAATTCGATAACATGGTTGATCAAAATCATAAAAAGACAAATATACAAAACCAAAAACATAATATTTTCTCTTAGAAGATGGGTAACAATTAAATGCAAATTAAAATGAGTTAACATGCTTTACCATCAAATTCATAAAAAGACTTATCTATTGATTAATAAAATTTGCAAGCTTTACCATCAAAAATAAAAAATAAAAAATGAGTTAACATGCAAATCAACTTATGCATTTAGTGCAAATTAAGCACGCCTTGGCTTGGAAGACATGATGATTAAATAATTGCAAATTTTTTTTATAAGAATGTCTTATTAGTCAGTTTTGTGAAAAAAAATATTTTATTTGATTTGATTTATAAAAAAAATTTATTATTTTTATGCTAAAATATTATTATTTATATCAAAAATATTATTTAAATTTGAATCATATTTACTCGTGTGACAAATATAAATATATGAATCCGTCTACTTTTCTATCTACTCTGAATGAATATGTAGTCAACCTAGAAAAATATACGAACCTCATATATACAAGAGTTTGGAAATATAAAATCAATTGTTTCAAGAATTTAATTAATTAATATTATTATTTATTTTTATTTTTGGAAAGGGACACATCAAAATAAGGGTTAATTGCCAATCACTCCCTAAACCACTTTATACCTTATTTATAAATCCTTACATAAATAAAACTTACTTTCAACTTCCTGGAGAGAGAAACTTTTGTTTTTAAATACCAATTTTACCCTTATCTTTAAAAAAAATAAGAAAATGAATAATAAAAACAAAACTAATCCAAATAGTATATATATAAAAATTCAAATTAAAATCAAAGAATATAAACCATATCATATCATGTTTATGTTGATACAGGAGCAAGTATGTGTTTAGGAAGCAAACATATACTTCCAAATCATTATTGGAAGAAATATGATAAAGGATTAAAAGTTCGAATAGGAGACGGATCAATAATCATGCTTAATACAGTAGCAGAAAAATTAAAAATAGAAATAGAAGAAACAAAATTTGTAATACCCATTATATATCAAATAGAATCAGGAATTGACATTATAATAGGAAATAACTTTTTAAGAGAATATCTTCCCTTTACACAATTTGAAGATCACATAACTTTAAACAAAGGATCATCAATGATTTACATTCCCAAAATACGAACAGCATTTCGCGTAGAAAATGAAGGATTTACAAAGAATTTTCATAAACGAAATACAAATCCAATAGAACTAAAAATAGAAAATATTTTAACGATTAATCCTGAAAAAAAAAATCATGAGGAAATTTCATGATATATGTTCTGAAAATCCTCAGGACAAAATTAAGAAAAGAAAACAATTCATTGCTTCAATAAAACTCAAAGACCCTAATATCACAATCCGTGAAGCACCAAGAAGATGTAACATGGATGATGTAAAAATATTTGAAAAAGAAGTTTAAGAATTATTAAAACTTAAGATAATCATCCCTAGTAAAAGTCCACACTCTTCACCAGCCTTTTATGTTAGTAAGAAAGATACTGATAAGAAAAGAATGGTAATTGATTATCGATAGATGAATAAAGCAACAATTATGGATGGATATTATATCCCAAATAAGAATGATTTAATATCTTATATAGGAGAAATGAAATATTTTTTCAGTTTAGATTGTAAATCAGGATTCTGGCAAATTCAATTAGAACCACAAACACAATTACTTACAGCATTCAGTTGTCCAAAAGGACAACATCAATGGACTGTATTACCTTTCGGACTTAAACAAGCACCAGATATCTTTCAAAGATATATGGATGAATCTTTTAAATCATATACAGATTTTTGTTGTGTTTATATAGATGACATATTAATTTATTCAAAAAAACTAGATCAACATTATAAAGATCTCATGACAGTTTTAGATATTTGTCATAAAGATGAAATTATACTTTCTGAAAAGAAAGCACAATTATTCAAAACAAAAATAAATTATTTAGGATTACAAATAGAAGATGGAAAACATTGTTTACAAACGCATATACTTAAGAAAATTCATGATTTTTCTAGTGAAATCAAGGATAAAGATCAATTAAGAAGATTTTTAGGATTATTAAATTATTCTGGAAATTACATTAAGAAACTTGCAGAAATCAGAAAACCTCTTCAGGTAAAACTTAAACAGGACTATAAGTGGAAATGATCGAAAGAAGATACTAATTACATAGACACTATTAAAAAGAAAATAATTAGTAATCTTTCTGAATTAAATTTTTCTTCAAATAAAGATATAATAATAATTGAAACAGACGCTTCAGATGAATACTGGGGAGCATGTTTAAAAGCTTATACTGGAGAAAGAAATTTAGAAAAACTTACTAAAATAGCTACTAGAAATAATGAAGAATTATGCAACTATACATCAGGAACTTTTCAAGGTGCACAATTAAATTATCATTCGAATGAAAAAGAATTATTAGCTTTAATATTCACAATTAGAACTTATGAAATTTATCTTATTTCTAAACCGTTTTTAGTAAGAACAGATAATATGAATTTAACATATTTCATGACAAGGAAAATATCAAGAAATGCAGGGAGAAATGCAGCAAGGCTAATTAGATGGCAATTGGAATTGAACCATTATCAGTTCGAGATCCAACATGTCAAAGGAACGGATAATTCATTACCCGATGCATTAACCAGAGAACTTCACCCAAACTATACTATCCGTAGTAACGGAATAACAAAGGAGATCCTAAGTGATCCAGAAAATGACTGTGAGTCATCCGAACATGCCTCAGAAAGCATGGAGAATATAAATTGATGAAATGAGATTTATATTCAGAAACATGAATTATTTTATGACTTTCAGTCATCCGAACATGCCTCAGAAAGCATGGGGAATATAAATTAATGAAATGAGATTTATATTCAGAAACATAAATTACTTTTTGAGTAAAATAATCAATTTAAGATTGATTCAATTCTTGCAAAAGAATTTATAAATGTAATGATACGCATAATAAAACTATCCGAATTACTCACGAAAAGAGTTATTTTACTAACCATTATACATATAAATATGTTTTCTTGTGCAGAGTATAATCAAGATGGAGCAACTAAGTCAATTAAAAAAACAATTGATTGAATTACAGGAAGAAATTCAAATTCTTCAACTAAAAGAAAGGAATTTGAGTAGAAAAATTCAAAGGACAGAAGAAAAGATGATAACTTCATCATCACCATCCTCACCAAGAACACCAATCAAAATGGCAACTCCATTTGACAAAATAATGGAGATAAAAGAGAAACAGTCAGTGGTCACAGCCAACACAGACAAAGAAAAAGAAAAGAAAAAAGAACCGGTGGACACAGCCAGCATCGAGAAAAATAAAAAAGAAGAAAGGACGTTTAAAAGTGCCCTTGAAAAGAAAGAAAGAAAGATGGTCAATCTGCGACCACAAAAACCAATTTTTGAAAAAACAAATTTTCCAGAAAAACTCAAGACTGAATTCTTTGAAACACTAAACTATTTGAGAATAGCCAAACCATCTGCAGAATCTTGGCTACAAACTTGTGACACACAGAGCATATCAAGAGCAAGAACACTGCAAGGTGCTCCAGCGCATGAAGTCGCAAGATTCTTTTCAAATGGATTATTAAGTGGATTGGAAGTCAGTCCCAACAATCAAGAAATAGAACTATTTCCATATCAGTTGAGAAATAGTATCATCAAGTTCAAGAAAGCAGTCTTTAAGGACAATCCAGTATTAACATTGAGTATTCACTCAACCCTTCCAGATTGGGATGATAACAAATTCTATCAACCAATGGTATATATTCAATGTCGAAAACAAAAAGACAAGTTCTTATTCGAAGGATCAAATGAAGAGAAACCAGTAGTGGATATCTCAATACTTCCTGAGATAAGAATAAAGATATTGATTGATATGATCTCAAAGACAGGAAAGATTGATGGAAACTCAAAAGTTAAAATAAATTTTGCAACCAGTAAAATTTTATTAACCACTGGACACAAGGAGACAATCCAAAAGAAAGAACAAGCCATGTTAGCTCAATTCGAAGCTTCAATCTATGAAGCAAGAGTTGACATGACCCAAGAAATCCAACAAATTTTATGTCAAAGACTAAGAACAATGATTTTCACTCACAAATGTGGGCATTGCCAACCCATTCATACAGAAGAAGCAGATGTCAAAGAAGACAAACCAGCTGTCAAAGAACACAAACCAATAAAAAAATGGTCCGAATGCACCAGTGATTCAGAGAGTGACACAATGTAAACACAAATGAAATCGTGGATCACACCACATGTTAAAGGCATCCACTCAGATGTAAAATGAGCTGTTTCCATTATGTAGTGTTGGGTGGTCCCCCTCTTTTCTTTTATTTTTAATTATGTATGCGTTTCTCCACACCTATAAAAGGAGATGTTTTGTGCTGTAAAAAGAGGAGTGAAGTTTGAGTATCTCTCTCTTCTTAAAGTTTCTTACAATCTGGTTCATACAAGACGTATGAAAACTATCAGAAACTAAGAAACATAAAATCAGAAACAAAATAAGCCTTATGGCTAATAACTAAACAAGCAGGGCGTAAGGAGGATAAAGTTGGAAACCAATCATTGAATATTCATGGTTAGAGTAAACCTGGAGATCCATAGAGCAAGTACCAGTTGATCAAGTGATCGTTAAGGGAAAGCAAGTGTGGGGACCCGGGTTGCTAATCTTATCTTAGGGCAATTTATTATAATTAACAATTAATCAAGTACTTAAAAGAATCAAAGAACCAAGAGCTAAAAAAAAAATTTTAAAAAAAAAATATAGTGTCTCGCTCGATCGGCGAAAGTTGCCCGATCGAGCGAGCTCAAACTAAAACTCTCGGGTCCAGGGATTCTTGGCCTCGCTCGATCGGTGAATTTTTACCGATCGAGCGGGCACAAAACTTGATTTCTCTGCCTTGCACAAAAAGGGTCTCGCTCGATCGGTGAATTTCTACCGATCGAGCGGGCTACATTTTCCAGAAAAAGCAGGAAAGATTTTTGCTGTCCAAACTTGAAACATACAAACACATACTCTGATACAAGCTTCAAAATAATAAACATGCAATCTAATAACATCTGATAAGCTTTCCTACACAAGTTACACATGTAGTTAACAACTTATACAACATTCTTGTATTCTTTTCTAACATGTTTATCCACTCAAAGTACATGTCTTGCTGCTACAACCCGTATCCTCACATGCTAAGACTCTATCTCGAGCCATCACTGTCTCTTCTGACTAGCTCATGCTCCACCTATTGCCATGCACACATACAAAACAAAGCAATAGCCGGATACCTCCGGTGAGAATAAAATCTCAGTATAAACAACATAAAGCACGAGATAATAAACGTGAATGCAATGCATATGGAAAAAGAGGCTATCAAGCTGATATCAATCGAATATAAGTTCTTTGGGATCCCGAGGAAATAAAATCTTTAACGAACACCAACTCACCAATCGAGGTGAAGTTAAATACTTTATTTCCTCTGACTTTGGTGCAACTATAGTGAGTCTTATGGCTCTGGAAGTAAGTCTACAATCCGTGCCACTCAACTACAGCCCTCCAAACGTCATATGCACTCTAGGATTTTCAACCATCTGTGCTTTTCAGGCTGGAGTTCAAGATGAATGCAACATGTTCTGTATGCATTAAATGCTATAAAACATCTTGAACAACTAATCACATAAGCATGTAAATCAATCAAAGCATCTAATCACATAAAATACATAATCAACCAAGTATGTGATTAACAAGGGAATACTCAAAACGATAGCTATTTCGAGTGTTCTATCCCATCTGGATTCGCTGTCATTTATACCTTTCAATGTTGAGTCTGAAAGTACTTTAAATCTGCAATGACATCAATGATAAATTATATCAAAAGGTTGCTTAATTTCTCAACTCAATCTCAAGTGCAATGCTAGCAAACCTTGCTTCAACTTTGTCACGGTTCGAAGACTTCGTCTCGAGTCGTCAATCTTGTGCTAAGATCTGAAATGATATGTATACAATCTCACAAGATCAGATTTCAACTCCTATCATACTTTGTTTAGTCAATATAGCAAAGTCATGACAATATGCGACTCGGCAGCGTAACGGCTAAACACCGGCAATCCAAACCGTAATCAACTCAATCCAACAAGCATATAGATCATAATTCCCCAACATATCAGCATGTCTATACACAACCAAGCATAATCAGAACTAGGGAATTTTCGAAAGAACTTCAATAAATCATATAAAATCTGAACAACAGTCTTTTTCAGAACCGTCTACGAATACGTAATCGATACAGCTCATAAATGCTTATATCTTAAAAATCATAAATTTCCATCTTCAACATAAAAATAAAGTCTGATAAATATGAATGAAACTTGTACCAAATCGAAGGTTTCGGAGCGGTGATCGCAGATATATATTTATCTGGAATTTCTGACAATCGGAGCGCGAGTTATCGAAGCTTTTTCGGATCCAAAAATGGAGTTTTGAGGGTTTCAGCCGTTCTTCCTTTTCTTTCTGCTGAGTACACGTTAAAATGGTAAGGAAAGAAAGTGGTTTGATGATATATATCGCATATTTGCACTTTAGTCCCTAAACTTTTGGCTATTTGCAATTCAGCCCTCGAAAAAGCGATTTAATTCAATTTCAATTCTTTTCAATTTAAGAATATTAGAATTTAATTCTAAACTCTAAATATTCTCAAATTAAATATTCTCGGATTAAAATTAAATAATCCCGGGCCTTACATTTCTCCCCCACTAAGACATGAGTTCGTCCTCGAAATCATAAGCAAGCTGTATAGACAATCTGTATACACATAAGATAAGGACATAACATAAAGCAGAATAAGAACTCACATCAATGAAACAACTCTGGAAATCTCTGTCTCATATCTGACTCAGTCTCCCAAGTCGCTTCTTCAGTATCATGTCGACTCCACTGACCTTTGACTAGCTGAATTGTCTTGTTTTTGAGCTGTTTATCTTTGCGATCAAGAATCTGAATAGGTTGCTCAAAATAACTGAGAGTCTCGTCAAGTTCAGCTTCATCAGGCTGAAGAATATGGGAAGGATCAGGCTGATACTTCCGCAGCATCGAGACATAGAATACGTCATGAATACCAGACAAAGATGGAGGAAGAGCGAGTCGATAAGCAAGATCGCCTATCTTCTCAATAATCTCATACGGACCAATAAAACGTGGAGATAACTTTTCTCTCTTGCCAAATCTGACTGTACCTCTAAACGGAGAAATCTTCAAGAAAACTATGTCTCCCTGATCAAAAGATAGAGGTCGTCGTCTGATATTTGCATATTTTGCTTGTCTGTCTTGAGCTGTTTTCATTCTTTTCTGTATAAGCTTCACTTTTTCTGTCATTTCTCGGATCATATCTGGCCCAACATCTGGTACGTCTGAGATATCATCCCAATATAACGGTGATCTGCATTTCTTTCCGTACAGTGCTTCAAAAGGAGCCATTTCAATGCTCATCTGATAGCTGTTATTATAAGAGAATTCTGCAAGTGGTAATGAATCTTGCCAACTAGTACCAAAATCTAGTACCACAGCTCTCAACATATCCTCAAGTATTTGGATAGTCCGCTCTGACTGTCCGTCTGTTTGAGGATGATAAGTTGTACTCAGATGCAAGTGAGTACCAAGAGCTTGTTGCAAACTATGCCAAAAGTGTGATGTAAATCTAGGGTCTCGATCTGAAACAATAGATTTAGGCACACCATGTAATCTTACCACTTCTCTGACGTAGATTTCTGCCATCTGATCATGCCTGTACGTCATTCTGTATGGAATAAAACATGCTGATTTCGTCAAACGATGGATGAACGTGGTAGCTGTGTAACAAAATCCATGGAAATGTGATCCCATTTCCATTCTGGAACTGATAGACTCTGCAATAGACCACCTATTTTCTTTCTTTCTGCTTTTACCTGTTGGCAATTCAAGCATTTAGACACAAAATCTGTGACATTTGCTTTCATCTGTTTCCACCAATACTGTGTCTTCAGATCATTATACATTTTCCTGCCACCAGGATGAATACTGAATCGACTGCTGTGAGCCTCTTTCAATATCTGTTGTTTCAAGTCTGAAACATCTGGAACAACAAGTCTGTTATTCACATATAACACATCATCAGCACTGACCTGATATTCAGATTGATGTCCAGATCTGACAATAGAAATCGAATTCTGAATAGTCTGATCCTCTTTCTGTGCTTCTTTGATTCTCATTAATAGTTCTGGCTCAGCTCTTATAGCACAAACACGAATAGGTCGCATATCTGTTTCAAATATTAATCTAGAAATACAACAATCTTCCACCAATTGAGATACACCTATCGTAGACAAGGATAAAGAACATACCTTTCTACTTAAGGCGTCCGCAGCTGTATTAGATTTTCCTGGATAATATTTAATCTCGCAATCGAAGTCTTTCAATAAATCAAGCCATCTACGCTGTCTCATATTCAATTCTGATTGCGAAAATAGATATTTCAAACTTTTATGATCAGAAAAGATGTCAAACTTCTCACCATATAAATAATGTCGCCATATCTTCAATGCAAAGACAATAGCGGCAAGCTCCAAATCATGGATAGGATATCGAGTCTCGTGTGGCTTCAATTGTCTCGATGCATAAGCAATAACATGCCCTCGCTGCATAAGCACACAACTCAGACCCTTTTGAGAAGCATCACAATATACTACAAAATCACCCGTACCTGATGGAATCGTCAAGACAGGTGCACTTGTAAGCCTTTTTTTCAACTCCAAGAAACTAGTTTCACACGCTTCAGTCCAGACATACGGCTTATTTTTCTGAGTCAATTGCGTAATAGGCTTCGCAATGCTGGAAAAATCTCTGATAAAGCGTCGATAATAACCTGTCAAGCCCATAAAACTCCGTATTTCTGGCACTGATGTAGGTCTAGGCCAATTCAGTACAGCCTCGACCTTGCTTGGATCCACTGAAATCCCATCACCTGAAATAATATGCCCAAGAAACACAACTTTCTGCAACCAAAATTCACATTTCGATAACTTGGCATATAATTTCTCATTTCTCAAAGTCTGTAAAATGATTCGGAGATGTTCAGCATGCTCATGTACATTCTTGGAATAGATCAAGATATCATTGATAAAAATAATGACAAAGTCATCCAAGTATTTCTGAAATACCCTATTCATCAATCCCATAAATACTGCAGGAGCATTGGTTAAACCAAAAGGCATGACGATAAATTCATAATGTCCATACCTTGTTCTGAAAGCAGTTTTAGGAATATCTTCATCTCGTACTCTCAGCTGATGATATCTGGATCGTAAATCAATCTTAGAATAGATAGTTGAACCCTGTATCTGATCAAACAAATCATCTATTCTAGGAAGTGGATATTTATTCTTGATTGTTACCTTGTTCAATTGACGATAATCGATGCATAATCGCATTGAACCATCTTTCTTTCGTACAAATAGTACCGGAGCGCTCCAATGTGAAACGCTTGGCCTAATGTACCCCTTAGCCAACAAATCTTCTAGTTGATCCTTCAACTCCTTCAATTCAATAAGTGTCATTCTGTAAGGAGCTTTGGATATTGGTTGCGTACCTGGCATTAAATCGATACTGAAATCTATCTCTCGTGCTGGAGGTAAACCAGGAATTTCATCAGGAAATACATCAGCAAATTCATGTACAACTGGAATATCTGTTACTGCTGGACTGGATTTCAATACATCGACTGCATAAATAAGAAATCCTTCTGTACCTCTCTGCAATAAACGGGTCATAGATAACACAGATATCAAAGAGATCTTGGCTCGAGAACCCTTACCGTAGAATTTCCATTCAGATGCCGTTTCTGGTCTAAATCTGACCACTTTCTGGAAACAATCTACAGTCGCCATGTACTTGGTTAACATGTCTATACCGACAATACAATCAAAATCTGATAATCCAAGTACTATACAATCTATATCAATCACATTCCCGTCATATTGCAAAGAACAATTTCGAATCATTCGAACAGAGATAATACCTTCACCCAAAGGTGAAGAAATAGAAACAACAGTAGGCAATGGCTCAGACGATAAAGAATGCATCATAACAAATTTTTCAGAGATGAATGTATGTGATGCACCTGTATCTATCAAAACATAGGCAGGATAACCATAAAGAGAGCAGTTACCTGCTATGACATCGTCGGGTGCTGCCTGAGCCTGCTCCTCAGTAAGTGCAAATACTCGAGCCTGTTGTCTAGGAGGTTGAGTCACAGTCTGGCTTCCTCCTACTCTGGTCTGTTGCTGAGGTTGCTGAGGCTGGAATGAATGCACTGATTGCCTTTCTGCCTGAGGTGCTAGTTGAGAAGAACTTTCACTAATAGCTTGTTGGGGACATACTTTGGCATAGTGACCTGGTTGGCGAAAAATATTGCAATTACCTGATACACCTTTGCACTGATCGATAGCATGTCGTCCACCACACTTACCACAAAACACTCCTGATTCACCAGTTCTCTGACCTGTACCAAACTGTCTCTATCCACTAGAACTGGAAGAACTACTGCCTGCCCTCTTGAATTGCTTCCCTTTCGGCCTGAATCTAGAATCCTTTCTGCCACTGCTTCCTCCCTCAACTCTGAGAGATGGTTGCTGAAACTGTGGCGGATTCTGTGGAACTGATGCTGATACAAGCTGTGGAAATGGCTGGGGAATGAACGGTGTTCCTCGTTGTCGTAATATACCTGCTTCTGCTCCCTTAGCTTTGTTCAAAGCATCAGCAAAGGTATTAGGTCTTCCACTGTTCACCAAGGTAAACACATCTGGATTAAGGCCATTGATAAACTGATCTGCCACTGCTTCATCAGTAGCTGCTATATGTGGTGCAAACTTCAAAAGACTTGAAAATTGGCCACATACTCTTCAATATTCAAATTACCTTGCCTTAGATTGGCAAATTCAGCACCCTTACCCTTCCTGTAGGAGACTGGAAAGAAACATTGATAGAACTCAGTTTTAAAGACAGTCCAGGTGATAATTGTACCTCGTTGTTCCAATGCCCGTTTTGTAGTAATCCACCAACTTTTGGCAACTTCATGAAGTTGATGTATTACCAGTCAGATACGACGATCATCGGTATAGTCGAGTGATTCAAATAACTGTTCTATATCTTCAAGCCAATTTTCACAATCAACTGAGTTTTCTGTTCCTTTCAATTTTGGCGGTTTGAATGACTGAAATCGCTTCAACAAAGTCTCCATTGGAGTAGCAGTAGGATCCAAAGGATCAGCAGATGTACTACCCTGTGCATTCTGGGGTTCAATAGCTGACGGTGGTACTGGTGTTGGTTCAGCTGGAGGAACCACTAATGGTTGTCTAATGGCCGGTGCTTTACGGGGGGCATATCTGATTGTCAAACAGATTAGTGCATAAACAATATCATATGCAACAATTTATTACATCCTTCTCTGATAAGCATTCTCATGCATTCTCATGAGAATTCAGGTTCTGACTGAGGATAATCTGGAATACAATTGCATATATAGCATGCAGTAGCAATAAAAGCACATAATCATGCAATCACATAATTATTGCAATATAAAGCATGCTAGCATATAATGCACATAATCAGATACAACATGTAATCTCATGTGATATCAAACAATCAGGCAGACTCAATCTACCCCGCTCATCAACTTCTATCCAAATCCAGAAACTTAAGCTCTGATACCACCTGTTGTGGGGACCCAGGTTGCTAATCTTATCTTAGGGTAATTTATTATAATTAACAATTAATCAAGTACTTAAAAGAATTAAAGAACCAAGAGCTAATTTTTTTTTTTTTTTAAAACTACAGTGTCTCGCTCGCTCGGCGAAAGTTGCCCGATCGAGCGAGCTCAAACTAAAACTCTCGGGTCCAGGGATTCTTGGCCTCGCTCGATCGGTGAATTTCTACCGATAGAGCGGGCACAAAACTTGATTTCTCTGCCTTGCACAAAAAGGGCCTCGCTCGATCGGTGAATTTCTACCGATCGAGCGGGCTACATTTTCCAGAAAAAGCAGTACAGATTTTTGCTGTCCAAACTTGAAACATACAAACACATACTCTGATACAAGCTTCAAAATAATAAACATGCAATCTAATAACATCTGATAAGCTTTCCTACACAAGTTACACATGTAGTTAACAACTTATACAACATTCTTGTATTCTTTTCTAACATGTTTATCCACTCAAAGTACATGTCTTGCTGCTACAACCCGTATCCTCACATGCTAAGACTCTATCTCGAGTCATCACTGTCTCTTCTGACTAGCTCCTGCCCCACCTATTGCCATGCACACATACAAAACAAAGCAATAGCCGGATACCTCCGGTGAGAATAAATCCCAGTATAAACAACATAAAGAACGAGATAATAAACGTGAATGCAATGCATATGGCAAAAGAGGCTATCAAGATGATATCAATCGAATATAAGTTCTTTGGGATCCCGAGGAAATAAAATCTTTAACGAACACCAACTCACCAATCGAGGTGAAGTTAAATACTTTATTTCCTCTTACTTTGGTGCAACTATAGTAAGTCTTATGGCTCTGGAAGTAAGTCTACAATCCATGCCACTCAACTACAGCCCTCCAAACGTCATATGCACTCTAGGCTTTTCAACCCTCTGTGCTTTTCAGGCTGAAGTTCAAGATGAATGCAACATGTTCTGTATGAATTAAATGCTATAAAACATCTTGAACAACTAATCACATAAGCATGTAAAGCAATCAAAGCATCTAATCACATAAAATACATAATCAACCAAGTATGTGATTAACAAAGGAATACTCAAAACGATAGCTATTTCGAGTGTTCTATCCCATCTGGATTCGCTGTCATTTATACCTTTCAATGTCGAGTCTGAAAGTACTTTAAATCTGCAATGACATCAATGATAAATTATATCAAAAGGTTGCTTAATTTCTCAACTCAATCTCAAGTGAAATGCTAGCAAACCTTGCTTCAACTTTGTCACGGTTCGAAGACTACGTCTCGAGTCGTCAATCTTGTGCTAAGATCTGAAATGATATGTATACAATCTCACAAGATCAGATTTCAACTCCTATCATACTTTGTTTAGTCAATATAGCAAAGTCATGACAATATGCGACTCATCAGCGTAACGGCTAAACACCGGCAATCCAAACCGTAATCAACTCAATCCAACAAGCATATAGATCATAATTCCCCAACATATCAGCATGTCTATACACAACCAAGAATAATCAGAACTTGGGAATTTTCGAAAGAACTTCAATAAATCATATAAAATCTGAACAACAGTCTTTTTCAGAACCGTCTGCGAATATGTAATCGATACAGCTCATAAATGCTTATATCTTAAAAATCATAAATTTCCATCTTCAACATAAACATAAAGTCTGATAAAGATGAATGAAACTTGTACCAAATCGAAGGTCTCGGAGCGGTGATCGCATATATATATTTATCTGGAATTTCTGACAACCGGAGCGCGAGTTATCGAAGCTTTTTCGGATCCAAAAATGGAGTTTTGAGGGTTTCAGCCGTTATTCCTTTTCTTTCTGCTGAGTACACGTTAAAATGGTAAGGAAAGCAAGTGGTTTGATGTTATATATCGCATATTTGCACTTTAGTCCCTGAACTTTTGGCTATTAGCAATTCAGTCCCCGGAAAAGCGATTTAATTCAATTTCAATCCTTTTCAATTTAAGAATATTAGAATTTAATTCTAAACTCTAAATATTCCCAAATTAAATATTCTCGGATTAAAATTAAATAATCCCGGGCCTTACAGCAAGGATTTGGCCTTTGCTCAAAACCAAGATTCATTCAAACAAGGTAACCTTCCTAAACCTCCTGCAGCCCTTAATTCAAAGAAATAGTCAAAATACATTAATCATGTCATCATCCTTTATAAGAAATGGAAGATTAATAATAAAAAACTGGTTCCAAATAGAAGATGATCATGAATATGATACATTTCATGAATATCATTTAAATACTTCTGATTTAACCATATTTGAATCAATTTATCAACTAAAATTTGTATTAATAACCCATGAATGGAACCAAACTAATATGAAAACATTTATCTGTTATAAATGAATCAGATCTGTAAATCCATGAATCAGATCTGTAAATCCATGAATAAGAAAATTCATAAGAATTTTAAGAATTCCGCAACCTGGTATCAGAGCTTAAATAAAGCAGATTATTCATGTCTGGATTAACTTTAGATATTGAGATTAAAAATTTATTTGATAAAATAATCTTACTAAAATATTTACGTCAAATAGATCAATTATGAAATAAAATAAAAGATCTCCAAACCTTTTATTTCAAAAATCATAAAAAAGAACATTTATCAAGCAACTGGAAAATGATAATTCAAATTTCTGAAAACGATGAAATTGAAGACATAACAATATGTTATGAATAAGAACAAACTTTTTTATCGAAATCCGATCAACAAAAACAAAATAATAAAAGTAACAATTTTTACTAAATGGAAAATGTATGAAAATACAAAAATGAATATCTTTAATTTATATTCTCAAAATATAAATTTTGATATAGAAAATTGTGAAAAAAAATTGAAAAATCTTAAAAATTGTCAATCTTCAATTGATAGTTTCGAAGATTTTCAAAATTTATTAGAACAGATAGATTCAACAAAAAGGCTTTTAATAGCCTTAAGAAAATTAAAAAGTTCTATCATCTGTTAAAATGACAGAAGTAACAATTCCAAATCAAAACAGTCAGATCGATGAATCTGAAGAAAACCAAGAGTATAATTTGAATATTATATTCAATCAAAGTAAGTTTGCTGAAATACAGAAAACAGGATTTTCTAATTCAAAAAAAAATCTAATAGACCAACCAGGAATACTAAGTAAGATTTCAAATTTTATTAATCCCAGAAAAAATTTAATTTATTATTCGATTCGTACAAAAGAACGATCTTGTAAAATAAATAACGAATCAAGGTCTAATACTCTGAAGTTATTAACAACTCAAGATATTAATACCATCATGGCAAAAGCCAGTGAAAAAGAACGATCTGAACTGAAATATGTTCATATTGGAGGAATTGAAATAATAATATCAGCTCACTACCGAGAAGGAATAGATAGACCAATTGAAATAACAGTTTGTGACAAAAGAATACGTAATTTCGAGGATTCTATCCTTGGAAAAATTGAAGGAAATTTATGTTACAAAAAGATGAAATTTTGTATTTATCCACAATACAATATATCTCTTTTTGATAAAAACATAAATGACGTTTTAACATTAGATTATTACTTTTATAGAAATAATCTTATGTTAACAGAAAACCATCCGATCAATATAAACTATGTTGTTGGTTTAGCAATAAGTAATAATTCTCAAACATGAATAATTTCAACAAAACCAACTATTTCTGTTGAAAGAATGTTTGAAAATATTACAAGAATTGAACACCCTCGAAAAGCATTTATTGAAGAAATAAATCCCTATAAAAGATGGAGTTCAGATGACCTCCAAATCACAAAACAGTCTGTACCAAGAAGATCATTATCATTTGCTAGAAATGATGAAGATATTCTTGATAAGATTGGAACCATGAATCAAAATATTCTTAAAATTAAACAAGCTATTGTTAATGAGTCAACCTCATCGCAATGACGTCCTTAATAAAATTAAAAAAAGATCTAGGAGATTTAGAAAATAATATTAATAAGATCAATCTATCAATACAAGAATTAGAGAAGAATTTCAAAGAATATATTGATTTAGCAACGACTAGATTAATAATTGAACAAGAAAGACATAGTAATGAAATATTAAACTATCTTAAGGAAGTTCTTCCAATAGATAAAGGAAAAAGAAAAATGAAAGAAGAACCACCATTCAAAATTGAATCATGGTATAGAAATCTTCTTAGTTATGGCAAACATAAGTATGGAGATGTTTAGTGAAATCGACTCATCTAATTTTGAACAAATAGGAGTAAATACAGAAAAATTATATCATTCACATCAGGACTCAGAACAATACAGAGATATGGATATTTCAGAATCAGAATCTGAAGATGATTCTAGACCACGATTAAATCTACGAACGAATGTAGAAGGTAGTGGTGGAAGAGATGATGAAGAATTTAAATATAACAGAGACCAATACTCTGGATCTTATAAAGATGTTAGAGATATTCTTAGATAATCAAAAAAATCAGGATTTGTGAAACAAAATATCTTAGATTTAGGTTGTTCAACAGCCAAAGAAAGAAAATCAAAGATAGATCATTGGGCAAATGAACTATCAGTACAAATTCAATTAACACCGTTATTAGACAAAAGTGAGAATATTCAAGTTTTAACTCATGGGATGATAAAAATGACACTGGTAGGAGCAGTAAGAACTTGGGCTGAAAACCTAGTAATTACTAATCTACCACAAGGAATGACAGGGCATCGATATTTCGAACTATTTGTTGTTGCCTTGTACCAAGAATTTTTAGGAGTTTCTAATAATGATGCTAATTTGGTAGCTAATAATATATAACAAAATAGAGCAATCTTTATATTAGATAATATTAAATTATGCAATTTATGTTACTTAGAAAAATTTATTTGTGATTATGAAACAAACTATTATCAATTAATAGATGCTGATAAAAAGGAACATTATAAACTAATTATTTTTAATAAGATACCTAATATACCTATACACAGTAAAGATGAATTCTTAACTAGTCCTTATGCTAAAATTTTAGGAGGAGCTATTAAATTCATCAAAGACATAATAACAAAGAAATGTCATGAAGTAACACTAAATAAAAGAATCTCTAAATCCTACAAACAAAACAATAAACTTTGTTGTGACAAAATGGAATTCACAGTAAAAGAATACGGTTGCAAAACAAACATGTCACACAAATATTTAAAACGACAGAAACAGAATAAATTTAATAAATCTTATAAATCTTTTAATAAGAAATTTATTCCCTATAAGAAAAAGAAATTTAAAAAGAATTTTTTCAGAAAACCTTATAAAAGAAAATTTTATAAAAAGTTTGATAACAAAAAACCACCTTGCCCAAAGGGTAAAGGAAAGAATTGCATATGTTGGTTGTGCAACGAAGAAGGACATTATGCGAATGAATGTCCAAAACGAAACGAAAAGAAAAATAAAATTAAACTTCTTGAAGAAATATATACTATTGGATTATATCCCGTAGAAACAATTGAATTTTTATCCGACGATGAAAATATTTATTATCTTGATGAATCAAGTGAATCGGATTTTGAATCCGATTCCACATTTGATAATTCAAGAAATAATAATGATTAAAATAACGACAAGGGCATTTTCGGAAAGATAAATATAGGGAGTAAATTGAAAGTTATGTTTGATTTAGGGAGTTATCTACAAGTTGCCCTCAAAATAATGCTCCCACTTTTGAATAAGAAGTTGATGTAACCAAAATTTTACCTCGTGTTCCATTTGGTAGAACGGATCTTTCAATGTAAGGACCCGATGATAATTACCTTATTATTTGGCTAAGTTTGATATTAATTATTTTTAAAGTGATGAATTAAAATAATTATGCCAAATAATTAAATTGTGTTAAAAATATGTATTAGAAAATATCGGTGTATAAACGGTATTAAAAATACATATTTAATTTTATGGCACACATGAGTTGGAATTAAATTGATCGGGTCAAGTTTTGGACTCAATTAAATAAAGAAACACACACATACAAATAAATATTGAGCATATCATCCTTAATCAGGCTCTCAATATCAAAGGTTTGCGCGGACATTGTGTTGATAAAGTTTGTGAAGTCATGAGTGGAAAGAGCTGGGGGTTCAGGAGTTGTGAAATTCATAGCCCAATTGGATCGACATTCCCAGGGTGGTTGGGTTTAACAAAAAAATATCTGTTTGTCCAGCCCTTGTGTGAGCTAGGATTACCCCTCAAAAATGGGTATTCGGGTCGCATGGAAATGTAAAAATGGCCCGAGACAGTTTTCTTAATTTGTAGGAATTGGATGAAATTTCCTATGTCTAACGGAATTCTGAAAAAACAGAATAGGACAGCTAGGGATAAGATCGAACTAAAGGAATTCGGGGACAACTTACTTGGACAAACGCAAAAATATTGACATAGGTATGACACGCAGCTCGGAATGGGAAATCTTAAACCCATCTTCACTTGATCTAGGATGAAGCTCAAAAAGTCAGGGATGGTTTGTGAGCTCGGTCTTTACGGCTCGGGATTATAAGGTCATAAGTATCGGGCATGCCCGATCTCTCCCTAATGAGGGGACCTAGGTTAGGACTTAGATGGGAGGCCAATACCTCAAACCATTGTTTACCCTTAGCAGATAATTGGGCTTCGTCCGACCTAAGTCTGTGCAGTCGCTTCAATTTTTCCTCTTGAGTCTCAGATAAATCCAGATCTGAGCTTGGATTATCAGAGTCAGAGGGCTCGGGGTTGTTATGGGGAGAGTTGGGTGCTTCAACAAAATCTACTATTTCTTTAACCGAAGTCTCATCCGAGGAGGACATATTAACTAACCTAATGAAAGGAAGGTAAGACTTACAAGTGGAAGGGTTGTAGCTCGGGAATGATACAAACAAGACGGGAGTAGGCAGTCCGGGTCGGGCGAGCTCTCGAAATTTTGACATCGTAATAGTGCAAGTGAAAGGTGAAAATCAAAATTTTTACTGACCTATTTATAGAGGTGGTGAATGGATCTAGAACGTTGATTGTCACCTCTATCTACGGCTCAGGACGGGACAAGTGAAGGCTATCTAGCTTCGGGAGGTGAACCGTTAGAAGGCATATGGGCCGTTCGTTGAAAGAACATCGCATGGATCCTGATCTGGGCCGTTCAAAGGAAACACATCGCGCGGATTCAAATCTGGATTGTCCAAAAGAATCATGAGGAGTTCGGGGTCCGGTCTGCATTATTGGTCTAAATTCATTCTTCTTTTAGATCAGTTAGGGAGGTACTATTGATACCCTGTGAAAATATTTTAACCCGAACTCGTTCCTTATGGGTTTATGAGGGTTGGTCCAATTATGGGATTATTATTATTAGGCAAAATCCAACCCAGTTTTCTACCTGTTAGGTCTTGACATGGACTGGGCAGTTATTAATGGGCCGGCCCGAGCTGGGGGCCCAATGGGCTGGGCATGCTTTTCTAGTTTAAGTGGGACTCGGATGCATTGAAGATAAGTTTGAACATCTCTAGATATTCATGAGATAGGGATAAACTTAAGGGTGGCCCAATGAATGAAGAGTCCTACTACAGGACATGTTATAGTTCGACTAGGTAAATTACTCTATTTTTTCCTATAAATACAGGTACTGTGATGATTATACTCATTCCTCAACACTCATTCTCACTTTTACATTCATGCAATCATATTCTCTTGTTCATCATACTCTCTGCCTTCAAAACACTGACTAAGAAATCGAAGGGATCACATCGAAAACACCTTCGACGTCCCCTTGACCTAGCTGTTGCTTGTGCATAGTTCATTGGTACCCGACCCGACTTGCTTCATAAAGGAGTTGGAGGATCCATTCTACCAGACCAAACCCGAGGTAAAAAATCGACTTCATCAAAAGTCATGAAATCTTTTGAAGTATTTTATACATGAACGAGTTTTCATCAGCTTTAGTACGCATGACTGTTGGTACGAAAGTTTTGAAGAGAATGAAATGATGATAATGAGGTTATGTTATGACTTATGATGATGTTTCATGATGAGGATACAGTATGCATGAAAAGAATTTTGATGTTGCATGTATTCTTGTGGTAGCAATACGAGATTGGTACTCCGGTTTGAGCTCCAGAGGGGCCCTTCCAAAAGAATGAAATTTTAAGCGGCCAAGGCCGAGATGTCAGATGAGGCGCATATTTGCCAAGGCCAGTATGTTTCATATGCTTGTTGTACAATGACCGTGAACACGGGAACCTAATTTGCTCATAAAAACTGGTTACCATAATTTCATGTACCTCATCACCCAAAACGAAGAATTTTACTCCTTATGTTTTAGCATGATGTGTATTTTATATTTTGAAGTCCATAGCATGTCAAACCTTTTATGAGTATATTTTGAGATTTAAAAAATGCTTGTTGAGTCGTTAGACTCACTATACTTGATCGGTGCAGTTAGATTTGAGATGTTATATGCTTGGGTGGAAAGGCTGAAGAGTCCTAGAGGCGAAGGCATTGCATGACACGACAGTTTCGAAGCTCTGACGTTTTAAAGCAAGAATTTTTTCATTTGTTTATTGTTCTTTAGTTATTAAATTATTTGATGCACGACCCTTAGAGTCAGTGTTAAAAAAAAGTTTAGATTTTAGTATTTTCAATGACAGTCTCGTGACGAAGAGTTTTATTGATTTTAAGTTTTTATCCTTTATGTTGTTTATTTTTTTATGACAGTTTATGCATGGTTTCACGAATGTTTTAAAAATATTTTTCTTCACTTAGTTAATTTATTGAAACTCATGTTGCTTTGCTTTCTTAAGATTTAAATGTTGGTTCCAGTTTTCCATGTAAGTAATAGATTTTGGCGTGCTCGTATAAGTATCGATCGTTAACTAAAGGCTTGCATCCTTTATTTCAAATCTTTTACGCACGTTAGAGTCATGAGAATTTTTGTTATATTAATTAGATTTTAATTTAAATATCGAGTCGTTGCACTTGCAAACGTGATGCATGTCCTGCGCTTTTATATTTGAAAATTTTTCCCTCTCTTTTCCGCATCTTAATTCTTGAAAATGTTAAAAAAAAAAATACGGGACATCTCAATACTTGTCAGATTTCTGCCTTCGTGGTCCATGCTTACTCCATGGGGGTCGTTTTACGAGGTATTTGTTGTCATGGATCTGAAGTGTTTGGGCCTTGCTTATCCTCAGGGGCATGTAAGTAGCGAATTTCCCAGCAGCTTTGGTCGGAACTGTGGCCCATTCCTCTGATGCAGGACTGGGAGCATGGATTTTTTTGGACTTTTTGGTTGGTACTTCTTCTTGTCCGATCGAGAGGCTCATATTTCTTCCAAATTAACATATTTCTCAACCCGGGCCAGCAACTCAACGTAAGTGACGAGTGATTTTTTGATAAGCGATTTGAGTAAATCCTCAGTAGGAAGCCCTTGGATGAAAGCAGTGATGAGTAGATCGGTTGTGGCGGCTGGTACCTCGAGGGCTAAGGCGCTAATTCTTCGAATGTACGCTCGCAAGCCCTCTTGTTTTCGTTGTTTAACGGCAAATAGGCTAAAAGTAGTGGCGGGGTGCTTGTTTCTACTAGCGAAGTGTTGGAGGAAAGCTTTACTGAAATCTTTGAATTCACGAATGTCCCTTGGATGGAGTAGGTTGAACCACTGTTAGGCTGGCTTTGTCAGAGTAGTGAATAATACCCGACACTTAATTGGGCAACGTTTTCGAAACGAGATAGGTGTTCCACCGGGTTTCCCTTTCCATCGTATTCCCCAATGTGCGGGAACTTGAAGTTTTTGGGGAGTTCCGCCGCTAGTAACTCGGAGAAGAAAGGGATGTTCCAGACCAGCGCTGTTGGATCCCCGTTCTGCTTTTTCTTCAGAAGTTCCATCTCTTCTTTTAGTTTTTTTTTTTAATTTTAATTGTGCATCTTGATTGGGAGGTGGTGGGTTTGCCCCATCCCTCCCTTCCAACGGTCGTTCCACGGTGGCAGTGATTAGTTGAATGAGTTCCACCGGGTCGAGGGTCGGGTTTCCTCCATTCTCATTACTAGGGTCTTCGAATCTTGTCATTTCGACTCCATTTCTTCAAATTCTCACAGACTACGTGTGAGACCTCGATTCTAATTGTCTAATCAAGAGTTAATCCTATCGATAATCAAACAAGATCCAAAAGTTAAGACATTAAATTTTTTTTTTAAAGAGGTTGCGCTCGATCGCATGAACTCGCGCGATCGAGCGCACCATCCAAGCCTCAAGTACTGCCGGAGACATTTCAAGTGTTGCGCTCGATCCGATGAACTCGTGGGATCGAGCGCACCAATTCTTGCAATGACACTGCCTCAACAATTTGAAGGGCCATGCTCGATCCTACGAACTCGTGCAATCGAGCGCGCCCTCTGCCCAGAAAAACATCAAAAACAGGGCAGTTTTTCTACAATTCAAACCACCATTCAAATCTAGAAATTACAACATGCAAACATCAAAACAGGGTAGTTCTAGAGTTATACAATCTCAAACTATTAGAACATGCTTCAGTCTAGCTTATTCAATGCAATAAAATACATACAAGTTCGAATACAATCTAAGTTCGATTACATATTCGACTTCTACAACGACAAGGCCTCACTCTATCAACTCGACCACCTAGCCATGCGATCTCTGACTCGGTCCTGTCCCACCTGTTGCCAAGCACACATACAAAGACAAGACAACAGTCGGATAATCCGGTGAGAATAATATTTCCAGTAAAAGAGACTAACATGCAATATCATTCAAAACATCAACTAATGATATATAAACTCAAGCATGATGCACAAGTCTTAGTCATGTACTTCAATAAAAAATCTAAAATGAAATGCATGACTTTAAATCTGGGATTATCAAGTCTGGATAATCAAAAGGTAATCAGTTCTTCTCTTCCTCTATTGGGATCCCGAGGATGAACTATCACACAAATCGCACCAACCCTCTCCTCGGGATGGATAGTGTATAATTCAATCCTCTAGACTTTGGAGCAACTATAGAGGGTTACGTCGGTCATTGCAGTAAATCGCCTGCCAATGCCCCCTACTATAATTCTCAGATCGTCTAACTCAAAATGAATGAATTCAAAAGGCTCAATATGAATGTAAATGCAAGCATAACTCATTCAATAATCCAAGTAAATCAATTAACATGCAAGTATGTGATTTCTTCGGAACACTCGAATCAAGTCGGCTTCGAGTTAATCGTTTCATTCAAGTCTAAGTCGTATTATACCTCTTCCAAACGTCGATGCTCTAACCTGGAAACAACAACAATATACTCATGCAAAATTCAATCAAACTTCCTAGTCGATAATAGGAGAATCGATACTATACCGGCTACAATCTCTAAAACTATACAACTCCTGCAACCTTGCAACTCAACGGCCTTCAAACGAATTTGCAAAAAAAAGTAATAAAGGCTCGAGATCAATATCGACAATCCAACTCGACTGAAAACGGCTCAATTCAAATCAAACCAAACCAAACTATAGCCCAAAAACTCAAACCGGCGGCATAACGGCTATATTCTGATCAAACTAAAACCGCAGACGGCAAAATATCAATCCAATAAACTCAAATCAACCAACATTCAACCATAACAATCTGATTCCAACAAATCACAAAACTAAAACTTTTGAATAATTTTTCAAAAATTATAACAAATCCGAACGACGCTCTATTTCGAAACCGAAAGAGAATAAACGATCAGAACTCTGTCAAGAACAACATAACCGAAACTCGATCGATTCTAACGACATTCGAAAATAGAAGTCTAGCTGATCGAAGAAAAACTTACTATAGAACGAAGCTCTCGCAGCCGTGATCGCTAATCTGTCTTTAGAAATAAATTCTAATTGATGGATCGAGTTCGGGAAGAAATCTGGAAGCTTGAAGAGACGTTGGAGGCATCTTCAATGGAGGGAGGAGGCGTGAGGGAGGTGATGAAGTGAAGAGAAGAGTCAACACTTGCTTAAAAATCTAACAAAGTCCAAAATTGCGTTTTAGTCCCTGAAAAATCCAAAATTTGCAAAAAGGACCCTGCTCAAAATCAAGTCGGCTCTCGAACTCTGTAATCTCTGATTATCTCAAATAAAGTCAATTAAGATAAATTCGGGGCGTTACACTACACTAATTGATGTAACCAAATTTTACCTAGGGTTGGGTCTGGTAGAGCGGGTCTTCCAATCATCCAATACGTGGGTCGAGTCGGGTAGATAGTGCTCTGCATAGAAAAAAAAAGGTTAGGGGGCGCCAAATGTGTGTTCAGCGTGACCCCTCCTATGCCTAAGTCAGTGTAGAAGACGAATAACGTAATAAAATTGAGAGAACAAGAGAATATGATAGAGTGAATGCGTAAAATCATAAAAGATACCTAATATTTATAGAAGTAGGAGGTGTGGTTACCTCGTAGGAGTAGAATTCTTATGGGAGTATAACTCTACGAGGTAGAAGACTGATACCGGTAGGACTATGTTGCCGTGGCGACTAGGATTCTGAACCATCCTGATAGTCTAATCGTAAATTCAAGTTTATCGGGATCTCTCTTTATCTTTTAGAGATCTTTCAAGTGTATCAGATATTGTTGCGTCATTAGCGGGACTTTCCACACTGGGCCCGAGTCGGCCTTTTATCCTACTCAGACAGGGTTCGGCCGAGTGGGCTCAGCAGCCTGAGCTTTAACTACAAACTTATATTTTTATATTGCTTTGGGCCTTCATAAATTTAGGTTTTTCCACATAATATGGCTTAGTGAATTCGAGGCAATTTTCCCTACCCAGATCTTTTTTTTGGTACTAGGGGTGTTTTTCACATGCAATGCGTATTTTCATTAAAATGGGGTCGACATAGACGATATAATGGTGCATCTTTGAGAAACATGCAGAATTACTTCGGATGAAACATAAATTAATCATAAATCAGTTCGTGAAACCCAAAATTGACAATAAACAACTAACAAACATTGAGTTTTAATTACTTATTAATATTAATTATCGAATGATTATTTACAAAATAAAACTTAAAGCTTACACGAAAATATAATCTATAATATTTCAAGTTGTGAAATAATTTTATAAAAGAGAGCTAATTATTTGTACATTTGCCAATCGCCGTTGTATACATTCTAAAAAATTGATCATGAGATCGAAGGCCCAATGGAAACTCCTAATTAACCCGACCCGTTTATATCAGCCCGATTTATAGGGTTCGGGCAAAAAGTACCCGACCCGAAGTCCCCGTGTTTTTGTATTTGTATTATGGGCGGAAAGAAAAGTATAACTACTGAAAGTGACTGGAGCTGATAGCCACAACTTACTTCTACTCAAACCCCGCCGGAATTCAGATTCTCCCCATACTCGCCGTTGATCGGACCGGAGATTATTCAGATCATCGGCCTTCGGTGGTCTCCCATCGGAGAGTTGATTACGAATCATTTCTCGATCTCTCGATTGGCGTCTTTGATCAGGTAAATGGTTACGCTCTCTCCCCGCCTTTTTTTTTTCTTTCAAATTTTCTTTTTCGAACTTCTGATTCTTTTGATGATTCTCTCTGATTTGTGGAAATCTGTCGTTCTTTGAAGTAGAAAGTAAATATGGTTTGTGTAATTCAGATTCAAGTTTGATCAGTTACTGGCATGGGGGTTAATTCCTTGTTTTCATTTCATTTTGAATATCTTCTGAAGAACGAAGGGTTTTTGTGTTGTTCGGTGTAGAATAGAGATTATTTGTTCGTCCTTTTTCTTGTTTTCCGGTAGAATCTATGGTGTCCGCTGCGCAGTGTTCTTCGTTGGCAGAAACTTTTGAATCATATATATGAAGTGCTTTATTTGCCCTCTAATTGGTGTTGCAAATTAATGTACAGTTTCTGTTGTATTTTCTTGTTGTTTCTTGTGAATTGATTGAGGCTTTGTAAATCTTGATCGAATTTGAACCTCCGAATTTGAAATCATCTGTGATAATTGAATATTGTCGACAGATTCCATGTTGAATTGCTTGTTCGAAATGGCGCGCGATTCTAAGTATTTCAAAATGCATTGAATGATGCATCTTCTAAATAAACATATTCTTGTAAATCTTGATTGAATTTGAACCTTCGGAGTTTGAAATCATCTGTGATAATTGAATATTGTCGACAGATTCCATGTTGCTTGTTTCGAATTAAATGGCGCGATTCTAATAGTATTTCAAAATGCAGTGAATGAATCGTCTTCTAAACAAATTCTAATCTTCCTTCTATAGCTAGTGCGTTTCATTTGCATAAAACATTGCCATTAATCTGAAATTCTTGTTGGAAGTACGTTTAGTAAGTTCGATTAATTCTTCATTGGAAGATCAGTCGGATTTGGAAAATAAACTAAGGGAGTGCTACTATGGCTGAAATTACACCGCAAGCTACTACGGCTGAAATTACACCGCAAGCTACTACGGCTGAAATTACACCGCAAGCTACTATGGCTGAAACACCGCAAGCTACTACGGCTGAAATTACACCGCAAGCTACTACGGCTGAAACACAACAAGCTACTAGGGCTGAAACACCGCAACCTACTATGGCTGAAACACCGCAACCACAACCACAACCGCAGCCGCAGCTTGAAATTAGGTTCAGAATTATGTATGGAAGAGAATTATTTCAGGAATTCTTCCCATTGTCAACTACTATTGATTCTATCAAAGAAAGGATTCTGTCTGAGTGGCCTCAAGGTTAATGTGATTCTTCGATCTGCTCTAAGTTTCTGTGAATTCTTGCCACAAAAAACCACTGTGCGCGCTAAACCATATCTAGAACTTTTCAAATAAGGCTTTCAGTTTGTTTCCGAGCTTGTATTTGACTGCTTCAGTTAAGTTGTGTTCGCTTAACGTTCGAAATTTATATATGTTTCTTTTAGATCTAACAACCCAACCAACTTCCGTGGACGATATAAGATTGATGCATGCTGGGAATCCTCTAGCGAGCGGAAGGACAATTGGTGAACATAGATTCTTAATCATTCCCGGTGATGTTGTCACAGTGCTTGTAATTGTGCTTCCTCCTGAATTCAGACGAAGGGCTGTTGGTATGTGCTTCGTTCCCAGCTCCATTTAATAACAAAATCAATTGTCCCTATTGTATATATCTATGTATATGTTAATATACACACACACATATCTTCATATCTTCCATGTTCATCTCTTAACTTCATCGTTTGGTGGTCAATGAAATGTAATTCTAGTAGCTGAATTGGTGTTTATGATGGGTTTCTTTCTTTCTTTCTGGATGCAAGATACAAGTCAGGATTCGAGGATTGGTTGCACAGCTTGTTGTAACTTGCTTTAGAACGGAACTCAAATACTTGATGCATGCGGGGAGTTGAAGGCTCTGGCTGGCGAATGTGAATCCAACACAACACTACTGGTTTTGAAATCTTGACATACATTGTGTTTTTTTTAGATTGAATGATCAAAGACAAATTAACTGGGAACTTAACACTTTCTTTGAATTTTGTGGTTACGGACAAATATATGAAACATGCATATACATCCAGTGGTTGTGTCCTTAAATTTCTTTCCGAAGATAGTCGAGTATATAGATGACCCACATGAATGAACCAAGTTGGATATATGTTGAGAATCTGCTAGAAATTTATATTAGTACAATATGGTTATGAAGGAGGAGTGTGGGTCCGTATGACATAAATATCAATCAAACTTGCTTGGGAAGGTATTGGGACGTAAGAAAATGATATATGTGTACTCTTAATTATTTTCTGGTTCCAAAATGCCTTTTGCCTTCTTGTTTGATTGGGTGCTCCCGTGTGAAAAGAATCTTCTTTTGAAATTTTTTATTTGATTTGATTAAATGTTGTGCAAGTCCCAGACACACTCTAGGTCTCTGCCCGATGACTTCTGGCCATGGAAAACCAAAATAGATTTTTATTGTTGTAAATTATTAATTATTAAATTAATTAAATTAAACAATTCAAAAGTGTGAGTTTTCAAACAAGGAATTATTTGTAGAAGCGAAAGTAAGTCAAGTAACCGTTGACTAAAAAAATATATGCTTGAGCCTAACTATTCACACAAACTTAAATAGTACCCATGTGTTGATCTGCGTTTAATCTATTTATTTTATTACAAAAAAATTTTGTGATTTTGCGTCATGGATTAATTAATTTTGTTAAGCGAATATTTTTTCAATCTCATTTATGTAAAAATATTAATTTTTATCTTATATATTGATTATATCAATTTATATATCAAATATAGATTTATGAGACGAGGATTTTATTTTATTACGGTGAATATATAATAATAAGAAGTTGTGAGTGAACACTTAAAATAATCACGAGTTTTGACAGATCTTTGTCTAGAAAAGGACACGTGAAAAAGAAAAGAAAAAGAAAAAGCCATAAGGTTCTTTTCACTTCTTCTCAAAACAAAGTAGACTCCACTGCAGAAGACTTGTTTATGGTCTACTGCAACCAATAAAATCTTGTTTTTTTTCTGAGGAACTTGCGATCCAAGAATTGGCGAACCTCGAAATTTCACATTATGAGCAGTGGGGTGGACCAAGAAAATCACGCCTTTTCTGATTATGAAATCCGTCTCTGCGATTTCTGCAACGAATCGAAGGCCCTTTTGTACTGCCGGGCCGACTCAGCAAAGCTCTGTCTGAATTGCGACCGTGAGGTGCACTCCACGAACCAGCTATTCGCCAAACACAGCAGATGTCTCCTCTGCGATTCGTGCGACTCTTCGCCGGCATCGATATTTTGCTACTCAGAATCTGTTGTTCTTTGCCAGAACTGTGATTGGGAGACCCACAAAGATGTGAGGTGTATTCACGATCGTCGCCCGCTTGAAGGGTTTAACGGATGCCCTTCTGTGAGTGAGCTGCTGAATTTTCTTGGGTTTGAAGAATTGGGGAAGAAAAGTTTGGTTCTTGGTGATGAAAATGATGAGGGGTGGACGGATCTGTTGGTTTGGGAGACACCTTCGATAGTGAGTATCGATGATTTGATCGTGTCCAATGATTCCTCCGATTCTGGACATAGTTTTCAGGCCATGGGGGTACCACCTTTGCCTAAGGTCCTCTCCTTGCCCAACTATTTTACTTCCTTTGGTTAACGTTTCTCATCATGAAGTTCTGATTTTTTTCTTCAATACCGTGGGAAGTGTGGAGGTTTAAGACTTTGGACTGAGAAGATGTAGATTAAAAAACCACTTACTGTTTTTTAGAGGTATTTTTATTGAAAAGAGCAGCACCGATTAGCGTTTGGATATTGAAAAGTGCCTTTTTATTTTTTTAGATAGAATTAGAAGCAGAAGCTCAAAAGTATTAGAAAAAAATTCTAGATTCTAAAAAAACCACAGAACAATACACCTTTCAAGAAAAGCACTCTGTTAGCTTCTCCAACCAAACGGAATCTCCTAAGCCCATGCACTGCTGCGTTATAATATTCTATATTCTTTGTTTTTTTGGATTAGGAGGAGGGTTTGCCTTGTTGCACTGCATTAGTTTTTCCTAGTAGTGTAGTCTATCAAGGATGAGTGTGAGATGTTATCTCGTTCTTAATCCTAACCAGCTGTCATTGAAGCTTAGGTTAGTGATGAGGCATGAAATTAGTGTAGAATGTAGAAGATGGTGTGGCAGCTGTAAAGCAGAAGATGATAGATAAGAGTACTGCTCGTGGCTGTAAATCTTTTTTCTCCAGATAAATCGGTCTTTCTTTTGATCCTTTCTTCTACATTATTGTCCATGCAAAGAAAACATTGTTACATTGTTTTATCTGGTAAAACGTGAACCATGTCTATGGCTTTGAGTTTACAAAGTCTTTCATTATTGCAAGGTGCTACTTGATGACTTAGTTTGTGTGCATCTGATATATGATAGTGATTTTTTTTTATCTTTTCGGTGACTTAGCAGTTTCTAGAATTTTTTGGGCGCGCTATTAGTTGTAGGAGTATGGTTAAATTGTGTATATGAACTAAAAATTGCAATTTGCAAGGTTCTCACTTCTCAGGCTATGTTCACTTCTATCATTAAACTCAATATATTCCAATCATACATTTCTAATAATATCTTGTTGTGATCGTTTTCCTCCTTTAGTAAACTTGACCTCTCATTGGGTATTGTTGCTTGATTAGAATCGAAATGCCACATGTGGTAAATATAAAGAAGAAATACTTTGCCAACTTCGTGAGATGGCGAAGGCAGAACCCAGCTACAGTAGTTGCCTGGAATTTGTTGACTCTCATGTTGAATTTATACCGCGAGCACCCGAAAAGTGTGAGTTGATGGACAAGTACTACAGTCCAGGCATGGATAATAACGCAGCGCCAACAGTTCCTTCATACGAGGTAATAATACTCTCCAGTGAGATAATCAAGTGAGCAATGATGGTCTTCTATGAAACAGTGATAGGGAATATGTGATTTTGCTATTTGTTTGTAGACAAGTGCACATGAACAATGTGATTATACTGGCATAATTCGAGATCAGGGTTTTCATCCTCCCCTCGTTTTGAGTAACTTCATTGAAATAAACCATCTAGTGCCCGACAAAGATTCAGATGTTGGCGACAATTTGGGTACTGCAAGTGGCTGCCTCGAAATGCAGTCCGAAGTTCTTGCAGATTCCAACATGCTTCAAGTGATTTCTAACGGTGGTATGCGGGAGTTGAACAGCCAAGAAAGGGACTCTGCGATCTCACGGTATAAAGAGAAAAGGAAAACTCGAAGGTAGAAACTTGTGATTTCTCAAATTGTAATTTGGTGTATCTGCAACAAATATCTTGTGCAAACCCATTCTGCTAGTTCGGTCTTGTTCTTTTTTGCTAATGAGCTTCACCCTTGTCAAAACATGATAAACTGACCAATGCTTGACTTGCAGGTTAAAATAAAATGAAGAGTTATTAATAAATCATAACTCCCAATCTTTACATTATCTGAAAAGTAATTGTTTCCCATGGTTTGGCCTCCTCATCCTGATCATGACAATATATTGAAGGTCTGTCTGATTAATTTTTTAGCTTCTGTCAACAGGTATGATAAGCAGATTAGATATGAGTCGAGGAAGGTGCGTGCAGAAGGTAGGACAAGAATTAAGGGGCGTTTCGCAAAGATGGATCGCTGAAACAAAAGAAACGTACGGGGCAGCACATTTCGTGGGCGAAATAGCCAGCTATATTTTGTATAGGAAGAAGTTTGTGTCTAGTCTTGTAGTCTACAATAATCATGAAACACTGGTTTTGTTTCTTCCTCTGCCTTTGTATCTGAACGTGTACACAAACATACAGTTGTTGTATATCGATTTTAGTTGAGATGTATAATGTTATACTCGAGAATTCTTGTTTTCCTATGACCAATTTGTTGATGTTAGCCCACAAATTTGTAGTTTTGGAGCAACGTACATCTCCAGATGACCCATTGTGAAACATAAATAAATCGTATTTGAAGCTATAACGCGTATAGAAACAAATGGTGATTGGCTGTCTCTGTGAAATTCGCTACCAAGCACTTGGAAAACCATAAGGTCTGTAATGAATACGTTTCAAAGTTGCAACATTCTGCATGTAAATGTACACTGTTTATTTCCCAGAACCATCTGGTGATGGATTATGGAACCAAATAAAGATACACAAGTATTTGTTTGATCGAATATGAATCTGCACCTAAATATTGCACATCTGCTACCAAATAGGTTCGATCACGGGCCGCTACGTTCGATAGATTGTAGAGATCCACCTCATTCCTCGAGACAGCCAAGTGTCAAACCAATGGGCATAAGAGTTTGTGGTTCACTACGTTCGATAGATTGTAGAGATCCACCCCATTCCTCGAGACAGCCAAGTGTCAAACCAACGGGCATAAGAGTTTGTGGTTCACGAAAACCTTAAGCCTGCATCTGCATCCACTGTCCAAACAAAACCAGGCATATCCACCCTTTGTCCCGCAACCGTCCTGTAAACATAAAGTTTCCCAGCAGGGCAGCTTTCGGGCCTAGAATCTGGGGGTCCACTCTCGTCTATCACTTCAACATTGAGTCGGGGCATCTTCTGACCAAGTAACTTGCATGCTCCAACAGTTACCGAGCAAGAAGACATCCAAAGGGATCGCATTGTCTCCAGCTTCCCAGCATTGGCCAAGAGTGCCTGATCCCCAAACGGGCAGTCCATTATCTCCAATTTCCGAAGACTTTCACACCCAGACAACACATGATGGAGGCCCAAGTCGCTATTCCCAGCAAACGCAATAGAGAGCATCTCCAATTTCTTAGCATGTGTCCCAATACATTCAAATACTTTATCTGTGAGGAGGCCCGAGAGAGAAAGGCGACGCAGTTCCTTGCAGTTTTCTACAATAGCCCCAAAACCGTTATCCAGTGGTTCAAGGTTTAAGTAATCAGGGGCTCGAGGCTCGAGAATGCACAAACGGAAGCGGATCAAATTTGGGCGATTTTTTGCTATTGCAAGTAATGCAGCATTTGACATCTGGCGGCAGAAATATAAAACAGATTGAAGTTTGGGGCAGCCCTCTGATATAGCGACAAGCCCTTGTTCTGTCAAAGATACATTTGGTTCATTTCCAAAAGGATCTGAAGGAAATACACGAAGCTCTTGCAGGTCCTTGCAAGATGCAGCAATAGCTTCAAGACCGATGTCTTCTATGTAATCCAGAACCTGTATAATCAGTTCTTCATTAACTTGACAAAGGCGACATGCATGATAGATTGAAGGTTGCAAATACTAAGGAAAGGTAAGGAAACTATAAAATATGCTCAGAAAAACGAGTATGCCGCATCAAAATTATCCGCCGCGATTGCTCTAATATCAAACAATATCATCACATATCATCATCTAAAATTCCAATAGCAAAGTACATTAGATAACTTACCCACAGTCGCTGCAAGTTCGGGCATTGGCTAACAAGCTTGATGAGATCCATGCTTTGAATAGTGGCATAACTCAAATTCAAGGAAGTAATTCCAGAGCAAACACAATACATCGCTGGAACATATGCGGGAACCACATCCCAAAAACCTGACAAGCTTTTTAGTTGCTTGCAAAGTGAAAAGGCATCTGCCAAGTTTGAGAAGATGTCCGGGCGAATGTCAGCAAAGTATGCCCCAGTACCTAGATCAGACAACTGGGGTGCATGCTGAAGTAGAATAGGTAGCTTCTCAAGAGGCACAGCACGGTTTAGCCTAAGTGTTGTCAGATTTGGGCATCGCACAACCAACCGCTCCAAGACAGAAAAATTCACCTCTGACCCCAAGCAAGATATATTAAGAGACACTAGTGAAGAATAGTTGTCTGGAAAATGAGTTAGCCAATGACCACTCAAGTCCTCCACTTCACTCTCTCCCAAGTCTAATTCTCGGAGATTCCTGCATTTTATACAACGTCAATGGCTAAAAATTTTGAACAGTGCTAAAAAAATTTACAAGACATAGGAGTGAACACTTGCCACAATACCAAAAGCTTTCACAGGTAACCTAAACAACACGCTTCTCAAACAAGCTCTTGTCAAGGATAATTACTGTTCTAAGACAATCTCCATTATAATAATTGTACCAACTTTCAAATCATGGAAATCAAAAAATATGTCCTGTCATGTTAGCTCCTAGTAAATGCTTATTACAATTCCAAAATCTAACACTATAGTTAGTTATGCAACTCAAGTAAATTAAATAGCACAAGTCCTCATTCGTTACATTTCCAGAGCTGGCGCAATTATTACTCCCAAGAAAAAACATGTATAAATGTAGAACTTTGCTGAGCTAAACTCACACTGGAATAGAAAAAAACCAAAAATAGATGGAAATCAACTGAAAAATTGTTAGTGAATGTATGATGTGTTGTACTTGTTTCCTGTGATACAATACAAACAAGATGTGAAGAACCAAGCTAAGGTTCTAAGACTCAGAGTCTGGACCAACCACAAATATTACTAGCATAAAAATAATACAGGAAAAATTTTTCTGCCAGAAGAAACTCAATTAAATAGATGCGTTGTATCTTTTTTAATCAATTTGCACCTTAAGATTGGTAAAAGAAAATCTATCAAACAAGCACGTAAAGAAGCTCGACCATAAAGTCGCACTCGGCGCTCGCTCATGCATTCTCCAGTACAAGAAAGAATCAAACTTTATTTGAAAGATGCGTTTCTCAATGACCATGTACTGCTAAACAATCAGAAATCTCAAATTTATCAACCTCCCGCAGCCAAAACAGCGAGCGACTTAGCAGAACACCTAGAAGTTCCCCATCCACCTCAACACAACAAACCAAACGTTTCCCAGCATTACCACGTGATCCACTTTAAAACAAACAATATACATTCAACATGCAGTCAGAAAACAAACAAGAAATGAAGAAAAAAATAAGAACAATCCCGAGCAAAAAAAAATGAAAAAATAAAAAATCTCCACTACAATGCATTGACGAACATATCACCTGCAATTTGCGGCTATAGAAGCTAGACCTTCGGTGGTGAAACCTTCGCACGAAGAGAGCACCAAGACCTTGAAATTCTTAAACGACTTCGAGATCATCTCCAGGCTCTCATCACTCACTACCATCCGTTTAAGCTTGATCTCCTCCAGAAGGGGATAAGCTCCGGACATGGCGACAATCCAGGGGTACACGTAACCCCCCCAACCCTCCGGCACGAGGTTGTAGTCCGCGAAGTGCGGCTTCCCCTTCAGCTCCAGCACCCGCACATCTGGGAACCTCCGGATCACGATCTTCGGCGTCACAGCGTAGCAATTTCCAATGAAAATCCTCCTCCGGCACCACCTCTCGATCTCGAACCACGACTTGCACACCAACGAGACCGCGTTCCGATCCTTGTCGGAGCTCAGGAACGAGAAAACGTGCTCCAGAACCTCCTCCGGGAAGGCGTACGCCATGGAAATCGCAGTGTTTACGAGCCCTAGATCTGAGTTTTGTGGAGAGAGAAGAGTGGGGGCAGCAGAGATGCTACGAATGACCTGGGATGAGAGGCTTATTACAGAGCAGATAAGGTTTTTTTTATCATATTAAATAATTCATAATTCCCATCTTAACTCAGGTGTGGTCAGGATTTAACCGCGGTTCAAGTTAACGGCACACACGTTTGCCACTTCCCATCTAGCCGTTAGATTTGACGGCGGATCCCATTTAATTATTTTCGTCTGCCACCCAATTTAATCCCATTTTAGAACATTGTACGTACGTAACGTAATGTAATCCAAACTCCATTTCAATTTCTGGTTTTTCCAGTTATATATATATATACACACACTATATATTGCAGTTGAGTTCATTTGGTAAAATCTTATTTAAAATTATAATCACATTCTTATTGTATAAATTTATTGATAAAAGTTTTTTGATATGTCTAAGATAGTCAGTCTCTCTCTTTTTTTTTTTTAAGATGAGCTATAATTAATATTGAAATTTCTTAAATCCACATCCAAATAAAGTCAAAATATATGAAATTCTCCAAGAGGGTGTTCGATTTGATTGACTAGTTAAACTCTTAACAAATGGTTAGGAGTTCGATTCACTCTACCAACTATTTTTTGGGACGATATTGTCGCACAGGGTTTACTCAACGTGATTTACCTGACTAGATAGTTTACAAACTATTGCGTTAGTTCGAAGATTTATCCAACCCACTACGAAAAATAATGACGGTAGATTCTCACATCATTGTATATATAATAATCAATCTAAGCGTAGCCTTTGTTGTTTCGGATTTTAAATTCTTAATTTAGATACATTCGATATGGTTGGATAATTTTTGGACATGTAAATTAAAAAATTCTTTACGATTTATTCTTAAGTGTTTTTCTTCGTAACAATAGATGTTAAATCCTTGTTTCATCGAGTCATTTGAGTATATTTTAACTCAATTCAAACATAACATACTTAGGCAGTATTTGAATTTTTTTTTTCCTTCACAATTTTTTTAGGAAATATTTGGGATTGTTTATAAGAAGCATTTTTTTTATATATATTTTCAATTTTGTGAAGAAAAAAAAAACTTTCTAAAAATAATTTCAAACACTACATCATTTAGCTTCGAGAAGTACTCATGAAATATAGGAGCTAGAGGTCAGGTTGTGTGAAAATTTAAAGATAATTTAAAATTATCATATATTCTTTTCTAACTTCAATCAATTGTGTACCTCCTATCATTTGTAAGCGATATATACAAAATCAGATCTTTTTGGAATTGAAATTTTTTTAAAAAAAAAAAATTAATCTTCGTACATTAAAAATTACATTTGATTAAATCTATGAAATGCTTATAGTTATTATCTTTACAATTTAACAATGCATGAGCACCTTAGAAAATGTTCTTTTTTTTTTTTGTTTTTTTAGGCTTTTTTTTTTTGTATTTTTAATGGATATACAAAATACCCTTAATTAATAGCTAAATCAACTAAGCTACAAAGGACAAAACAAACATCTCAATTTCAAAAAAAAAAAAAAAAAAAAAATCCCCACTTCCCTTCCCTTCCCGCACATTTTCTCTAAAAGCACTTTCTATATTCAAAATCAAACTTCGGTTGTCATTGGTTTTTATTTTATTTTATCCACGTTCTTCTTTAAAATTTATCTTCCTTATTCGAAGAACTACAGAAAATGTTTTTCTAGATCATTTTTATTGGTTTTTTTATCTGATTAAATGTGAGTCGTTATTACATTACACAATGTATGCGTAGCTGCTAGGTATAATAATGATTAATACGATGATGATAATAATAAACAATAGAAATTTATTTGCTAAGCCCACGCTTGGCTCTCCGAGAATCTCTCGGCCCCTCGAGTGGAAATCTTATTTAGGGTTTATGAGAACATTAATTTGAGTTTAAAAATGACATAATCAACATACAATGTACTGTTGAAATTGAATTATTATTATGATTATTATTATTATTTTATAATGGACGGTGCACATGGGACTACTTGTGAGTTGTGAGTTGTGATCATAATAATATTCTAGTTTTGTATAATAATAATATAAATTAAATTTAAAAATTAAGTTTGTAAAAAACCCTTGTCTCACATAATAAAAATGTGAGATCTAAAATTAGTTTACAATGAGATATAATTGACTAGAGTAATTTAGATTAATCGCTTTCATAAATTGAATACATCTACGAAGTAGTTGCTATAGAAACTCACTATAAAGCTAAGTTTGTGCAGATATGATCTTGTGGCGTGATTATTATCTTATCAGTGTTTTATATAATATATTTTTATTGTAAAATTACAGTATGATATAAGTTATATTATGTTAAGCTTTGAATGACAAAATGAATGTTGAACTAGTTTAAATGGAGACAGTGAAGAAAAACTAAATGGAGATCAGTGGTGTTGCCTAAAATTAATTATTGCAAACAATTATCACATGAATAATTAATTTTGAAAATATATTTTTTTTGTATACATAGAAGACAATACAACTATTTCTTCTCATTTTTTTTGTGACACGGAACTCATAATCGGCAAGTTCGATGGATATTGGATAAAACTTCTTGAGTTAACGAAGTATGTTACAAATCACACTAGTTAATTAGGTAAATCTCGTTAGACAAATTTATGTGACAGGATTCGACATTCAAATGTTCACCTACTCCATCAATTCAGATACCCTTAACATTAAGCAGTTTTAGGGTTTTTTTGTACAATTGTTTATAATTTGTTATAATGATTTTTTAGTATAATGTTTTTGTTTATTTTAATGGATATTTATTATGGTCAAAACTATTTTGAGTTAAAATAATTGTACAGAACACACGTACTTTGAGTTTTTAAATAATTGAAGGATCATGATATCAAAATTAATTGGTCCACATCTCTCAACCTTAATATTTATAAAATAATGGGAAATATTTGGCTAAATATTTATATTTGTTTCGTAAAATAATAATAGATCGCTTGTGAGACGGTCTTACAATCTATAGATCATTTATGGGACAAGTTTTTGAAAAACTGTCTAACAAAATTAAAGTGTGAGACAGTCTCATTTTTTTGTGATAAAATTGTGGATCACTATATTTTATTTTTGATAAATGATGCCAAATTAATAATGGATTCGGTGAATTAATAATAAATAATCCCATTTTTATATTTCAAAGTGGAGGAGAAGAGTTTAAAATGTTTACGTAAATTGCAAATGCACCAATAAACATTGTATTGGTTGAAAAAATTAGCTTTGGTTAACGACAAAATAAGGGTCGGTAATGGCACCATTAGCATCATAATATTCTATTCAGTTATGCCGTCTGCATTAATCCAACTGTAAACCATTGATTCTGCACATTTATTGGTTTTTTTTATTATAAAACAATTAAGATTGGGGGGGTGGGGGGGGGGGGGGGGGTGTGTTTGAGGGGAAGAGGAACAACATTAAAATAGTGGGAACACGTGATTCCAAATATTAGTTTCGATTACTTTAAAATTTAACTAATGTTCATAAATTAAATTGTTATCGTACGTACTCTCAACCTAATATTTTGAAACTACAATGTTCTTTTATTTATTTATATATATATATGATATTAGTATATCACTTTCGATTCACGAAATGTTATTTTATATATCTAATTATTAGAATCAATAAGTAAATGTGCTTGAATAATTATTTTAAATTATTGATATGATGCAATGACTAAATTTAAATTTTAAATAATTATTATATTGAAAGTATATATGTTATTTTAGAAAAAATTCAAATGAGGATAACCCAATTTTGTCGTTAAATTGAGTTCTTTATCATCACATTCAATATTTTGGTTAAATAGAACTGTTACCAAACTATACTATATTATTAAAGTTGAATGGTTTAGAGTAACTACTTTTGTGTCTTTGTGTATTTTTTTATAAACCAAAAATATCCCCTCCCAAATTACAAAAATAAATCAATTTTAATTTAATAAAAAATTATAAAAACTTATTTCGACAAATCTATCTTATTTTTTGGTTAGCATGCATTGATGAGAATAGTACTAGTATGATGACCTCCTGGAAAGCTTTAATGTTTCAAGCTGCTGACGTTGCGCTGTTTGATCTAGTTAGCTGAGTGGGCTGTAAAATGAGGGATATCAGATCTTAACGGGTATATTGTCTTTGCAGGTGACAAGGCCGACGGTATATAAGACTAATCTCGAAAAGATATGAGACAATATCAGCAGTAATACAAGTCCCTCCTTAGACTCATAGACTTAACAACTAATTCATTTGCAATGTCACAATTATAAGAATATAAATTTGTGATTTGGCTAAGAGTTATAACTTTGACCTAGTGATAAGCGTTTGATCATAACACTAGTCTACAACTATTATATTATAATAAATTGAAGAATTGAGCGCTTTGTTGGAAATCTTAAGTTTCGGTGTTTTTGCGTATATTTGTCAATCGCATCGCTAAACTGCATTTTCCTAGTAAACTGCACAAAATCACTGAACTGCTAGCATCGTTGAACTAAAGTGGCTAAGTAAAATACTCGCATGTTCAACTGCTAATATTTACAACAGTTTACTTACCTAAGACTGAGTACTCAAGTTGCTAAACTGCTATCACATCCAAACTACTCTCAGTCTACCTGTTTGCCACTAAGCTGTCATCATCAGTCATTTGAAGCTCGTACAATCAGTTTATCAACAGTCATAGAATAGCCAGTTGACAGTCAGTTTAACTCAGCGGATAAAGTTTTTCGTACAATGACATTCTGCAGCAACCGCCTCGCGACAGAGAATGATGTGACACATACAAACAGTGCAACGGAAAGAATTTAAGATATCAGATAATATTTAAAATTATTACTATTGGCAACCAAGCCTATAAATAGGCGCATCGATCAGTTGAGGAAAGTTCTCTCACAAGTATTACATACAAATTCGCGTTCTAAGAAGTTTACCAAAAAGCTTTCAAAGTTCTTCAAGCAAAACTGATCGAAACTCGAAGCAAACATTCACGGACTTTATTTGATCATTGAATGATTTTTTTTTGCACTTGCAATCGAGTTGCAATTTCGTTGTATTGATTCAGTCGAGAATTGTATTTGTTGTTGTTGTTACTAGGAGTTATGAGATAAGAGGTTGTGTATAAGTCCTAGTTTTGGAGTGGAATTTTGCAAAGTATTGTAAAATTCAAAGTCTTCTAATGATATCCTTCCGAGGAGAAAGAAGGGGTGACGTATGAGTTTTGAAATCTACGAACATCTAGAAACATTCGATCGTGTCTTTCATTTCAGTTTACTTCATTCATTCAGTTTCGCATTCACTTTTATACCCAGTGTTCAGAGTCTTTTCGTTGGTATTTTTCGCACATTGTATTTGTTTGTCAACTTACATATATACAAAAAAAATAAGAAGTTAGTCGCTAACCCAATTGAGTTCTAATCTTTAGAGTTGAGAAATTTTTTAGGTGTATTCACCTTCCCCCTCCCCTCCCATCTATACTCAACCGATCCTATCACGTTTATCGTTTTACCAAAAGTTGTAGTTGAGGGCTTTTGGTAATGGTGCAACTCAAATTTTTTAAAACGCACAGTAGCCCAAATGTCTGGTCCAATCGCTCTACCTAGTAGGTACAATTATTGTACCACAACAATATTTTTTCCAATAATTGCACTTCTCGCAATCAATGAGAATCGAACTCATTACCTTGACTCTAATACCAATTGTAGGACTGAGCGTTTGGCGATTTACCATAAGTTATAGCTGATGATAATGGTGAAACTCAAATATTTTAAATCACACAAAAACTTAACCAACATGGTTCGATCGCTCTACCCAGATGAACAATTATTACATCCCAACATAAATTATATTTTATATTTATCTATATTTTTTAATTTTCAAATAATTATGTCATCATCAAATAAAACAAAAAATGTTTCAATTTTTTAATAAATTTTTATATTAATATAATTTATTCATTTTTACGCCAAATTTATACAAGAGCTAGTTAAAAGATGAGAAGAGAGATATTAAAATTTTATATGTTTTTTAATAAAGTTTAAAAATTAATAATTTTTTTTCAAAACTCCAATTTTCATCATTCATCTAAATAAATAAATGTTTATTAAGATTTTAATTATTTTTAAAAATATTTAAATTTATAACTAAGATATGTAAAACAATCTCAATTTACAGATAGACAATATACTGAAAAATTCAAAAATACCCTTTTACCTAAAAGGTTGGAAAATGTTTTTAAAAATTTTATATTTTATTTAATATTTTATATATCAGTGAAAATAAAATATATAAGAGTAACAGGCCATAACCGAAATTAAATTAGGTGTTGTTGATACCAAAATTTATTGTAGTGTTGGAAGGTATTTTTGGTAAAGCCAATAAATGTATGTATATATCCTAGGTTCAAACTATTAGTCACCTTCGATGCATTTAAAATTAATTAAAACCCAATTTTTTAAACATTAGATTAGATATTTGATGCTATATTATATATTAGTAAATCAATGCATATTTTACCAAATAAAAATAAAAAAATGGTTGTAAAATTTATAATTTCGTAAAAAAAATAATTCAAAACAAAGATTTACCAAATCAAAACAAGATTTATGTTGGCAGATAAAAGAGCACATAAAATAAATGAGACAGGAAAAGGAGTTCCATAAATGGAGTGATGGCCACCCTTCTAATAAATAAAGCCAAGTCCCACCGGAGTAAATATTTTGGACCTACTAATCATGTCAAAATTATATAATGCGTCTTTGTAATTTGATTCGTAATTTGATTCTTGATCCATATGTATGTATAAAAAATTTGATACTCTCAAAAAAAAAAAATTTATAAAAAATTTGATAAATATTTTAAGAGTAGGTTTTTTGTGAGACGGTCTCACAAATCTATATCCGTAAGGTAGGTCAACCTGATTTCTATCTTCAATGAAAATTAATACTTTGGAGTTTGGACATGAAAAAAATTACTTTTTCTTATCAAATCGGATTAAAAATCTGTCATACAAAATTAACAAGTGATATAATCTCATAAAAGTTTTTGTGATAGTTAATGTTTCTATAGTCTAATTTTTTTTTTTCAAAGAGTATATCTCACGTGAGAAGGATCGATTCGTCCTATATTTACAATAAAAAATAAAAAAAAAATCATAATTCGAATCGAATATGATATTAGTCTCACAAAATTGACCGGTGTGACCAGAGTTTTTGTGATAATTGACCGGTGTGACCAATTCTTATGAGTTTTTGTGATTATCAAATGAGAGAAACACATCACATATCGTCTAAAATTAATACACAATGTTTTATAATATTAATTGAATGTATTTAATGAAAATACGGATAATTGATTTAAACACGTGCGTCTATATGTATATATATACGAAGAGAGAAAATAAGAAAAAAGTTGACATCTTAGATATTCGTAATAATACATTATCATTTTTGGTCATAGGTTAGGAATTCGATTCACTCTGCCAATACCTTTTTTTGAACTAGCCTGTCACATAGGGTTTGTCTAGTGTGGTTTATTTCATAGTTTGCAGGCTATTGCGTTAGTCCGAGGGTTTACCCAGAGCGCACCGAAAGATAGCGGCTACGGGTTCCCACATAAAAAAAATACATTATCGCCGGTACACGTTAACATAAATCATTCAAGTTAATGGGTTCTGATGTAACCAAAATAAAAATGTATTAAATAGAAAGAGTTCAAAATCATTTTTTTTGTCTGAAAAATAAAAAGAAGAACATAGATCTTGCCGGGATATTATGAATTGCTTCAATTATTAAACTTCCCAAAGATAGATAATTTACAATAATTCTCGTGTAAAGGGGTCCAAATCCCTTACTCTAAAGCCAAGTAAATTGATAAATTTTAAATGGATCAGCATCAATATTCCAATCAAACTTTCTTTTCATAGTTAGGAATAGGATGATGCTTTTTTATTATGAGGCCATAAATATATGTAAGTGACAAACTTTTCAAAAGTTTGTGGCATCCTCATTACATTGGGGTCACCGACAAAACACATCCAACTTGCGTCTTTAAACCTAATCTGCTGACATCTTTATCTTCACTTTCATGTCTGTTTATTCAAAGATTGGCCTAAAATTTTAATTCATCCGATTTTTATTTTTAAAAAAAGGTTATATTAAATTTCAAGAAAAAATATTATTGAAATTATTGATATTAACTAAATTTCTTAGCATTCGGGTTGTGTTTTGAATATGTTACACGCGTACTGGATTCGTTGGTGTGTCTATTATCTTAGATTATTTAAGATGTCTTTTGGATGTGACTATGTTCATCAATTCAGCTTTGGGACGTGTTCAATTCATTGAAATTTAAGTGTGAGGGGATAGATTCCAAAGCTTTGGTTTTCCTGGCCTAAATTCATTTTCTAAATTGATGATTTATGTTGGGTGTAATAATTGTCCCTGCTGGATAGAACAATCGAACCAAGACACTTGAGCTGTTGTATGGTTTAAAAGATTTGAGTTGCATCATACCATCAGTTATGGCTTTTGATAAAGCGACAAACACTCGGTCCTATAATTGATATCAAAGCCAATGTCATGTGTTCGATTCTCATTGATTGCAAAGAGTACAATTATTGAGAAAGTGATAAAGTATGTGAAGCAAAAGAAAAAAAAAACATCGCAGAGGATGTCACCTATATAATATATTGATATAAATTTGGAATTTCATTTCCATCTCAAAAAAAAAAAAAACATGATGAATCTATTATCTATTGATCGAATCTAAGTTTTTTCTCAGTTAGAAAATTTATGTCGCTACACAACAAATAAGATGGAGGAAAATTGTGATACACATAATTTAAAACGTGATAATTACTAACAAGTAACATAGTGAAATGAATGGCCACATATATATTGTAATCCGCATACTTATCCTCGGACTGAGACTTTTCAATCAGAATAATTAAAGTGCAATTATGATATGGCCATAATCAATCATGCAATTTTGGTCAGAATGAGAAAGAGGAAAAGGTTTTTTATTTTATTCGAGATTTTGACCCACACTCAGATTTCCAAGCAAACTATCCCATCTTAATTTGATTATTATTGGCGAGTATAATAATACATCACAACAATGAATCCCAACTTTTTTAAAAAAGTAAAAATAAAAACAAAAACTAATGATAATTGGTGCTGCCTCTATCATCTTTGGTCATGGTTTTAGACTAGGTTTTCATAAATTGGTCGCATAGATCTATATTTATAAAAACTGATAGATACAAAACTTGTGTTTTGAATGAAAAGTAATTTTATTGACATAAAAAATAACAGTTTTTTATGATTTAGATAAAATAGGATATTCGTTTATTCATGAGATAATTTTAATTATAATAATTTTTATAGTTTTTTTTATGACGATTAAGTTTTTGACTTAAAATCATTATTTTTTATTATATATCGAGTAAACCGAAGAGCTGGCACAATAATCTTGTCATCAGCTCACATATAGATAACATTGATTTTAGCTAATTCTCTATGGGGTTAATTAAAAAAATTAATTCAAAATTACTTTCGTCTTTACTGCAAAACTGTGTCAGTGACTGAGTTACAGTGGATCCTGCAACTCTGTAGCGTCACGCGTGACATCTTTTCCGTGCAAAGCTCTCATGCGTGCTTTTATACCATTTTTTTAAACTGAAAATTCTTTAAATTCGAAAGTTTTCGAACATGAATTAAACATTTATTTACAAGAGAATTGTATCACGATATCAAGAGAGTTTCCATAGAAATTGTTAAAGAAGTATCATTGAAAAAAACAGTGTATGATTTTTTTAATTATACTTCTTCTTTTCTTTTTTTTTTCTTTTTTTTACTATTAGTGGTATTTATTTTACTATGTGATTTTATGTCACTAATTTTTCTCTTAGTTAACTATTGCCACTATTTTTTTTAAGGATGACAACAAATCGAGGGCCAGAATATCTCAGTATACTATATTTACAAGCGACACATATTTTATTATTAGGATCAAGCGCTTACCGCTAGACTAAAAGTTATAGTTATTAGCCAAGACGCAACTTTATTTTCTAAAACGTGTGGCAGAGCAGATGGGTCAGTTGTTAAGCTCATGCATAGGCAGCTCTACATGGGGGCAAGGGGGGCTTGAATTTTTTTTTTAAAACTTAATAATATACCATTATAGTTAAAAAATTATATTTTATTAACATAAATTAGGAACCAAACACGGAAATAAAAAAGAGGGTCAAAACATTTAAGTTAATCTTCATCATTTAATGTGTGAAAAGTGACCCGAAAATTTGTGGTTTATAGTCTTTAAAAAATTGTAGTTCAATCACCAAGTTTAAAACCAAAACATAAATGAGTTTTAAGTTTTTTAAACCTAAAAACAAATTATTGAAGAAAGAATTGTCAGCTTAAGAACTTTTTAGTTTGTCTTTTAATTTACGAGTCGCGACAACTGCAGTGAAGAGATAATTTTTTGTCGAGAAGATTATTGCAAATATTCATTAATTATATTGATATATATATATATATATATATATATATATTAGTTTGCCGAATGAAGTTATTATTAATTATTTTGAGAAAATGTCAAGTTTTAGGGTTAAATTTTAAGTGAAATTTGAAATCTAAAAATATTATTTAAATAAAAACACTATATTTAACCTTTTGTTATGTGATGATTATATATATATATATATATATATATATATATATGTATATATATATATGTATATGTATATATATGATATTTTAGTCTGACCGGCTGCCCTCGATCCCTGGATAAAATTACTAGATCCGCCTCTGATCTCATGAGTCTAGGAAGGACGTTCCTTACTGCTGATGTTATCTCATATTCCTTTCGAGATCAGTCTTATCATTTTTATATTGTCAGTTATGTCCCCAGCAGAGACATTATTACCTATTAAGATCTATCCCTCTTTTACAGCCACCTAGTTAACTAGATTAAGCAGTGTAACATCACTATTTTGACTCATTAGAACTTCCCAGGAGGTCACTCATCCTAATATTACTCTCACCATTGCATGCTAAACCCAACACCGATCAACAGTTTTTTCAGAAACTATTGATGACATTGTTCGAGTTAAACGATCAGACAATCTTATTTGAACGTTATATATCGAGAATTGTTTACATGGCCGTGTCATAGCATGTTTAAATCAATGGGGTTTTAAGATAGTTCACACAACGTTGAAGAATGGCAGCATATACGTATCGATTTTTTATATCATTAATATCGCATTTCAATGGTGGTCGCTTATCTATGATCGCATTACATGAACATTGCATGTCTGCACATGTTAACGATAATAGTTAGAAGGTAGATGTCGTAAAATATATCCATTGTGTAATGATTATGATTATTGGAGGAATAATACTTCCGGATTATCAAGAAGGATCGGCTATACCTATGTTTTGCAACTACTTTGGAATATTGATCGAGTCAAATTTTACAGTTTGGAGATCAGTGCAGTTTTAGTGTTCTTATATCGTGAGTTTTACAATAAAACACGTGTAGGAAAATATATAATAACTGGGCCTCTATAATCTATATATCATGTAAATATAATATATTATGATAATCTAAGACCACATCACTTTTTTTAGCTTTATTTATTATTGTTGACAGATATCTAGACATGGAGCAAGATTAAATATGTTAACCCTGATCAACATGGTTTATCTCTTATCGTGACTCAAAATTCAGCCGGTGAAATTATTATATTTGCTCCATATAGTACACGTTAGTATTTTAAAATTATTGTCATAATAGAAACTATAACAACATTTTTCCGAATTTTTAATAATATATTTTTCATTGTAAGTGAAAAAATGTGTTTACTTACGTTACACTCATTCACCAACACATCTTATAATAATTATTAGAGACTGTTTTGATTGTATGAACAATGATTGGATGTACTTCTGAATTTCTAAACTTTGCAGCATTTAAATGAATTTTAAATTTTTTTTACCAACATTGATTTTTTATGTTTTGCAGTTTAACTGGATATATAGTTTACAACAAAACGATTCAGATATAAGAACAATCATTGATCCATGCGATAATAATATATGACGATGTGTTTGTCATCTTATTTGCTTATATAGAGATGCATCATCCCAACTCCTGATTGGGTGCTGAGGCAATTCAAAATATGCCGATCTACTTCAGGGCCTGTACTTGAGAACGATGACCTTCACATTATCATTAGAATAAGTCATCGCAACAAAGAATGGAATGAAGATCATAAAAAATCTATTACTTTTTGGAATAGAAAGTTGATGTATGTTTTCAAAGGTGAACGACATGGCAGATGGCAAACTAGTGATGATTATTTTCAATGATTTGAGCACAATATTGCCGACAGCGAATGAGGTTGGTTTCCGACCATATCCATACAATTTATTTGCTACCGAAAAAAATAATATATTCTTCTACAAAATTTCAGTACGCCGTCTCCTGATTTTCATCAGTCACCATTGAAGTATGTTCCTAAGCAGGAAAGACAATGGGTCGGGTCTAGACCTGTCCTGGCATGTCCAATGGGTCCAATCTGGATTGGAACCGTCGGTTGCAGGGCGGGGCGGGGCTAAAAGGAGTTGGGGTGGGTCCAAACTCCAAAAGGAGGCGGGTCGAGTTCCGGACTTGGCCAAACCCGCCCCTGACATGCCCCGTTGTCATCCCTATTCCTAGGTCATATTGTTGGAATGACAATGCAGAGTCATCTGGTGAGTTTGAAAATACAAGATCATCTAATGGATTATACATTGCAGGACATATGGTGGATTTGAAAATACAAGATCATCTTGTCCATATGTTGACGAGGGTTATCAGATTTCATTTTGGAAAAATATCCAAAGTTTTACATATCTTCTTAATGCTAACTATCAGCGACCTGTTCTTCATAATATGCCGCCCAAGAAGAATGTGGTTTCGTATGTTGTTTTTTCGGGTTATTCAGATGAGAAAAATGGCAACAATGAAGAAAATGATGATATTCATATAAGGCAAAAAAAAAAAAAATCTAGAAGGTTTTGTACTGCATAGAGGTCTGCGAAAACGTAAACCATCCAGTTGTGGAACCGATTGTCATTTCAAAATTGTAGTTGTCATTAGCAATCACGATAGATATATATATATATAGATATATATATATATATTAATATAATGTACTTTTATTAATATATTTAATTATATAATTTTTATTGTACAATAATATTTCGAATATAGTAACTTTAAACTATATTTAATAATCGAGATAGTTATAGTTCAAATTGCTTAACGATATATCATATATAAGTACAATATTTTGGGTTTTTTAATAATAATTTTAAAAATAAAAAACTTTTAAAATTAGTTTGAATGGTGAAGTTTTGAAAAAGTATTGCACACAATATTTTTGAATTTTTGTTCTTTTTATTTTTATTTTTGAAAAACACATTTATTATTTATTAAATATGTAGGTTTTTTGTTTTTGAAAAAAATAAAAGAATTTTGTCTATGTGTCTGTCCACTTAATTTTTAAATTTATTTTTACTTGTAATATGAAATATAATAAGTATTAGTCTTCCTAGTAATTTGTAGAGGTGTCAAAATGGGCTAGGTCTGTTGGGTTGGCCTGCCCCGCCATAAAAAATAGGTGGGTTGGGTTGACAATTTCTCAACCCGCCTTAAAAGTGGGCCGGCCTGCACCGCCCCGCCTAATGATGTGTTGCGGGTTGGCCCGCCAAAATCCGTCAAATTATACGTAAGCCCGCCGGGTTGGCCCGTCCCGCCACTTAAAATAGGTGGGTTAGGTTGGAGTTTTTCCAACCCGCCTTAAAGGTGGGTCGGCCCGCCCCGCCCCCTGTAATGATGGGTTGCGACGGGTTGTGGGCCGATCTGCCCCGCTAACCCGTTTTTTGACACCTCTAGTAATTTGATCGATGTGTCTTATAATAAGTATTAGTCTTCCTAGTAAGATTAGAGAAAATATGACTTATATTTACTGTCGCGTAAATATAAAACTCCGAACCAAATATGATGTTTGTACATTATACAATTATTGACCCTTTTTTGTGTTCATCTGAAAATAGTTGACACTTTTTTTTTTTTGAAAAAAAAAACTAGTTAACAAGTTAATATCTTGTCACTATGATCCCATCATAATCATGGTCATCATTCTATGAATTATTACATATTGCATATTAGCATCATGGACCAAAACAACATAAAAAATGGGGGGTGGTCCTGACTCCAAATCCACAACTTTAGATCCCAAAATGATTACTCGTCTTACGTCCAACATTTAAATGGACCTTTCTTTTAGTTTTTAAATAATAATAATGGTCCGAAAAAGTAAATCACATGATAGGTTTGTCAAAAACAAACACGACCTTAGTTAACACCAAAAATTTTATATTAAGTGTTGGGCGCAATAATTGTTTCTGTTGGTAGAACAATCGAACCATGGTGCTTGGGCTGCTGTGCGGTTTAAAAGATTTGAGATGCACAATTACCACCAGCTATAACTTTTGGTAAAACGGTAAGCACTCGGTCCTACAATTGGTTTCAGAGTCAATGTCATGAGTTCGATTCAAATTTATTGCAAGAAGTACAATTATTGAGAGGGGGATTGTTGAGTGCAATAATTTTCCCTATTGGTAGAGCAATTGAACCATGGCGGTTGAGCTGTTGTGCGGTTTAAAAGATTTGAGTTGCATCATTACCACCAGATATAGCTTTTGGTAAAACGGCAAGAGTTCGATTTTACATTAATGTCAAAGATTTTTTTTCCGTAAAATCAAGTCGGACTCGAAATCTTTCAAATACACACACACATATATGTATATATATATATATATGTATGTATATATATATATATATATATATGTATATATATATGTGTGTGTGTGTGTTTTGCGTCAGGTTGGTATGACTCGATACCCGAAAAAAAATTTCTCATAAATTATGATGTTTGATCAAATAATGTTAATGTTACCATAGATTATTAATATTTATAATATTATTTGTATTGGTACATACATTACAAAGAGTCAGTTGAAATTTGTAAACTAAAGTTTGTATAAAGCTTTCTTTCAGTTTTATTTCATATGTTATTTCAAGGTTTGGCCGGTGAAAAAAAATTGTAAAAGGATGGGAAAATAGGGCTTGATATACTATTCTATGTTTGAAAATCTTTTGTTATGTATTAGTGTTTACTTTACGATAAGAATATGATTATATTAATAATTTTATCAATCTTATGTTTAGTTGTTTTTTGAGGGTCCGTGATAATTCATAAAGTCCATCCTTATTTACTTAATTTAAATTTTAAATCTTGATGATTTATAAAAAATAAATGGTGTGATAAATAATAATTTTTAAATAATTATATTTCTAATTGAAAAAAATACATTAATATCTTTTACTTCTCAAAAAAATAATATATGAAAACTCCAATTAAAAAAATTATAAAACATGAACATAAATTTCAAATACTTGAAGATATATTTAATACATTACATTTCATTTTAATATATGAAAAATCCATTTAACAATTATAAAAGATGAATAAAAATTCTATTAATTTAAGATATGATTAATACATTTCATCATATTTTATCCTTATTCATGAAAAACTTTTTTTAACTCAATTTATTAATTTTTGTTTTAAAAAATAAATAATTTTTATACTCAATAATTTTGTTCAATTAAAATAATATACTCGTGGATTAATAATAATGTACATTCTTTAATAAAAATCGCAATATCAATTTTACAAATACAAACTAAAAATAGAATTATTATTATAAGCAAATGACAAAATTATAACTCGTCACTTAATCATAACATCAATCACAAAATTGATCCATCAAAGTAAACATGTGATTTTTTATCCATCATTATTCAGCATCCTATAAAATTAGTTTAATAGTCTTAGTATTATTTATCTATATATAATTAATCTTACTAAGTAAACACAGTCTTAAATCTAAACATTTTAAATGTGTGATATTTATTTTAATTTGTGAAGTATTTGAATTTACAATATTTACAATAAAAAGTTATTTTGGACATAAAAAATAATATTTTTCATAAATGATACAAATAAGAGATAAAATTCACGGGCGACCAAAATGGGGGATCTATATCACAAAATTGACTCGTGAGACCTACAAAAGTTTTTACATTGAGAAATAGTGACAATGTTATTTACGCTTCAAAATGTGTTAAACACACTCAATTTGACATATTTATTTCATTATTTGACAAATGTACCATTACATATATATCTTTATTTATATAAAAAATTTGATTAATTCTCCAAAATCTAAAATTATATTTTTCCATGTTAACTATTAGTCTTCTTGTTATGCAAACGTAGGGGTGCGCCAAACGAATCGAGACGGTTCGTGAATTTTACAAGTTCGCTCGATAAATATTTGATTTGTATTCGAACTTATCGAACTCGAGTCGAATTCGAACATGTTCGAACTTTTTTTTGAGCCGAGCTCGAGCCAAAATTATTATGTTCGATAGTTTGCGCGTGAATAGTTCGTGAGCCTTAATATTTAATTAATATAATATAATTATATAATAAATATATATGCATTTCGAACCTTTTCGAACATTTTGAGCTTTTCGAACCATAATATCCGAGCAATAGTTCACGAATAGGTTCGAATGTTTCAAACCGAATTCGAACTCGAACTTCATTTCTAGCCAAGTTCGAGCCAAAATAATTGAAATTATCGAGCTTCGAATCGAGCTCGAACTCGAATATACTCTTATCGAATCGAATTTGAGCCTTAAAATTTTACCATTATTGGGATCGATTCGATTCGTTTGCACTTGCAAAACAAAGATTGATATTTTTATTTTAATAGTGCATGCAATCAAATATTATACAATTTCATTTTAAGTGCAGATTTTTAATATGTTTATATTTTCTCAAGCTATATCGAAACCAAAGGGGGTAAGTGGGGCGACCGTACCTCTCAATTCCTCTTCTATAAGTTACCCTTGTTTAATTAATCACTCATTAAACAAAATTACAGGTATAACTAACTGGATTTGGTTATCTCATACTTGATTTTTAATTTATTTCAATTGATTATAAATTTTCAAACTCGAACAAGAAATTTGATAAAGTTCTAGATGCACTATTTTTTATTCATGTATTGATTATGTTGTTTTTTTTAAAAAACAAAATATTTCTTGAGGATAGTTTTCAAAAAGGAATGTTTCTTGAGGTATAATAATGTTTCATTATCCTCTAGTGACGTAAAGTAATGTTTCTTGAGAAATAATAATATGATATAAAACATTTTCCAATTTGAAAATTAGTTTCATTTAAAAAATTATATATAAAAGTTTATTTTATAGTTTATATTAAATACAATATTTTGTCATTAAATGAAATAAAATAGGAAATTGTAAAATTTAAAGGATAGATTGTCATCACAAAATAAGGAAAGAATATGTGAGGATGATAATGTTAATTTATAAAATAAATATATGAAGTGGAGTGTGGTTATAATTAACAGTTTTTAGAGTGTAAATAACACTCTCCAACGTATTTATATACTTTATAACTAAATATTGTTACATCAGTCTCAATTGTGCAGGTCAACTTTCTTTCTTATTTTTTTCAAATATATAGATTTCTATTATATTTAGCAATATTTTTGTTATTTTTATATTAATATATTTCTGTTAACTATTTGATTAGTGCCGATGATACTGTTTGATTAGTGCCGATGAGATTATTCTATGTTACACCTGGAGTACTTCTCCCTCATGATGTGGTCAAATATCAATCATTGGAACATCAAGATATATGTCAATTTCTATAAAAATATATGAGTCCGACGTGATATAATGGTATTGAAATAGGGGGAGAAACACTCCCGGTGTAGCATAGACTACCTCGTGCCGATGAGGCCTTAGCCCAATGGCTAAAGCTGAGGCTCTGAAATCAATTGGTCGATATTCTTTGACTGAGGGTAGTTTCGATTTCACGCTCAACTACCTCTTGTAGTGCGAACTAAGTCCCGATTTCACGCTCAAATTTTGTCAGTAGTTAGAACTGTCAGACGGGCCAACCCGCCCAACCATGACCCGCGGCTCGTTTAGGTTTGTCCGTTTAGGCCCGCCTCCAAACGGGTCATACGAACCCTAACCCGCCCCGCCGCGAGTTGCGGGCTAGGGGGCCAACCCGCCAAAATTTTTACAATATATATATATATATATATATATATAATTTAAAAAATAAAATTAGTTTTTGAGATTGAAAAAAAAATATCAATATGTTAAATAATAACAAATAATAAATGTCACAATAAAAAAAAAACAAATCATATAAAATTTTCATGTTAACTATTATATTTTGGATTAAAAAATTGCATTTCAAAATAATATAAATAATATAAATACATATTTAACAATAAAATAATAATAATATAAGATATTAAAAATATTAAAATAGTAGTTTTAAATTTTAAAATCACATTATTTAAAAATAAATATTTTTATATCCATAATTAAAAAAAGAGTAACACTCCTATGAGACGGTCTCATCCGTGAGACGGGTCAACTCTACCCATATTTATAATAATAAGTAATACTTTTGGCATAAATTGTAATATTTTTTAATGAATAACTCATACAAAAAACTCGTCTCATAAAAATGACCCTTAAGTCCGTCTCATATGAGTTTTTGCCTTAAAAAAAAACTAAAAGGTTTATTTTTTAAAAAACTGGCGGGTCGGCCGGTCTTGTTTGGGTTTGTACGTTTAGGCCGGTCTCGAAATGGACCAATAAAACTCCAACTCAACCCGTGTCAATTTTTTTAGGCGGTACTGCTCTATCCGTGGTGCGAACTTTTATATTATAGCCCTATTGAATCCATTTTGTACTTGTTTATAAAAAAATAATAATAATAATTGTATTTGTGCATAAAACGAAATTAATGAGCCGATACTGTGCTGTATGTATCTTATCCACATCTCCACGAATTGAGCTTTCTCCTCAAAATTCCGCCATTGGAGGAAGATCGTGAAGCTGGTGCCGTGCTGCGAATAATGGGATCTTCAATCTTCAACAATCCAATGCTGGCTCACAGGATGATCAGCCGAACCAGTTTGGGTAAATTCGACGAAGTGAGCAAGGGGCAAAACCTCCTCTACTCTGGATTTAGCCGACTCCCGGTTCCAATTCTCAAACCATCGCGGATTTATTATGACCCAGCACCACCGAGCGAAGGGAGATTAGAAGATCGAGATCCTCCGAATTTTCTCGAGGAACTCAGGGTTCCGAAGCACTGGTTGGATCCAGCAAAAGCCTCCGAGGTAAAAATGATTGAATTAGGGTGTCGGGTACTTTGAATTACGGAGATATATATATTGGTGGGGGTGTGGTTTTGGCAGGAATCGGAGTGGCTAAGAGTGACGCTGAACAAATGGTTGGACGACGAATATTGTCCGGAGGAGACCAACGTAGAAATAAGCAATGTGGCTGCGTCTTCTTTCAACAGGTCGCTGCTGGAAAAACGAGACGATCTGGGGGAGATTCTCTTGAAAATGGCTCTCGAATTGGAATCCATTTCTTACCAAGATAGCTTTCATGGAGCTTTCTCCTCTGCAAATGCCGCCGTCAATCTCATCATTCAACGGATTTTACAGACCTGAGAATGTTGTGAAGCTACTAGTACTTCGCAAGTATCACAAGTGTAGTTGTTAGATGCCCTTTATATGCTACTGAATTTGATTTCGAAAAAAAAAACTCTATGCAAGTTTTCATAAACTACTGGGTACAAAAAACTCAATCGGGTAGGCTTCATTTCACGACAGCAATCGGCAAATGGTTTCAGCATGTAACATTTCAAAATTTATGTGTGCTTGTTTTTATAACTTATTGTTAAAATTTTGAAACGTTACATACTGCTCTTTTATATATTAAGATGTACACATTACGAACATTTTCAATTTATGTTCAATCTTGGATATCACCAAATGTCCATTGTCGAAATCAAAACTAAAGTAGGGGTGAGTTGATATAAATGTAAGTCCAGAAAGTTTAATAATAATCCTATGGTATTCCAAGAACACCACCATCGGTTTAAAGGCAAATTTACAGCGAAAAACGCGAACACTAAGGACTAAAGACTAACATACTTTTTTCAAAAAAAGTAAAAAAAAACACTAACATGCTGATAGAAATCCTAAAATTCCTGAGAAACGGATCCAATTTCTCCCTTCTTTGCGCCAGCAGCATTCTTCTTAGGAAGCAGATTTTGGTGTACGTTTGGCAGAACACCACCGCTGGCAATCGTAACGGATCCCAGAAGGTTGCTCAATTCTTCATCATTCCTAACAGCCAACTGGATGTGCCTCGGAACTATCCTGTTCTTCTTGTTATCCCTTGCGGCATTCCCAGCAAGCTCCAACACCTGATGATTAAAAAAACAAACATTCGCTAAGAAGACAATCGAAAATCACATATAGGGGAAGGTGGTGCAGTAACCATGTCCCTACCTCAGCAGCGAGGTATTCGAGAACCGCGGAGAGGTAGACAGGCGAACCAGATCCTACGCGATGAGAATAGCGTCCTTTCTTCAGGAAACGTGCGATTCGACCGACGGGGAACTGGAGTCCAGCCTTTGTGGATCGGGAAACGGCCTTAGATTTCGGCTTGCCGCGGCCGCCGGTGGACTTGGTCGCTGTGCTGCTTGGGTTCATGTTTCCGGCGATGAAATTGGCGGAGATTTTTGGAGGGATTTTGAATTTTGAATTGCGATGCAAACAGCAGGTTAGCTTGCGTGATGTTTATATAGTGTTCGGATGTTTCTTTTGATTGGTGGATATTTTTCACGCGGATTGCCATCGTGGGTTTTTTTTATTTTTCCAAATATTTATTCCCTCTTTAATTGGCCCAGACCAGGAACTTACTAAATGGGCCTACGTAGTAAATGTTTTTAGTCAACTTAGGTTGTGTTTGAAATGGTAGATAATTAGGCCCGTTTGGATTTGATAGACATTTTAAAAAAAAAGCACTTTTTTAAGCTATAATTTTTTGCTTTTGAAAAAGCTCTAATTTTGACTTAAAAAAGTGCTTATTTAAGCATTTTTCTGGTCAACCAAACACTTTATTAAATGAAAAGCACTTAAAAAAGTGCTTTTTTGGTCTGGCTTTTGAAACCAAACGGGGCCTTAGTCTACCTATAAATTATTTTACCTATCTCATGTTTTTTTGTCATATTATTTATCCATCTTTCAATTATTTATTTTACATCAATCAAATCATAAATTATTTATCTTATATCAATCAAATCGTTGAATTTAAATTACTATATTACCCTTTATAAATAATATTATTCATATATTTATTAATTATTACAAGGATAAAATAGTAATTTACTATTTTCATATAATATATAATCAATCAAATCAAACAAACCATAATCAATCAATCAAATCAAATTTTATATTAACTATCATTTCTTATTTATTTTTTATTACAATATATTACTTATCTCTATATTATTTATCTTATCTTCAATTTCAAACAGACCCTTAGGTCATCTCCAACACAAAACTTCATTTTAAAGCAGATCTACTCTAAAATAGTGCAATTTATGCACCAAATATAACATTCAATTCCAACCCACTTACTTCAAATCTTACTCTATAAAGAATATTCTCGAAATATTCTTTTTACTTTAATTTTTTATATTATTTTTTATTATTTAAAAACATATATATTTAAAAAATTTCATTAATTAATTATATTACATTCAATCATATAATTCGTATTATTTATTTACATTGTCTAACATTCTCCCAAATTATTAAATATTTTAATTATTATAACACAAAATATTTATTCCATAAATAATACCTTAATTACAAATCATTATTAATATTAAAATTTTATTTTTAAATTATTATTATTTATATTAATTTAATAAAATTATTTATATTATATAAATAATAAATAACAATAAAAAAATTTAAAAAAAGTAAAAGACCCGTGCGAATTACAAATCATTATTAATATTTAAAATTTTATTTTTAAATTATTATTATTTTATATTAATTTAATAAAATTATTTATTATATAAATAATAAATAACAATAAAAAAAAGTAAAAGACCCATGCGCCAAATTTGGCGCAGGGTGTCTCCCTGCGTCAGCTAAAAACTATTGGACGCTACTTTAAAGTAACGTCCACGGTTGGAGAAGAAACCCTGCTTCAAAATGGCGTGAAACGCTATTTTGAAGCAGAGTTGGAGATGCCCTTAGTAAGAGCACCCACAATGGGTGTTCATAGCATTGTCGGTGGGTGTTATTAACACCCACTCGCAAGAAAATTCATCTTCCCAAAATTCACCAACTCATCAATATCCACATTAATTTCCAAATATGCAGTTTCCTCCACAAAACCTTCAAAATTTCAAAGGATTTGGAAATTTTATGAGACATCCGAATTATACCCCCAGAGGTCCACAACAACCGCCTTCAGCCGAATATTGGCAAAACACGAGTCATCCACAATTCACGCCGCCGGTTCTTCAAGGCTTTGGTACCCCATACACAACTGTTACGCATTTTTCATCTTCGATGCCGACTGAACCTGCAACTCCAACTTTTGTCCCAGATACTCAACTTTTCGATCGTGAATCCCCAATCGAGGTGGTGAATTTTGAAAAAATGGATCCGGATGCTGAGCGTACGAGAAAGCGTTCGACTTGGACAAAGGTTGAAGATGAGGTCTTGGCGAGAAGTTTTATCACAATTAGCGATGATCCAATAATCAGCAATGACCAGAAGGCAGATGCATTTTGGGGACGTGTCGCAAGCTACTACAATGACAATCGTCCTGCAGGTTCAAACATCAGAAAAGCTAATGTTATACGGTCACATTGGCACAACACAATCCAGAAGAAGGTAAATCGATTCAACGCAAATTACAATAGTATTTACAGTTTATATCGCAGTGGTCACAGTGACGAAGACATATTGAGGTTTGCGTATGAAAAATATTACGAAGAAAACAATGGTGTTGCGTTCAACCTCGAGCATGTGTGGAGAATTGTTAAAAATCGTCCAATGTTTACTCCACAATCCGATGATCACTTTGTGGCCACAAAGAAGACGAGGACCTCTGAGTCAGGAGCAAGCAACACATCTTCCAACCAAAATGTGAGCATAGACATAGATGACGAAGATACTCGTCCAATGGGTAGGAAGGCAGCAAAAAGAAAGGGAAAAGACAAAGTCAAAGGCATCATTTTTATGGGCTAAAAATAGTGTCCACGTGAAACGTGAAAAATCATCCACAATGACAAATGCATAAAACTTCCCTCCTAGGCTAGCGTTCCTCGAGGGACCACATAGATCTAGGTGAAGAAGTTCAAGGGGCATAGAAGTTGATACAAAATTTTTGCTTTTAAAAGATTCTCTTGTGTGTTTGCCAAGTTGACACGCATCACAAACCGAATCTAATTTTAAATTGAGTTTTGGCATACCAACAACTAAATCAAGTTTAAAAAAATTTTCTATGGTACTAGGAGCAACATGACCTAGTCGTCTATGCCAAAGAATGTTGTCATCAACATTCAAGGATACAAAGCTTTTGATATTTGATAAAGATAAATTATTTAAAAAAATCTTGTATACATTTTCACTTCTATATCCTTTGAAATTTATAAATTTGTCAGTTGTGAGTGATATAGTGCAGTGTTGGGGAGTGAATTTGACTTCATAACCTTTATCGCACAATTGACTTATGTTTAGTAGATTATGTTTAAGCCCTTTTACTAGGAGTACATCATCAATCAAACAAGATTTAGATATACCTATTGAGCCGATTCCTTCAATTACTCCTTTGTTGTTGTCTCCAAAGGTGACAGTTCCCTTCTCCTTTGGTTTGACGGATTGGAGTATGTAGTGACCCTTACCTGGATCACCTACTAAACAGAACTTAGGCATGCAATTAACTTAATAAACAGATATCAGAATAAACTGCGAAAACATTACTAAAATTACAATCCCAAGGCAAGAAATCTGCAAATATCCAAAATAAATTATACAACCAAATCGAATAGCTGTATCAACCCAAAACAACAGAAATAAACTCAGACGAAGCTCCAGCTGGCCAACCACTGTCTAGCCCCTCTTGGAACCACCCACCTCGTCCAATCGCAAACCTGCCCCATGGAATAGGGTGTCCAGAAACACAGAGTACGAGACGTGAGCATAAAACGCTCAGCACGAGAGTATGAGTATACATGCATGCAAAGTGAACTCCCTATAAACTCGAGGTCAAAGATCAGATAACAGAGACAGACCGGGCCCTGGTATGTAGCACGTTGTGCCGTCGCTTCAGGATGTGGCTCCCATACCATAATACAAGTGGATATGCCGGACCCAAATCAATAGAAGTCCAACCACTAATAGGATAGGGAAAAACCCTACTAACAGACATCTCGAAGGAGATAGCTCAGTATGCAAATGAATGCAGCATAAATCAATGACATATAAATCATGCAGTCACATAATACATGCATACTCAGTCAGGATATCTCGAACAGTACTTTCGTACCTCAAATCAGTGCAAGCTCTACCAACTCTAGGTCCATGCCTATAGTCTGCTCTACACTGCCAAATGATACTACTATCATTAAAGTGCTCTAAAAGCCTTAACTAAGCTATTGAATACTCCTAAATATTTTTAGGAAGCAAAAGCTATACCTTCGTCCGTCGTTAGCCCTTTGATGTCGATGCCTCCAGAACTTGGGCACAACTCCGCTAAGACTATCGAACGCCTCGACGACTCCCGGGTCAAGCCTAGGAAGGCTAGAACAACTCGAATACGACTAGAATAGAGAGAAAATCCGGAATTGGCAATTGAAAATGAATTCTCGGACTTCTATTTATAGACAACGATCGGAGCCTCCGATCCTCGATCGGAACGTCCGAACCTCGATCGGAACGTCCGATCCTGCCATCGGAGCTTCCGAAGATCCTGATATGTCATGCGTCAAAATATCACTTGTTGACTTTGGATAGGGGTGATCGGAGCTTCCGATCCTGCATCGGAGCTTCCGATCCTACCACACGTCATGCCTGACGTAATACCATCGGAGCTTCCGATCCTGCATCGGAGCTTTTGATCCTGTTCGGAGCTTCCGAACTCACCTTCGGAGCTTTCGAACTCTTCCCAAGTAATAATGATTAATTCCTTAATTACTGATTTTGGTTACGGGCTACTACATTCTCCCCCACTTAAGATATTTCGTCCTCGAAATCAGATCTTAAGTACTGAATGTAATACAGAAATCAGAAACATTCTTTATTCAAATCAAACGTTTACAGAGTTTGCAACTAAATACAATTTAAAGAATGAAATCAAAACAACTCAAGATGGTCTTCACGCATCCTATCCTCAAGCTCCCAAGTAGCTTCCTCAGTGCCTCGGCGCTGCCACTGAACTAAAACCAAAGAAATGACTTTGTTCCGCAAAACATTATCCTTAAAATCCAGGATACGAATAGGTTTCTCAACATAAGTCAAATCTTTGCTCACCTGAACCTCAGACCACTGCAGAATATGAGACTCATCCGCCACATACCGTCGCAACAGAGATACGTGGAACATGTCGTGAATACTGAAAAGATGCGGTGTCAAAGCTAGTCGATAAGCCAAATCGCCAATGCTCTCCAAGATCTCAAACGGACCGATAAACCTGGGAGACAACTTGCCCTTAAGGCCAAATCTGAGAATCTTGCGGAAAGGTGACACTCTCAAAAACACTTTCTCCCCGACATCGAACTGCAAAGGCCTATGCTTAGTGTTAGCATAGCTGGCCTGACGATCTTGTGCAGTCTTAATCCGTTTCTTGATCTGATCAACAATGTCTATCGCCTGCTGGATAAACTCAGGTCCCTCAGCCTGTCTATCCCCCACTTCTTCCCAGAAGAGTGGAGTACGACAACGTCGTCCGTACAATGTCTCAAAAGGTGTCATCCCAATACTAGTATGATAGCTGTTGTTGTACGCGAACTCGATCAATGACAAGTGATCCTGCCAGGCTGAACCAAAATCCATGACGCACGCTCTAAGCATATCCTCCAAAGTACGGATAGTGCGCTCTGACTGACCATCAGTCTCTGGATGATAGGCAGTACTCAAACTGAGAGTAGTACCCATCGCACGCTGAACACTCCCCCAGAATAGAAGTAAACCTGGGGTCTCGATCGTTGAAAATGCTCACAGGAACTCCATGAAGTCGAACGATCTCCTGAATGTACAACCGAGCCATACGATCCACATTGTACTCCCGGCTATAGGCAATGAAATGCGCTGACTTGGTGAGTCGGTCCACCACAACCCAGATAGCATCACAGTTCCTCGGCGATACCGGAAAATGGGTCACAAAGTCCATTGTAATAAACTTCCATTTCCATTCAGGAATAGGCAGACTGTGAAGCAATCTTCCAGGTCGTCGGTGCTCTGCCCTTACTTGTTGACACACCAAACATCTCGAAACAAACTGATAAACACTGCGTTTTATATCTTTCCACCAGAAACGAGTACGTAGATCCTAATACATCTTGTTGCTCCCAGGATGAATACTCAACTTAGTGCGATGCGCCTGAGACAAAATCTCCTCTCGCAACTCTTCATCCTGCGGAATCACAAGCCTACCAGACAAACACAGAAAGTCATCTGACTGATAATGAAATCCAGACGAGCTACCCTCGTTAGCTAGACGAGCTAAACGCTGGGTCTTCAAATCAGACATCTGAGCATCTCGAATCCGCGAATACAAAGCTGGCTCAGATAGTATCGCAAACATCTGGATACTCTGCATACCTTTCTTATGCTTGAAGGTATATCCCGAAGTACAACAGTCACTCATTGCACTAGACATCGAACAATTCTGAAGTGCGGATAGTCGCACCTTGCGACTCAAGCCATCAGCGGTGAGATTAGCAGCTCTCGAATGATACTTAATCTCGCAATCATAGTTCTTAAGCAAGTCCATCCAACGTCTCTATCTCATGTTCAACTCCGCCTGAGTGAACAAATACTTGAGACTCTTATGATCGGTGAAGATCTCAAATTTCTCGCCATACAGATAATGACGCCAGATCTTCAAAGCGAACACAATGGCTGCTAACTCCAAATCATGGACTGGATAGTTGTCCTCATGAAGCTTCAGCTGTCTAGAAGCGTATGCGATCACATGTCCATTCTGAGTCAGGACACAACCTAACCCCTGAAAAGAAGCATTAGTGTACACCACATACCCTCCAGATCCTGACGGTAATGCCAACACCGGCGCAGAAGTCAGCCGTCGTCGAAGCTCGCAGAAATTCTCCTCACACTCGGAGGACCACTCGAAATCCACACCCTTGCGGGTAAGCTGCGTCAAAGGTCGAGCTAGTTGAGAGAAGTTCAGAATGAAGCGGCGATAATACCCTGCTAGACCCAGAAAACTACGGATCTCAGCAACTGTCGTCAGATGCGACCAATTAAGTACCACTTCAATCTTGCTTGGATCAACAGAAATCCCCTCCCTGGATATGATATGGCCAAGAAAGACCACTCGATCCATCCAAAACTCACACTTGCTCAGCTTGGCGTACAACTACTCATCCCGAAGAGTCTGCAATACCAACCGCAAGTAAGAAACATGCTCTTCCATATTACGAGAATACACCAAGATGTCGTCAATGAAGATCACGAGAAACTTGTCCAAATACTCCCTGAAAACACGGTTCATCAGATCCATGAATATAGCCGGCGCATTAGTCAAACCAAATGGCATCACTAGGAACTCGTAATGCCCATAGCGAGTACGGAATGCAGTCTTGGCTACGTCCTGATCACGGACTCTCAACTGATGATACCCAGATCTCAAGTCGATCTTGGAGTAAACTGAAGTGCCCTGCAGCTGATTAAAAAAGTCATCAATATGAGGCAACAGATACTTGTTCTTCACAGTGACTCGATTCAGCTGCCGATAGTCAATGCACAGCCGCATAGACCCATCCTTCTTCTTTACAAAAAGAACAGGAGCTTCCCAAGGAAATACACTAGGACGAATGTACCCCTTGTCCAAAAGATCCTGTAGCTGATTCTTCAACTCACGCATCTCTGACAGAGCCAGACTATACGGTGCTCGTGAAATAGGCGAAGTACCCGGCATCAACTCTATGCCAAACTCGACTTCCCTAACAGGAGAAAAACCCTGAATCTCATCAGGAAATACATCTGGAAATTCATCCACAACAGGAATACTCTCTATCCCAATACTTTCAGCGGACAAATCTACTGCATAGATAAGGTAGCCTTCCCCGCCAGACTCTAGAGCTTGACAGGCTCTCAAAGCTGATACCAAAGGCATCGGGGGTCGCGCTCCCTCTCCATTGAAAAACCAGCTCTCACTCCCTTCCGGATGAAAGCGTACTAATCTCTGATAGCAGTCCACTGAAGCTCGATAGGTAGTCAACATGTCTATTCCCAGAATGCAATCAAAGTCGTTCATCGCCAGGACCATGAGATTCACTAACAGAATGTTTCCTTCGAACTCTAAAGGGCAACCCATCACTAGACGCTTAGACAAAGCAGATTGGCCCGTCGGAGTAGAAACAGACATCACTACGTCTAGTGCAATGCATGGTAACTTATGCCTCTTAACAAAACGTGCAGAATTGAAGGAATGAGATGCACCAGTGTCAATAAGTACAAGAGCAGGTATACCATAAAGCAGAAATGTACCTGCGATGACTTTCTTATTCTCCTCCACTGCCTGATCATGTCTCAGGGCAAACACCTGGCCAGAAGCTCGTGGCCTCAAATGAGAACTCCCAGCAGGCTGTCCCTGAGACCTCTGCTAAACGGTGGCCTGAGAACCAGATCCTGAACCAAAACCAGAACCTCATCCCCCAGATAGTGGACAATCCCTCCGGATATGACCAGTCTCTCCACAACGGAAACAAGCTTCAGAAGCTCTACGGCACTTGTCGGATGGATGGTTCTTCCCACAGTGATCACACTTGTCCTTCTTATCGAAACGGACAACACCTCCAGAACCAGAGGAAGAAGTAGATCCAGACTTCTTAAAAGATTGGGCACGGGAACACAAAGAACTAGCAGGCCTCGACTGAGGGAAAAACCTGTTTCGCCGAATGCTGTCCTCCGCCTGGTGACAACGGCTCACCAAACCCTCGTAGGACATGTCGTCGCCAACCGCCACACGGTCATGGATCTCAGGGTTAAGGCCCTGAAGGAACAGATTATACTTTATCCCAGAGCTGTCAGCAATCTCGGGGCAATAGGATAGCAGATCAAAGAACTTCTGCTGATACTCATCAATAGACATGTCTCCCTGTCGCAGACTCAGAAGATCGCCTGCCTTCGACTGACGGAGTGCAGGAGGAAAATACAGCTTCTGAAAAGCTGTGCGGAACTCGGCCCAGGTGGCCACTCCTCTCGCCGCAACAAAAGGTGCAGAAGTAAACCTCCACCACCTGCGCGCACGCCCATCCAGAAGGTAGCCAAGGGTCTCCATCTTCTGCTCCTCGGTGCAGTGGTAAGTCTAAAAAGTCATCTCCATACGGTCTAATCAGTTCTCCGCATCCTCCGGAGACTCACCTCCAACAAGGGGCTTAGGACCCATCTGCAGAAATCGTCGTACAGTGAAACGATCCTCATCACGACGACGATGATGACGGTCCCGACGACGCTCACGATCGTCATCTCCCCAGCGTCCACCTCCACTACCATGGCTACTCTGGTCATCGTAGTTCGCCATCTACAAAAGCATCTCACGGTTACCTTATACAGAGTTTAAATCCCAAGAATACTATGCATGCTCTGATACCATAAATGTATTGACCCTTACCTGGATCACCTAGTAAACAGAACTTAGGCATGCAATTAACTTAATAAACAGATATCAGAATAAACTGCGGAAACATTACTAAAATTACAATCCCAAGGCAAGGAATCTGCAAATATCCAAAATAAATTATACAACCAAATCGAAAGCTGTATCAACCCAAAACAACAAAAATAAACCCAGACGAAGCTCCAGCTGGCCAACCACTGTCTAGCCCCTCTTGGAACCACCCGCCTCGTCCAATCGCAAACCTGCCCCATGGAATAGGGTGTCCAGAAACACAGAGTACGAGACGTGAGCATAAAACGCTCAGCACGAGAGTATGAGTATACATGCATGCAAAGTGAACTCCCTATAAACTCGAGGTCAAAGATCAGATAACAGAGACAGACCGGGCCCTGGTATGTAGCACGTTGTGCCGTCGCTTCAGGAGGTGGCTCCTATACCATAATACAAGTGGATATGCCGGACCCAAATCGATGGAAGTCCAACCACTAACAGGATAGGGAAAAATCCTACTAACAGACATCTCGAAGGAGATAGCTCAGTATGCAAATGAATGCAGCATAAATCAATGACATATAAACCATGCAGTCACATAATACATGCATACTCAGTCATGATATCTCGAACAGTACTTTCGTACCTCAAATCAGTGCAAGCTCTACCAACTCTAGGTCCACGCCTATAGTCTGCTCTACACTGCCAAATGATACTACTATCATTAAAGTGCTCTAAAAGCCTTAACTAAGCTATTGCATACTCCTAAATATCTATAGGAAGCAAAAGCTATACCTTCGTCCGTCGTTAGCCCTTTGATGTCGATGTCTCCAGAACTTGGGCACAACTTCGCTACGACTATCGAACGCCTCGACGACTCCCGGGTCAAGCCTAGGAAGGCTAGAACAACTCGAATACAACTAGAGTAGAGAGGAAATCCGGAATTGGCAATTGAAAATGAATTCTCGGCATTCTATTTATAGACAACGATCGGAGCCTCCGATCCTCGATCGGAACGTCCGATCCTGCCATCGGAGCTTCCGAAGATCCTGATCTGCCACGTGTCAAAATATCACTTGTTTCCTTCGGATAGGGGTGATCGGAGCTTCCGATCCTGCATCGGAGCTTCCGATCCTACCACATGTCATGCCTGACGTAATACCATCGGAGCTTCCGATCCTGTTCGGAGCTTCCGAACTCATCTTCGGAGCTTCCGAACTCTTCCCAAGCAATAATGATTAATTCCTTAATTTTTGATTTTGGTTACGGGCTACTACAGAGTAGATCTTTGTTCCCAGTCATATGTCTAGAACATCCACTGTCTAGATACCATATGCTAGGAAGAACAGTTTTCCTATTTCCCTGCAAGAATTGATTTTGGTACCCTTTAGTTCTTTTGGGTCCACAGTGTTAGAAAAAAGAGATACAAAATAGACTTCTAAGAGTTCAGTCTCTCATAGCAACATCATCGCCACTTTCTAAGAGTGCTCCCAGTAGTAGGTAGGGCTATGACCTCTTTAAAAACCTATTTCCTTGGACAGAGCAGCATTCATCAGGAAGACTAGTCGCAAGTCAAGACAGTTTAAACCGGTCTATGATGAACTCCCTTAGATCATGATCTCATAATGCTGATTGATGAGTTGTTAAGTACTCTTTGGCCTCCATTTCATATAGTTATTTTGATCATATTGAAATCTTAAAGATCTACATTTATGTCTAACATGACCAATTTTACAACAATAAGAGCATGCAGGGGGTGATCTCATTTTAGCTTTAGCAATGAGACTAGTAAAGTCTATTGATTTCTTTTCATACCCTAAACCGCCTCTATCAAAGCTACATTTTTGCATTCTTAGTAAGTTATTCAATTTATTGCTACTAACATTGAATTTGTTAAATGATTTTTTTAAGTGAGCTATTTTATCCTTTAATCTTAGGTTTTCATGCTCCTTAGATTTTAATTCATTTTTAAGGTTTTTATTTTACTTTCTAAGAGATTTAGTCATATCATACATGAGTTGATATGCATACAATAGTTCATCATAGGAAGGTGCCTCGTCATCGTCGTCGGAGACGATGTCATCATCCTTAGCCATGAGGCATATGTTGGCTTTCTCATCGTCGTCATCGCTATCGCTCCAAGTGGCTATGAGTGATTTCTTCTTGCCTTTGTCATTTTTCTTCTTGAGAGGACATTCATTTGCATAATGCCCTTGTTGTTGACAGTTGTAGCATGTCACTTCTTTGTCTGTCTTCTTGAATTTATTTCCTCGCATGAATCTTTTGAATTTCCTTGCGAAGAGCACCATGTCTTCATCATCATCATCTTCAACTTGGCTAGATAAGGCAATCCCCTTTGCCTTGATCTTTTCATCTTCTTTCTTTATTTCCTTCCTTGTAGACAATTCCAACTCATGGGTTTTTAGAGCCCCATGGAGTTGATCAATATCATAGGAAGCGGTGTCGCCTTTGTTGGATTCTATGATGGCCATCCTCTTTGCATCCCACTCCTTGGGTAAGGCGCGTAGAGCTCTCCTCCACACTTGCTTGGTTGGATATTGTTCTCCAAATTGGGCTAGCTCATTGATGATTTGAGAAAGCCTTCGAAACATGGTATCAACATCCTCACTAGCCTCCATCTCAAATGTCTCGCATTTGAGTTGAAGTAGATCGATCTTTGTCTCCTTGACTTGATTGGTCCCTTCGTGGCATATCTCCAATTTGTCCCAAATCTCTTTTGCGGATGAGCACATTGAGATCCGGTTGTACTCGTTCATATCTAAGGAACAATGAAGAATATTCATAGCTTTAGCATTTTGAGATATCAATTTCATATCCTTCTTTGAAAAGTCGTTCATTCCCTTAAGAATTTTGACTCCCTCAACCTCTTTCGTAAGTATGTAGGGACCTTTCACGGTTACTTTCCAAAGGTCATAGTCTACAGATTGGATGTATAGGGACATTCGATTTTTTCAATACCCGTAGTTTATGCCATTGAAAAGAGGAGGACGATTTGTTGATTGCCCTTGAGCATAGTCGCTCGCTAGATTTGCCATAGAGCCTTTTTGAAAATATTTGAAAGAGGTGGCTCTGATACCACTTGTTAGAACCTAATGGGGGGGGGGGGGGGATTTAGGTTCTATTGACAACTTTAGCAATTTAAAGCGATTATGCAAATACGCAAGCGGAAGACTTAAAGCAATCAAAAATAAATGCGGTAAATAAATGCGTAAAAGAAATAAAGCGATAAATGAGATAAGATATGTTTATGGAAGTTCGACGATAAATCGTCTACGTCTCCCCTTCTTGGTTAAGATCGATTAACCAAGGATCCACTAGCACTTCAACGTCTTGACCTTGATGGCTCCAAGGATAGCCGTAAAACTTGACACGATCACCGCGCCGATACAACTCGATACTCTTGGCCTTAAGGGCTCCAAGGATAGCCTCAACACAAACATTTGGCTTCACACTCAAGTGCTTACAACGATAGCACAACATACTTGGCTTCACACTCAAGTGTTTACAACAATAGCACAACCAATTCACAAACTATTTTTACAAACACTCTCAAATATATCACACAAACACTTTGATAGTGAGAAATTGCTTGCAAAGGAGAGAAGAGATGAGTTGGGATATCTTTAAATGACCTTGGATGACCTCTATTTATAGTTGGCAAAGATTTGAATCTGATTTGAGTGCATGGAGCATGTGTTGAGAAGTCAAGGAGTGACAAAAAGTGTTCGGCGCCGCTGCCTACTTTTTTCCAGCACTGAGCGGATTTTGTGGAAAACTCATATCTCACAATCTAACCGTTGGATTGATATGAAATTTAAACCGAAGCTTTAAAAATCTGGATCTTCATTCTGAACGGTAGAGATTTGATTTGAACGAATCAATCATGCCCAGTATGTTTCGGAAGTTGCTTCATCATGTTTTCGAACTTGTTCTATGCAACAAATTTGAAAAATTCATATCTCCTAATCCATCCGTTGGATTTATCTGAAATTTGGACAGAGGTTGTGAAACATCCTAAATCTGAATTGGATTGGTGGAGATTTGATTTGGATGTCTCAATAATTCCCAGTTACTTTTTGAATTTGATTCTTCATCATTTGCTTCATGTTCTGCAGAAATAGGTACTGTGCAACCTTTGTGGAAAAATCATAACTCCATATCTAGCCGCTGGATTGATATGAAATTTTGATATAAGTTTGAAAACATCCTGATCTTGATGTTGATTGGTGGAGATTTGATTTGGATGTCTCAAGCACGTCCAGTAATTTTCATAAGTTGATTCTTCATCCTTCGCTTCAAGTTCTGCAGAAATAGGTATCGCACAACTTTTGTGGAAAAATCATAACTCCATATCTAGCTGTTGGATTGCTCTAAAATTTGGACAGTACATGTAAAACTCCCTCATAAATATTATGACTGGTGAAGATTGGATTTCAATGCCTAGAAAATGCCCAGTAATTTTTGGAAGTTGCTGCTCCATACTTTGGCTTCTTCTTGTCTTTTTCTTCATATCTCTTAACAATGTTCCATTCATTCAATGAGCAATACAAGACTTTATAAATACATGTATAGCTTCAAAATAGCTTCCAAGAATTTAATCATCAATAAATATAATCTATAAAATCTTACTTTATATGGTTAGTAACAATTAATCGAGTTTTGTAATCATCAAAACATAATATTATGAGACTTGTTAATGCATTAAAAACATTAATCTCATCACACGAGATTTGTATGCGTTTAAGGCGTAACAAGGTCACGTGACAAATTGGTACAACGATGAAGGAGATGAACCCGCACAATCTATCCAAGGCTCCAAACGAGGCTTTCAAGATTATCTTCGAACAAATTCAGAGCTACGTGACACTCAAGTTCATCACCAACTTCGCGCGGACTTATTGGAGCATATCTGGGAGAATTACAACAACAATCCATGAATTAATATTTCATGTTCTATTTTTAATTTCATTGTTTTGTTGTTTTTTTAATTTATTGTTGCATTTCAATTTCATAATTTCGTTGTGTTGAATAAATATATTAAATTAATTTATTTTTATTTTTTTAATTAATTAAATTAATTTTAAAAAAATTATATTATAATTTTAAAAAATAATTATAAATTTAAATATTTTATAAAATGTAAAGAAAATGTATTTATTTAATATAAAATAAATTTATATTATTGAGTGGAATGTGGGACCCATAAATAATGAGTGTTAATGTTAATAGGATTGTGGGTTGAAAGAATGATGTGTTATTAACCGTGAGGCCCATGACTTTTGATGATGTGGAGAGTATTATTGATGTTATTAACGGGTTGGGTTGTGGATGGCCTAACCGAGTGTTGACAAAATCATGTATATTTCTTTCTTCCGTAACATAATTTTAAAAAAAAGATATTTTGCACTTAAAAATAATATTTTGAACATAAAAATTAATACTGTCATGATTCAGGTCACATAAAATATTCACTCATAAAGTTGAGAGTTTTGCGATTACATTTTGTATTGTCTTACATGCACCCAAAAAAAAAAAATTTTGCGACGAAATTACATCTCGAATTTGTCGCAAAATATCAATTATTGCGAAGGTTTTACTACGCCTTAAAAAAGCCTTCCATAATTGCTTTTTGCATTAGTTTGCGACGGTTTTTATAAACCGTTGCAAATTTGCAGCCGCTAAAAAAATGAGGGCAGAAAAGTGAGTTATATTCGTATATTACGACGTTTTTTATTTTGCGAAGGTTTTTCTAGTATTGTGCAACTGTCACAATTTTTGTATGTTTTGATTTCCCGGTTTTATTCGGTACAGTTTTTTAAAAAAAATCGTAGCAATTCATCGTAGCAATTGAACCGTTTTTTTTTTTTAAGTGATGATCTTCCCTTTAAACTTATGTCATGGCAGTAATGCTCAATAGAAAATGAGCATGTACTAAATAATGACGAGTGAATAAAAGTCACTTGGGCCATGTATTTAATAAAAACAAATATAATAAAAATGGGTCATGTATAGGGATGCAAACGAACCGAGCCAGTTTGTAAGCTTTACAAGTTCTCTCAATAAATATTTAATTCGTATTCGAACTTATCGAACTCGAGCCGAATTCGAACATGTTCGAACTTTTTTTCGAGCCGAGCTCGAGCCGAAATTATTTTGTTCGATAGTTCGCGAATAGATCGCGAGCCTTAATATTTAATTAATATAATATAATTATATAATAAATATATAGTCATTTCGAAACTTTTCGAACATTTCGAGCTTTTTGAACCATAATATCCGAGCAATAGTTCACGAACTGGTTCGAATGTTTCGAGCCAAACTCGAACTCGAGCTTCATTTTGAGCCAAGTTCAAGCCAAAATATTTGAAATTATCGAGCTTCGAATCGAGCTCGAACTCGAATATATATACTCTTATCGAACCGAATTCAAGCATTAAAATTTTATCATTATTCGGCTTGATTCGATTCGTTTGCACCTCTAGTCATGCATGTAAAAATGTTACGGTTTTGCATATAACAGTGAAAAGCTTATTACTTATATGAGAAAAGCTTTTGTATATAATAAATGGGTATTTTGGATTGGCATTTTGTTCAAAAATATTCCTACAAAAAGGGGCTAAGATATGTAATTGGAATATTGATTTGGTTCTTAAATACACACACATATATATATATATAGAGTTTTGCTATGCTGCCCACATCTCGTGCCCACCTTCATGCCCAACTATAAGATGGCAATCATCCAATGGATGAGATGAATCATATACAAATGGTTCATCCAATGGATGATTGCCCACGTTTTGCTATGCTGCCTACATCTCGTGCCCACCTTCATGCTCACCTATGAGGTGGCAATCATCAAATTGATGAGATGAATCATATACAAATGGTTCATCCAATGGATGATTGCCACCTCATAGGTGGGCACGGAAGGTGGGCATCATAACAAAACTATATACATATATATGAGAAAAAAATTACATATGTAAATAGAATTTTAAAAATTAAACACTGAATCAATTGTATTGACCCCTTACTCCATCCATTATATCACACCATTGTTTTGAAAAATGATATTAAGCTCCAAGTGTAAAGAAAAAGCTTCCATTAGGGCAAAATTGTGAAAAACAAACGGTTATTCTAAAGGATGACCACATTAAACACGATTAAATAGGAGCATATTTTAGATAAAATTTTAAGTTAAATTTATTATATTTTAAAACCTTTATCAAATTTATAAGTTTATACGTTTTTTTTATTTTTATATGTTCTTTAATATATATTGATTGACTTGATATGATTAAAAAATGAGTAATGATACATGTATACGTAGGGTTATACGTTGGGTTACATATTACATTTGAAATTACATGATTATCTTACATGCATTTTTAAAATATTTTTTTCAAATAAAATACAGGGTTAATCATGTAATTTCAAATGTAATGTGTAACTCAACGTATAACCTTTCGTATACATATAGCATTACCCTTAAAAAATATAAGGTTGAGGCTTCTTGTCTTTTAAATCATCGTTAATGAATACAAACCAACAAGGTAGGTGGCTAAATTAAAAGCAAAGCAATAAGATAAGATAGATTATGGAAAGTACTCTAAACATTAAATGACCAAAATCAAATTAATCTAAGCTAGCTAAACAACAAAATGTATAGCCATTATTTTTGTCCGAATTAATTCCCCCAAGAGACAACAATGGTAAAGTCAAGCCTAATTTTGATGTGGATTGCTGACTTTTAATGCACTGTAACAAGACATGATATCATCCAAATGCTTCTTGTTTACAATACAAGAAAAAAAAAAACAGACACACACCAAGCACTCCACGATAAAATTTTTAAAATAATAATAATAATAATTTTGAAGATCACTCCACGATAAATATAGGTCTTCATACATTGTACTACTACCTTTGCGTTTTTTAAAATTTATTTGTCAATCACTTTATTCTTTATTATTATTGTTATTATTATTACCTAATAAAGTAATAATTAAATTTAATGTGGTCAATGGTAATTGGAGCTTCCAACATGGGTTTTGGACCTTTGGTAAAAAAAAACAAAAACAAAAACAAAAAGTCTTAGCAATAATGCTTGTTTGGCTTTTCGAGTACGCGTGTGTAGACCGGATTTTGGAAGCTTATGATATAATTATAAATCGAATGTAATTTCCAAGAAAATTCAAAATTGAAATGTTCAAAACGTTCTTTAAAAATTGGTGAAGATTCCTCAACGATCAAAATCAGATCACGCCACGCAACTCCGGACGTTGAAATATGCATGATATAGGAATGATAAATTTATAAAATTGATAAAATAATGATATATGACTCTAGTACTTTGGAGAATTTGAGTCAAACTTTAAATAAAATGAAAAATAATAATTAATCGATATCTTATGATAAATACCACTCGTTGCCTAATTCATCGCTAATCCACGGAAAAAGATTTCCAAATATAAAATGAACTTTACCGACTACCACTAAAAATTAAATTATAGAATTCCTCTTATCGGGGTGATTCTATGCTACACCGGGTGAAACACTCCCTAATTTTTTTGAGATGTTCGCGCGAACATCTCCTAAATGACAAAAAATATCATGCTAAATGACAAAAAAAGTACAGGTGGGGTCCACATAATTTTTTTTTCAGCAAGATGTTCGCGCGAACATCTTAATAAAAACACAAAAGACATCTCCTTAAATGACAAAAAATATCATGCTAAATGACAATAAAAATACAGGTGGAGTCCACATAATTTTTTTTTCAGCAAGATGTTCGCGCGAACATTTTAATAAAAACACAAAAGGAGTGTATCTCACCCGGTATAGCATAGAATCACCCCTCTTATCGTTATTCAAATATGGTGACTGGTGTACGCTTTCCACTGTCGCCAAATATGATTTAAATCGAATTGGACCCATCAACCTCGTCTATTTTTTTGAAATTTTTTTAGTATTTCAATATTCATTTCTTTAGAATTTTTTTTTGAGAAAAACCAGTCATATACACCAATACATATTAAATTCATTCGTTTTAAATATTCTTTGTAAAAAATTTATAAATTATATTATAATTTAAAATTTTAAAAATGTTTGTTTCATAATATATCTTATTTTACTTTATGGTAATATGATTATTTTGAAATTAAAATTTATAGACAAAAATAACAATATAATTTATTAGGAGTTTTTGCCTAAAACTATCATATCGTATTATGATTATTTTGAAATTAAAATTTATAGACAAAAATAACAATATAATTTATTACGATATGATAGTTTTAGGCAAAAACTCCTATGAGACGGGCTCAATGGTCATTTTTTTTAGACGAATCTCTTATATAAGTTATTCATTAAAAAATATTACATTTTATGCAGAAAATATTACTTATTATTATTATAAATATGAGTAGGGTTGATCCGTCTCACGGATGAGACCATCTCACATGAGTGTTATACTTAGTTTTATATAAGATACTTAAAATAGTTTTTTATAATTTTTTATTAATTAAAAATATACTGTTTTCCTCTAAAAAAATACTGTTTTTGTAACTTGAGAAGATAGTATGTTTTTAAATAAACTAAACAAGATATCAAAGTTAGTAATTTTAAGCTGCTCAAATATTCTCATTATTGAAATCGAAAATATATCATACATGATATCATGTCAGTAGTATTTAGCATCATGTATAACTCTTCAACTATCGTACCAAATGTTTTAAAAATAATAAAACAAATCATATAACCAGTTTAGACTTATTTAATTCAGGGAATGTTTGCATTTCTTGAAAATAAGCGATATAAATTTTCATTGACAAATTATAGGGATCTTGTTTGAAATTTTATTAACGCTTTTTAAAATTTTAGAATTTTTTTTTCGAACGTCTTGAGGATTGAGTGGAAAATAAATACCATTAGGGTAACCCCAACCCTGAACTAAAAAACCCAACTTTTTGTGGGCCCTATTATGACACATCATTTATATCACAAAATAAAATTTTTATAACTTCTTTCCACAATCCTAAACCCAACAACTAACTTTTTTGAGGGTCCCACTAATCAATTCTATACATATTATTTAATTCTAATTTATTAACTAATTTAAATTTATTTTTATAATAAACTAAAATTAATTTTAATAAAAGAATGCTAAATACGTAAAATGATGATTAATTATATTTTGATATTTTTTATTTAACATTTCAAAATCTTTAACATTTTAATTAAAAAAATTATATTAAAAAATTAATAATTAATTGCATGGGGCATGGTATTTATCACGCAATTGAGAGATATTGATTTCTTGTGGGACCCTCAAAAAATTGAATTTCTTGTTCCCACTTGTTGACCAAAACACACAAAAGTCAAAAAAAAAAACAAAAAAAAAACTATGATGCCAATTATTGATGATGACATTTTTGTAATTTACTTCATCATCTAATTTGGTTCTCTGTCCTCCATACTTGGAACTTGGAAGATCACTACGCATATAGAGATGCATGGCATCTTCAACTCTCCTCTATATAGAAGAGGGTTTCAGCTCCAACTCATTTCCAAACTTGGTCACTTTTATAGTTATGGAGTAATCGGAAGATGACATGAATTAGAAAATGTCATCCTCCAAAGTTTCATAACGATATACATTTATTAACAAAATAATAATCATTATTATTATTTTCGTGTGAGTTAAATATTTAGTCAAATTATTTAATAATGGTTAGAAAAAAGTTAGGGTTTTCTCAATTAAATATTACGAAAATAAAAAATATTTATCAAAACATAGCACAATGACAAACTTTTAAATCTATAATATGCCCGTAAAAAATCTATATTATGATAATCCTAGGAGCAATTCATGGATTAACGTGAATCCAAGGAATTGTTCCTCGGATTTTAATTTTTCATTAAAAAAAATGCTTGCTATTACTTCTTGATAGGTTAGATGGGGAGCGGTGACGAATTTCATGGGCCGTGCGAAAGATAGATGGATATACGGATACTCGCATACATATATACGCATATATATTTTTTATTTTGCTATATAATTCTTATGTGATCTGTGAACAATAATTATTTATGTTTTTGTTTGAATGTATTATACAATGTTAACATAAAATTGTGATAACCTTTGTGTTTCCCACTCTGATTTCTTTTGCCAAAATATTAAAAATATTATGACTTGATTAATTGCATTGATTGGTAGCAGTATATGATATAAATATTTTTCTAATATATATTTATATGTATATATATATATATTTGTGCAGGGAGTCCAATCATGAAGGTCCACTCCAAATATTTTTGAGGCTCAAGCTTATTTAAATATTATACATATTTAATTCAAGCAGGCCCTGAATTCTACAAAAGCCCATAAGAGGCTCAAGCCCATGAAACTCTCCAAATATATATAAATAGCTAAAGTCACCTTATTATTAAGGTACACACTTTCTGAAGCACTATATCGCTCTACTCTCGATTATTATTCCTTGAGTAATAACTGACTTGAGCGTCGGAGTGCCTTCGCCGAGAACCCTCCCGGCTCCTCTGAATTTGTTTTGTGACGTAGGAACAACCCACTGAAGATCTCCACCGGGAACATACAAGGATTCATTGATACTCCGGACTTGGTGGAAGCAACGTGTCATATACAAGTGATTTTTGGCTACATCACTTCTTTTTTTTAAAAAAAAAATTATATGAAACTTAGTTCTTATATATATTTGTTTTAAAAAAATAATGTAATTTTATTTTGCATTGTGAAAAGCCTTCCCAGCAAATTACTTCAAGTGCAACGTCGAAGCAGCCATATATATATTCGTGTTGTAATTCTAAGCACAAGAAATCAATATCTCTCAATTGCGTTGACAACTCACAGCATATATCACGCAATCAACCAGCAAGCAATTCCATAAATAAGAACAAATATCAAATGGATAATGAACACGCAAGGATTTACTTGGTTCGGATTGATATCAATCCTACATCCAAAGATCTAGAAAACACCCAAAAGAATTCAATAAGAATCAACCAATCAATACGTGTTCTATACAACCATTCGCGATGCGTATAACCACAAACTAAATCAGAAGTATAATGGTCTCTATACCCAAGAACAATAAGAACATATTCTTAGAAGTTCCAGCTCCAAGACAGGTAGCACTTCAATCTTCGATCTTGCTTACAGCCGCAAGTCTCTCAATGTTCTTGAAGGATTTTCAGAGCACGTTGATTACAAATCTAAGACCTCTGTCTCTATCTTTTCTCTGGAGATTTCCCTAGCTTTTTATATCAGTCTGTTAATCTTGTAATCAAGCCTACTTAAACTGACTCAACTAACAATTAACTGACTAAGCTAATCTAAACCGTTGGATCATCTTGACGGTCTTTGACCCGATGATTGCAACTAATGCCTTAGTCAACATTATTCTCTACAAATCTCCACCTTTGACTGATTTAGTTGCTATCAAGTGAATCCCATGAGTTCCTACTTTAATCAAACTTAGATTACTCCACCAGCTTCAACAAGCTTAATGCTTGATTGAGCTTGTTAACTGGTACAACCTTTGTCAAAATGTCAGCTGGATTAACCTGTGCGTCAATTTCCAGGACTTTAGCCAATCCTTTTGATACAATGTCCCTCACAAAATGTAACCTTACTTCTATATGTTTTGTTCGTTCGTGAAATACCAAATTCTTCGATAGATGAATTGCACTTTGTGAATCACAAAATATAGAAATACTACTCTGATCAAATCCCATTTCTGTCACAAATCCAGAAATCCAAAGTCCTTCTTTGACAGCTTCTGTTAGGCTTATATATTCTGCCTCAGTAGTAGATAAGGCAACCACATTCTGTAAATTAGACTTCCAGCTTACTATGTTTCCTCCAAAAGCAAACACATATCCTGATATTGACATTCGTTTATCCAAATCTGCTACATAGTCAGAGTCACAGTAACCAGTGACTTCATAAGTACTTAAAGCAGCATGCTTTGAATACTGTAGTTTCAGCTGTTTTGTTCCCTTTAAGTACCTTAATAACCACTGAATTGCCTTCCAATGCTCCCTACTAGGCTTACTCATGAACCTACTCACAAGACCCAAACCATATGTTATATCTGGCCGGGTTGAAACCATCATATACATTATACTTCCTACCGCATTATAATATGACACATCCCTCATATGCAAGCTTTCTAATCCCTCTTGATCTTCCTTCACAGCTTGCAGCTTAAAGTGAGCCCCAATAGGAGTGCTTACTGATCTTGCATCTGCCATATTGAATAATTCTAGTACTTTGTTTATGTAATGTTCCTAAGATAAACTCAAAGTCCTTGCCTGTCTTTCTCTTTGAATTTCAACTCCCAAAATCTGCTTTGCTGGGCCCAGATCTTTCATTTCTAACACTTGATTAAGTTGGTGTTTTAGCTTCTGGATTTCTTTTAACTCTTTACATGCTATAAGCATGTCATCAACACATATCAACAAATAGATAAAGGACTGATCATGCAATCTTTTGAAGTAAACACAACTATCAAACTTGGACCTTTCATAGCTTTGCTGAAGCATAAAATCATCAAAACGCTTATACCATTGTCTTGGTGATTGCTTTAGCCCATAAAGAGGCTTTTTCAGCAAGCAAACTTGTCCAGCTTTGAGATTAATTTCAAACCCTCTTGGTTGTGTCATCAGAATCTCTTCTTCTAAGTTACCATGTAGAAATGCAGTTTTGACATCTAGTTGTTCCAGTTCAAGATCTTGCATAGCATTGATGGAAAGTATAATTTTGATTGAAGTGTGCTTCACTACAGGAGAGAATATCTCATGATAGTCTATGCCTTCCACTTGAGAAAAATCTTTTGCAACTAATCTAGCCTTGTACCTAGGCTTCTCAACCCCTGGGATTCCAAGTTTTCTCTTATAAATCCATTTGCATCCAATAACCCTTTTGTTTTCTGGTTTAAGGACCAATGTCCATGTGTTGTTCTTGATCAAGGATTTATACTCCTCTTGCATAGAAATCTGCCACAATGCACTGTCTTTACTTTTCATTGCCTCTTCATAAGTTGTTGGCTCTCACAAATCCACTAATTCAGCCATATTAAGAGCAAATGCAGTGAACTCAGATAATGCAAATCTGGAGGGCAGCCTGATTTCTATTCTGGTTTTGTCCCTTGCTAATTTATAATCTTCCAGATTGGTTTCACAGTCAGTATCAGCACCTTGTTCACCTTTACTTTTATTCGAAATAATAGACTTTTGAAGTTTGATGATGTCGATTTTTTACCTCGGGTTCGGTCTGATAGATTGGATCCTCCAATTCCTTTATAGAGTAGGTCGGGTCGGGTATCAATGAAATCTGCGCAAGCAACAGCTAGGTCAAGGGGCGCCGAAGGCGTTTTCGGCGTGACCCCTCTGATGCCTAAGTCAGTATCTTGAAGGCAGATGGTATGATTAATGCGAAAACTGAGAGATATGAGTGCGTGAATGTAAAAGTAAGAGTGAGCGTTGATGAATAATGAATAGTGAATAATGAATAATGAATAATCATAACAGTACCTGTATTTATAGGAGTAAATAGAGTAAGTTACCTAGTCGAATTATAAAATGTCCTAGACTAGGACTCTTCATCCATTAGTCCATTTGTAAGCTTATCTCTATCTCGTGAATATTTGAAAAGATCCAGACTTATCTCATATATATCAGAGTCTTACTTGAATTAGAAAAGAATACTTGCGGCCCTTTAAAAACAACCTAGGTCGGCCCATAATGACCAGCTCAGGTCGGCAAAGTCCAACATAATTTTGGACTGGACTAGACTGGACCTTGCCACCTTGGGCTATACCGGATAAACCTATTATAAACGGGCTCGGGTTGAAATATTTTCTCGGGGTAACAATAGTACCTCCCTAACTGGTCTAAAGATGTAGCAAGCTAATATCTTATATACTTTGATCAAAGGACCGACTTGATGTAGCAAGCAAAAATCGATCTCAACCGTCCAGAATGTGCGTCAAGATGTTCGGAACTCATGATAAAAATTTCAAATAATTTCAACGGTTAGATTTTTCAGAATGACTTTTTCAAGAACACTGCTCAGAAACTATGCAAGCAGATTGTGTTGCAGCTCGGCGGTCTGAGCCACCTTTCCCCAAGTTCCAAAATTCTGATCACGATCTTCACCGTTCAGATACTAGAAAACATATTAATAAATATGTCTGCAAAATTTGAACCTGATCCGACGGATAAATTAATTCTTATGATTTTTTCTAGTTTCTGATGCGCAAGCCATGCGAAAAATACATAGAAGCTGTGCGAGCGAGCAACATCTGTTCGGCAGTCCAGATCTGATTCTAAGAGATACCAATTACGATCTCCACCGTTTAGATCCTAGAAAACATATTAATAAATATTTTTGCAAAATTTGAACCCGATCAGACGGTTAAATTAATTCTTATGATTTTTTCTAGTTTTTGATGCGCAAGCCATGCGAAAAACACATAGAATCTGTGCGAGCGAGCAACGTCTGTTTGGCGGTTCAGATCTGATTCTACAAGATACCAATCACGATCTTCACCGTTCAGATCCTAGAAAACATATTAATAAATATGTCTGAAAAATTTGAACCCGATCCGACGGCTCAATTAATTCGTATGATTTTTTCAAGTTTCTGATGCGCAAGCCATGCGAAAAACATATAGAAGCTGTGCGAGCGAGCAACGTCTGTTTGGCGGTCCAGATCTGATTCTACAAAATACCAATCACGATCTCCACCGTTCAGATTCTAGAAAACATATTAATAAATATGTCTGCAAAATTTAAACCCGATCCGACGGCTCAATTAATTCGTATGATTTTTGCAAGTTTTTGATGCGCAAGCCATGCGAAAAACACATAGAAGCTGTGCGAGCGAGCAACGTCTTTTTGGCGGTCCAGATCTGATTCTACAAGATACCAATCACGATCTCCACTGTTCAGATTCTAGAAAACATATTAATAAATATGTCTGCAAAATTTGAACCCGATCCGACGGTTCAATTAATTTCAATGATTTTCGCAAGTTTGTGATGTGCAAGCCATGTGAGAATCCGAAATTTGTTTCTTCTCTTGTACTCATCATCTTAACCCTTTGTTTTCAAATTCCCACAGACGGCGCCAATTGATGATGTCGATTTTTTACCTCGGGTTCGGTCTGGTAGAATGGATCCTCCAATTCCTTTATAGAGTAGGTCGGGTCGGGTATCAATGAAATCTGCGCAAGCAACAGCTAGGTCAAGGGGCGCCGAAGGTATTTTCGGCGTGACCCCTCCGATGCCTAAGTCAGTGTCTTGAAGGCAGATGGTATGATTAATGCGAAAACTGAGAGATATGAGTGCGTGAATGTAAAAGTAAGAGTGAGCGTTGATGAATAATGAATAGTGAATAATGAATAATGAATAATCATAACAGTACCTGTATTTATAGGAGTAAATAGAGTAAGTTACCTAGTCGAATTATAAAATGTCCTGGACTAGGACTCTTCATCCATTGGTCCATTTGTAAGCTTATCTCTATCTCGTGAATATTTGAAAAGATCCAGACTTATCTCATATATATCAGAGTCTTACTTGAATTAGAAAAGAATACTTGCGGCCCTTTAAAAACAACCTAGGTCGGCCCATAATGACCAGCTCAGGTCGGCAAAGTCCAACATAATTTTGGACTGGACTAGACTGGACCTTGCCACCTTGGGCTATACCGGGTAAACCCATTATAAACGGGCTCGGGTTGAAATATTTTCTCGGGGTAACAATAAGGTCCGGCACACAAAGCCCACGTCAGTGGCCCACGTCAGTGGTTTACAAAGCCCGGGCAGGTCCGGCACTCAAAGCCCACATTAGTGGTAATCAAAGTTCGGGCAGGTCCGGCACACAAAGACCACGTCAGTGGCCCACGTCAGTGGTTTACATAGCCCGGGCAGGTCCGGCACACAAAGCCCACATCAGTGGCCAACATCAGTGGTTTACAAAGCCCAGGCAGGTCTGACACTCAAAGCCCACATCAATGGTAATCAAAGCCCGGGCAGGTCCGGCATCAAAATCCCACGTCAGTGGTTTACAAATCCGGCACACAAAGCCCACGTCAGTGGTAATCAAAGCCCGGGCAGGTCCGGCATCAAAAGACCACGTCAGTGGTATTCAAAGCCCGGGCAGGTCCGGCATCAAAAGCCCACTTCAGTGGTAACACAAAGCTCAGGCAGGTCTGACACTCAAAGCCCACGTCAGTGGCCCACATCAGTGGTAACACAAAGCCTAGGTAGGTCTGACACTCAAAGCCCACGTCAGTGGCCCACATCAGTGGTAACACAAAGCCTAGGCAGGTCTGACACTCATGCTCTAAATTCATTCTTCTTTAGACCAGTTAGGGAGGTACTATTGTTATCCCGAGAAAATATTTCAACCCGAGCCCGTTTATAATGGGTTTATCCGGTATAGCCCAAGGTGGCAAGGTCCAGTCTAGTCCAGTCCAAAATTATGTTGGACTTTGCCGACCTGAGCTGGTCATTATGGGCCGACCTAGGTTGTTTTTAAAGGGCCGCAAGTATTCTTTTCTAATTCAAGTAAGACTCTGATATATATGAGATAAGTCTGGATCTTTTCAAATATTCACGAGATAGAGATAAGCTTACAAATGGACCAATGGATGAAGAGTCCTAGTCCAGGACATTTTATAATTCGACTAGGTAACTTACTCTATTTACTCCTATAAATACAGGTACTGTTATGATTATTCATTATTCATTATTCACTATTCATTATTCATCAACGCTCACTCTTACTTTTACATTCACGCACTCATATCTCTCAGTTTTCGCATTAATCATACCATCTGCCTTCAAGACACTGACTTAAGCATCGGAGGGGTCACGCCGAAAACACCTTCGGCGCCCCTTGACCTAGCTGTTGCTTGCGCATATTTCATTGATACCCGACCCGACCTACTCTATAAAGGAATTGGAGGATCCATTCTACCAGACCGAACCCGAGGTAAAAAATCGACATCATCAAAGTTCATTTTGACTTATATCATAAGAGTCTTCAGTGGAAGTTGATCTGCTCCACCTTCATCCTTATACTGTCCATTGTTGGATGTTTGATCTTGTTCTCCATCCTGAAAACACTGCTCAACTTGTTTAGAGCTGGCTGCTGCTGGAACATATTTATTAGCATAAAAGACTGACTCATTGAACACTACATCTCTGCTGATAATGCATTTTTGGTCATCTAAAAGCCATATCCTATACCCTTTTACTCCAGTAGGGTATCCTAAGAAGATGTCTTTCTTAGCTCTAGGACTTAACTTTTCCTGACTAGTATGAATATAAACAACACAACCAAAAGTTCTTAAATGCTTGTAACTAGGTTTAATGTTAGACCATTTATGATCAGGTACCATAAACTCAATGGCAGAAGAAGGTGACAAGCTTATTAGATGACAGGCTGTAGATGATGCCTCTGCCCAGAACTTTTGAAGCAGTCCACTCTCACTTACCATGCACCTTAATTTATTCATTATTGTCCTATTCACGCGTTCAGCAACTCCATTTTGCTGGGGTGTATATGTACAAGTCCTATGTCTAGCAATGCCATGTTTTGAACAATAATCATCAAACTCATAATTGAAAAACTATAGGCCATTGTCTGTCCTTAAAGTTTTAATTTTATTTGATGATTGATTTTCTACCAAGGTTTTTCATTCTACAAATTTACTAAAAGCTTGGTTTTTAAACTTCAAAAAATAGATCCATACCTTTCTAGAAAAATCATCAATAAGAAAAATAAAGTACTGGAATTTAGATAGGGATGGAGGTACCTGTGGAGAGCCCCAGAGATCAGCATGAATATAATCCAGTGATGATTTTGTGTTGTGAGTGGCTGTTTTAAACTTTAGCCTATGAGCTTTCCCAAGAACACAGCTCTCACAGAATCCCAGATTCTTAATTTCCTTATGATCTAGGAAGCCCTGTTTACTGAGCTCTTGCAGTCCCTGTAGACTCATATGACCGAGTCTCTGATGCCACAACAGTGTATGATCTTGGTCAGATGTGATCACATTTGCCTCGGATGATAAGGTGTTTCCTTGAAGCACATAGAGACCATGTTTTAAGGTGGCTTTCATAATGACAAGAGAACCCTTTACCACCTTGAGTGTGCCACCTTGTGCTTTATAGCTCATACCCTTTTGGTCTAAGGTACCTAAAGATATTAGGTTCCTTTTCAAATCAGGAATGTATTTGACATCAGTCAGAATTTTAATTGAGCCATCCCACATTCTGAGTTTAACTGATCCACTTCCATTGATTTTGCAATACTGATTGTTCCCCATCAACACATATCCTGTGTCTGTTTCTTGAAAGTCATGGAACCATTCTCTTCTAGGAGACTTGTGGTATGTACATCCCGAGTCTAGGATCCATTCATCCTTGGGATCATCAGTGGAAACAGTTAAGACTTCAGCTTCTTCATACCCTTGAAGTACATTTGCTGTTTTTGGATTTGAAGTGTCTTCCTGTCCTTGATTCATTTTCCTTAAGAGACAAAACCTTCTAATGTGACCTTCCTTTTTGCAGGACCAGCATATTCTTCTTGGCCTTGATTTGGACCTTGAATTGGATCTCCATCTGTTGGCAGATCCCTTTCTCTCTTGTGATCTTCCTCTTACATTTAGTCCGTCTCCAGTAGGCTTTAGATGCCTTCCATTTGCCTTTAGATCAAGTTCCTTGGAATAAGCTGCACCAGTGACCTCGTCAAGAGTAAGAGTTTCTTTTTCATACTTCAGGGTATCTCTTAATTGGTCATAGTCCTTCGGCAGTGAGTTGAGTAAGAAAATAGCTTGGTCCTCTTCATCTATTTTTAGATCCATGTTTTCCAGGTCTGACAAAAGCTTTGTGAACTCATCTATGTTCTCATCACTAGACCTATTTTCATTCATCTTGTAACTATAGAATCTCTGCTTCAGATATATCCTGTTGGGCAGTGTTTTTGTCATATACAGTTGCTCCAATTTTAGCCACATATCAGCTGCCGTTTTTTCTCACCACTTTTATGAGAATTTGGTCACTTAGGCTGAGAACTATAGTGTTCCTAGCCTTCTTCAATATTTCAAGCTTGTTTTCAGTTGTGTTTGGAATCTTTGATTCTCCTTTCAGTGCTTCATCTAATCCTAAGTTTCCCAAGTGTGCTATCATATTTTTCCTCCATAGATTGAAGTCGTTCTTCACATCAAACTTTTCCATCTCAAATCTTGATATGGGCATAGCTAAAGAGTATCCCTTGCCAGTAGACATTCTTTGATTGTTCACTCAAGATAATTGAAGTTCTTGATGGAATTTCTTTGTAGTCGAGATAGATTAGAACACCTAGTTGGATCCTCAGGCCCCAAGATCTTAATCTTGAGGCTCTGATACCAGTTGTTGTAATTCTAAGCACAAGAAATCAAATCTCTCAATTGCGTTGACAACTCACAACATATATCACGCAATCAACCAACAAGCAATTCCAGAAATAAGAACAAATATCAAATGGATAATGAACACGCAAGGATTTACTTGGTTCGGATTGATATCAATCTTACATCCAAAGATCTGGGAAACACCCAAAAAAATTCACTAAGAATCAACCAATCAATACGTGTTCTATACAACCCTTCGCGATGCGTATAACCACAAACTAAAACAGAAGTATAATGGTTTCTATACTCAAGAACAATAAGAACAGATTCACAGAAGTTCCAGCTCCAAGACAGGTAGCACTTCAATCTTCGATCTTGCTTACAGTTGCAAGTCTCTCAATGTTCTTGAAGGATTTTCAGAGCACGTTGATTACAGATCTAAGACCTCTCTCTCTATCTTTTCTCTGGAGATTTTTCTAGCTTTTTATATCAGTCTGTTAATCTTGTAATCAAGCCTACTTAAACTAACTCAACTAACAATTAACTGACTAAGCTAATCTAAACCGTTGGATCATCTTGACGGCCTTTGACCCGATGATTGCAACTAATGCCTTAATCAACATTATTCTCTACAATTCGCATATGCTTCTCATATTGGATTTGGTTTTATTTTACAAGATTTCCAAGGCCAAGTACTGCTCAACGCAATCCGCACTTCGAATGATAATTATAATCATCAATTTAATAATGAATCCGATACCTTATTACTGGTTGATTCTCTGAACCAAACCAAACTCGAGAAATCAAGTTTGAGGCTGATTATTGAAAGACCGTAGGCTCCTAACTAAGGATATATCATTTTGTATTTTTGTTTTTATGCGAAGATCAGTGAATTTGACTTTTCATGCTATGATTCGACAACAGTTTTTATGTCTAATTTTGAAGGATGTGTCTAGGACGGATCCAGGAATTAGAGTTGGAGTGGTCGTGAACTTAATCAATAAATTATATTATAAAAAAATCATTACATTACACTACTAAAAAAAATAGAAAAATCGTGTTATTGGTCTTATATGTTTGTCTTTAGGATTTTGATCATATATATTGTCAAATTTAAATTTTAGCCTGCTATTTTTTTTTTTTTTGGCAACTTTCATCTTTTTTTCGAATTGGCTCTGACATGAAAACAATGCAGTACTGGTATGACACTGAAGTGTATAGTGTCACATTAGCACTTCCTATGTAAAAAGACTAGAATTACAAAAAAAAATTGCGTGATTTAAGCTGAAATTTGAAAACATGGAGAATCAAAATCATAAAATGACAAATTTGCAAGACCAAAATGTAATTTTTCTCCCAAAAATGAAGTTGTGGGCTAAAAATTAGAATTAAGAAGATGGGTTAGGCTTCCGGCGTGAAAAATATGTTTTATTGGATTAAGTAAAAAAACTTACATATATAATATAAAAAAATTTAGAGTGAGCTACAATCTAAGACTGGCTTAAACTAGATCCATCATTGAATGTGTCACTCCCCTTCCTATACTTATTTTAGAGATTCTTATTCATGATCTCGATTGATAATAGTTTTATGTTATCTTCCAAAAAATAATTCGTACTTTCCGGTCTTCTCATATTATTAGATTTGGTATTTTATTGTAAAGTCAATTTTTATTTTTAATAGTAAATATATATTCTTATTTCCTTATTTAATTATAAATATAGCCAAAAAAAAAATTTATAAAAAAAACGAGTGTTATTTGTCAAATGATGCATGCACTTAACTGATGTATAAAATACGAAATAGTTTTGATAAAACAATAACAATCATAATATTGATTAACAAAAAAAAATTAATTATATAAAATTTTAAAAATGGTGTGTAGTTTGGAGAGAGTCATCTATAGTTAAGATATGATAGTTTTTTAATTCTTGTATTTTATACTACTTAGAAAAACTGTGTGAATATAATTTTATATATCGAGATCATTTGTATTCTATTTCATGTTATTTTAACTTACTTGTAAACTTTATTCATAAAATAAATAAATTATGTACAAACTGAATGAGATAACGTATCAATATCATCACCTTTATTCTTATATAAAAATATACAAACATTTTTACGGGGTTTTAAAAATTTACAAAAAATGTGTGTCTATATAAAGTGGTTTTATTGAATTTAATTAATCAATTATGAAAATAGCTAGCCCAAATTAGGGCTAATTGCATCCACACCCCTTATGAAAAGTCTTAAAGGCATGAAACACCATGTGTAAATTAATAGCATGTTAGACCCTATGTTTAAGCATAAAAATCCCAATGAGAGGGTATATATGACGCCCGGGGCTGAGGAGGCGAGGAGTGGTCGTGGGTGCCAAGAGGTTGCACGGACAATGAGCGGCTCCTGGTAGGCTTCTAGGCGGAGGGAGACATGAATGAACAGATCCTGCCGGAATGAGAGATTCTGAGACTGTGCAGGTATGTGACTGCATAGTTGAGGAGAGTTTAAAAGATTTTATATGTATTACATCGAGAAGATGCATCTTTTTTTCGGGAGCTCATCACATAATAACTCCAAAGTTAAGCGTGCTTGACTTGGGGAAATTATAGGATGGGTGACCCTCTGGAAATTTTCTCAGGGTGCGTGTGAGTGAGGACATAAGCACGATAAAAAGACCCGTCTTGATACAGTGGGTCGTTACAAATGGTATCAGAGACGACCTCTCTTAGTACGGTATGGTTCGGGGACGAACCAAGCGAAAGCTGGTGGGCATGTGACGCCCGGGGTTGAGGAGACGAGGAGTGATCGCCGGTGCCAAGAGGTTGCATGGACAATGAGCGGCTCCTGGTAGGCTTCTAGGCGGAGGGAGACATGAATGAACAGATCCTGCCGGAATGAGAGGGATTATGAGACTGTGTAGGTATGAGACTGCATAGTTGAGAAGAGTTTAAAATATTTCATATGTACTACTCATATAAAAAAAGAGCATCTTTTTTTCGGAAGCTCATCACATAATAACTCCAAAGTTAAGCGTGCTTGACTTGGGGAAAAATTATAGGATGGGTGACCCCCTGGAAAGTTTCTCAGGATACGTGTGAGTGAGGACATAAGCACGCTGAAAAGACCCGTCTTGATACAGTGGGTCGTTACAGTATAAATGTGCCCGAGTTTGTATAACATAGGGGTGAAATTTGCTATATTTTAAAAAAGCGAGGGATGCATTAACCTATTAATATTTATTAGGAGATTTTATGATTTTTAAACTTTTTATCAAGGGCGAATGTATTATATGGGCAAAACCGGGCAATTGCCCGGCAGATTTTGCCCAACATTTCTAATACCCACTTGCCATTAGTTTAGGCACCTTCTAACTTTGAATTTGTTCTAATTTTTTTTATTAGTTGAGTTGACCGTGCAATATAGTTACAAGAAATTTTTCATTTTTTTATTAAATTTAATAACACAAAAATAAATGCAAATACAAATTAGAATTTGCAGCGTGACATTTGAATTCGGTTGGGAAATAAATCGAGACAAAAGTTAATAATTAGTAATATATTTGATAATACCAGATTACCAGTTACAACATATATTTTTTATGGATTCAAAAAAAACGTACATTTTTTGTTTTATGTTTTTTAGAGGACATACATTTTTTTATTTATTGCTAAAGGTAAAGACAAATGAGTTTCAATAAATAATCAGTTTAAAATTAAATTACAATTTTATTCATCCACTGATTGTGTATTGATATGAATAATTTATAATAATATAAATTTCATGTGTGATAAGATAGTTGTTTTTGGGTTTTTTGTCAAACAAGTTTTTTTCGGAGTTTTTAATATAAATTTTTTTTAAGTGTATGACATGTTGCTTTATATTTTTATCAAAATCTCAATCTAATAATTTTTTCATCAACATCCTTGATAATTAATCTTTTTTATATATATTTATATTTCAAACAATTTTTTTGCCCACCAGATTAAACATTTCTGGCTCCGCCCCTGCTTTTTACAGAAAAAATTAATACAGTTAGCCCAATTAAATTACTACCGAACTCCGGTATACAGTTCATTATAAATTATTTCACTATTAACTTTTTATTCATGTGGGATAAGACACTATATCACATTTATTTTTTTGCAACACCCTCTAGCAGTTATGAATCATTGTCCAAGGAGAGTTAATTGGGTTGCTCATGTATTGGCATCAAAAGACTTTGTATAAATATGGTTGCTCTTTTGTGTTACTGATTCTTGCCCATCATATATGTTTTCGATTCAAAAAATAAAAATAAAAATAACGAATACTAATAATAATATTAATAATTTTTAATCATAATGATATTGGGTTTTTTAAAACAAATTTTAATTATAAAATTAGCTGATTTTCTATAGTTTTTTTTCCCTAACAAAAAATATGAGAACGGAAACTATAAATTATAACAAACAAATACACACATTTGACATAAGTAGAACTCATTATATATATATGTATAAATATTAAAAAATATTTGCCATATTTTAGTTTTTTAAAAAATGTCCATATTGTTGGACAATATTTTTTAAAAAATTACAATTTTGGTCCGATGTTTTTGTCATTTTGTGATTTTGGTACTTTATATTTTCAAATTTAGCTTTAGTCATGTATGTTTCGATTTCTTGTAATTTTATTGTTTTTAGTCAAAATTGCTGACTTGAAACTATAAATGACAGTTATATATCAGCGCTGCATTAGTGCACATCAACGTCGCGTCTACAAAATAATTAAAATTAAAAAAAAACAAAAATAACGAAGTAAACCAAAATATAACAATATAGAGAACAGAATTACAAAATAACAAACATATGGCCTGCCGAACAAAAAAATTCCATTTCCCTTTTAATTTTTTCCAATGAATGTTATATTTTTTTTGAATTTTTTTTATAGTTTGGTAATTTTTATTGTATATATATATATATATATATATTTGACAATATTATATTTTATTAAGAACCCCAAAATGTTACATATTATATACCCCAAAAAAATCTTTTTAAAAAAGTGGGGCCCACTATTAACCGGCCGCCCCCAAGTGGTCGTTTCTCTCGCCTCGGCTTTCCGTCGTTTCCTCGTCCCTTCATTCCTTGGTGCGTTGTTGATCTTTCTGGCTCTGTAGAGAGCCCTTTCCGTTGGTGGGAGAGAAGCTGAATACCACCAGAAAGTTGGAATTTTTTTGTGGTGAAGAAATTACAGTAATGAAGTGAATGCAAATGGATCGCAGGTAACTCATACGTGTGTGTATACTTACTGCGTGCGATGGAATACTTGAGTTGCGCCTGCTTAATTTTTCTCAGGTTTAATTCGCTTTTTGAAGTTTTATTCAATTATTTCGAGGGAAATGGTTCGATTTGTTGTGAAACAGCTGAATCTTTGCTTTTGATTTTCTGGGTCTTGCTCTGTACGAAGAACCAACCCATGAAACCATTTTCGGCTTCTCGTGTTTTAGTTGGTTTCTCTTCTTTTTCTAGATCTGTTCTTCTTTTTTGTTTAAGATCAATATCCGTGATTTCTCTTTTCTTCTGATTTTGGATGCTTGTGCACAATCGTTCAAATTTCTCTTATGTTTAACATTTTATTGTATTTTGTGCTTAATATATTGCTAACCTTACGCTAATTGATTTAGGAGATCCAGTCCAATTTTCCTCGCACATCAACATCTCTCCCACTACAATTCAACCCACTAATGTGATCCCCGCCGCCCCTCTCTCGAACTTGTCAAAGTTCAATCTTTTTCTCACCTGATTGATATCCGAAACCCAGTTTGGAGCTCAGATGGGTCGTTTGATTTGTAGTGTTATGTTTATGGTGTTGATTTTACAAGTATTCATCACTCTTGTGTATGCTAAAAGGGCCCTCCTGCAAAGCGGCAGGGCTTCCATTGCATGTCCCATGGATTTCGACGCTCTGAAACGGCTGTCGAAGGGAGAGAAGCTTCTGAGCGTCGATCCCCGCTCCGAGTGTCAGTATATCCTGCAAGGGCTCCGACTCGTCCAATCGGAGTATCTTCGTCGCAGCAACTCGTTCCTCCCTCCCCTTGATTCGGCCGAGTCGTGCTGGGACTCGTATGATTCTCTGGTCAAGGACTATATGCCCGATTACAACATCCGCGAGCGCTGCGGCTTTCAAACGGCATGGATCGCTAGCGGATGCATGAACATCACCACCCGCACAGGGTTCGAGTCTGTGGTCCCCCAAGCCGCGCTGGAGGACGTAGTCACGGCGTGTAACCAATCGCTGCTCAACAACTCCCCCTGCGCTACGTGCACCACCGCGCTTTCTAGTCTTCAGGCGTCTTATCTCTCCGGCCCTACGGTTGGGAATGTCTCCGATTGCACAGCATATCCGTTTATCTACGCCGCAGCTTTTGCTAATCAGTTTGGGCCTACTGATCAAGGCACGGCAAGGTGTTTGTTTAATCTCGACTTTATATCTTCTCATTCGAGTGGTAGGACAAGAGTGATCGTGATTTCTGTTGTGGCGGCGGTTTGTGGGCTCTTATTGATTCTTGGTTTTTCTGGGTTTTGGTTTTTGAGGAGGAAAAAGGAAAGAGGTTTGAGGCAAAAGTGGAAGAATATGAGAAATTCTGGTGATGTGCGTTTCGGATTGGATTCCATCAGTGCGAGCACTAATTTGATTAGGTTCACTTTTGATGAAATTAAGGCCGCAACGAACAATTTCTCCAGGGTGAATATAGTTGGGAAAGGAGGTTATGGAAATGTTTACAAAGGTTTGTTACCAGATGGTACTGAAGTGGCATTGAAGAGGTTCAAGAATTGCTCCGCTGCTGGAGATGCAAATTTTACGCACGAGGTAGAAGTCATCGCTAGTGTCAGGCATGTAAACTTGGTGGCTTTGAGAGGGTACTGTACTGCCACGACTTCCATGGAAGGGCACCAAAGAATAATTGTGTGCGATTTGATGAAAAACGGGAGCGTTCATGATCATTTGTTTTCATCATCAGGCAATAAGTTGAGTTGGCCTATACGCCAGAAGATTGCGCTTGGTACAGCTAGGGGCTTGGCCTATTTGCATTATGGAGCACAACCTGCTATTATTCATAGGGACATCAAAGCTAGTAACATACTCTTGGATGAGAAGTTCGAGCCCAAGGTTGCGGACTTTGGATTGGCAAAGTTCACACCTGAGGGAATGACTCACTTGAGTACTAGAGTCGCGGGTACAATGGGATACGTGGCACCTGAGTATGCGTTATATGGACAGTTGACGGAGAGGAGCGATGTTTATAGCTTTGGGGTCGTGCTCCTAGAGTTGATAAGCGGGAAAAAAGCACTCACGACCTTCAATGATGGACAACCTACTATTTTGTCTGATTGGGCTTGGTCCTTGGTTAGAAAAGGGAGAACAATGTCTGTTGCCGAAGAGAATATGCCTGATTTAGGTCCTCCAGATATTGTGGAGAACCATGTTTTGGTGGCTGTTCTTTGTTCACATCCGCAGTTGTATGCCAGGCCGACGATGGACCAGGTCGTTAAGATGCTGGACATGGATGTTCCGGTACCTTCAATACCCGAACGACCGATATCTTTGATTGCAAATATCGATGACATCGAGAGGTCTGTGAGCAGCAGTGGATCCGGTCAATTGTCCACCCCTGCTGGTTATCAGACTTATACGCTCGAGGAAGAAAATCGCGTCAAAGCGACGGAGAACAGTGAGAACTCCGTCGATAGGTGACCAGGGAGATTGACTAGTTAGCCTTCCGGTTATCAGGAGTTTGCATCCGTCGAGCGCTATTGAAAATTGTTTGTACTTTTGTAAAAAAATATTTGTAGATAATTATGTGTATTCTTTTATAAAAGATACATAAGAAGTACACGTTTAGACTAGTGTTAGTTCATTCGACGTTGCATCGAGATGTAGCCAGTCAGCGTGATATCATAGTGAAATCAAAATATCAAAGTTTCAATATTTGACAACTTGGTGATGTTTATTAAAAAAATAAAATAAAGAACTAATTTCACACACTGCCCGGTAATAATAATGTTGTCGTGACGTATTCCAATGTGTGGGCCCTCACGTGACATGCACGGGTTCTCTAGCATTGTCGTGTAGACCCGCACATCACGACAAAAACTCAAATGCCCACCACATCCACATTAATTAATTAATTAATTAATCAATCGATTAATTGAGACTATGTGGCCATGGGGAAGACACACAACGTTGTGTGTGAACTCAATACATTTAAATATTTCATTTTGTAAAAATTGATATATTAATTTTTTTTAATATAAAACCTCCGCTAAATAAAATATAAAAATTTTAAAATTGATTATATATTTTATTTATATAACAATTATAGCTTATTATTATTATTTTAGGAAAATAACGTGATATTGCTAAAAATAAAAGTATTTTACGCAATCAATATTTGGCAATCAAGACAATTACTCAAAGTTAGTCACTATTATTTTATTAGTATTAATAGATGAACTTAAATTAGTATTTTTTATCTATATTATAATCTTATATTTTGATGTAATACATTGTTATATGAAACGTAAAGAGATCAGAATAACTTTTATTAATTATTATTATTATTATTATTATTATTATTATTAAAAATCACTATTGTATTTTAAAAATAACATGTATTTTGAGGGAAAAAATTGGTGTGAGAAAAATAATAACTATTTGTATCTCAATTCTAATAACAATAATAGATAAATAATAAATAATATGTTAAAATTAATTACTAAGATCATACTATCTCTGTTTTAATTATTGGCATGTTTTTTTTCACATTGATTAAGAATTTTAAAAATTATTTTAATAATTATTTAATTATAAAACTCTAAATTACATATAATATATCAATAAAAAAATAAAAATACATTGTTAAATATAATATACATGTATATATCTATAATACATAATACAATATAATAATGTCTAATCCTTTTAAAATAACTATTTTAGTCAAATTAATAAATGTAAAAAAATATCATTTACCATTTATAAATATTATCTTTCAATTTATTTTTTAATTTAAAAATATAAAAAATATTTATTATTTTGAGATGTAGCAAGGCGTGGAGTACTAGTATTAATACGAGACAAAACAAATCTATATAATTAGAAGGGAAAGAGTAATGAGTATTACTAAAAATTAGGAGAATGTGGGTCCCACGACAACTTGCCGTCACGCGTTCCACACTAGTCCACAAAACACGTGCTAGGAGAGAAAAGGGTAATTTAGTAAATAGGAAATATAACCTTTTTTGTCGGCGCGTGGCTTGTGGGCTCTCCGACTTTGGCTACTTCCAGAACCCATGAAAATTTCCGACCTTTTGCTAATAAGAGAAAAAAGACAACCCAACTATATCTATCACACAAATTTATTATTTTTTTTTTCTTTTATTCCACATGAGTTAGAGGCTTATTGGCATTTCATGTGGAGGGTAAATCGAGGGATGTGCACGAGCGGCAGAAACCTGAAGGAGGGAGCACATGGTCCAATCCCCAGAGCATACCCCAACAATATTTCAGCAGAAAATATGCTCTACACGAGGATCGAACCCGTAACGCTGGAGATTTTTTTTCCACATCACTTCAGCCTTACCAACTCGCCTATGCCCCTGTGGGCTATCCCCACAAATTTAACTACTACTTGTCGTGATTAGCAGTCTTTGAATTAGAAAATTGGGATTGGTGGTGGCCTTTTCAAATTCAATAAATCTACCACAAAATCAAATTTTTACATTTATGTTGAAATGCTATTTTCTTTTAAAAAATAGAGAAAGGATGAGTTTAAATTTCAACTACTTTCGTCCTCTCAAATACTTTCTCCCTCCAATTTATTTAAGTTTATGCATGTTTTCGCACAGATTAGTGTGTTTGGTTGGAGAAGTCAACCAAAAAAAACACTTATTTTTTTTTTTATCATTTTCGAAAAAAAAAATTTTTAATTAATAAAATGATTACAAAAACAGTTTTTTAAAAACTACTTATTAAGATTTTTTTAGATGCTATAAATTTTGACTTTTCACTGTCTCTATTTTTTTTTAAAAAAAACATATTTTAACATTTATTCAAACGTTAAAATTAGAGGTGTGAACGAACTAAATAGAGTCGAATATTAATAAAAATTGAAGGTTCAAGTTCGGCTTGAATTAAGTATATCCAAGTTCTAACTCGATTGCACCAAAAAAATGTATATATTTTGGTTTAATTTCGGCTCGAAATGTTCGAATCTATTTGTAAGTTATTTGAATTATTGCTTAAATATTAAAGTTCGATAATCATAAAGGTTCGAAAGCTTAAAATGTCTAAAATGCTCATATATTAAATATATAATTATGTTACATTAGTAAATATTAAAGATTGAGAGCGGATCGCGAACTATCGAATAAAACAATTTTGACTCGAATTCGGCTAAAAAAAAAAAATCGAACAAGCTCGAGTTCGACAACTTCGAGTACAGATAAATTCTCATGAGCTCGATTTGTTAACAATCCTAGCCAAAACCAAAGCCACTTTAAAATCTGGATTTATTCAAGTGTTTTTTCAAGATACAAAATTCTGTATCCAAACTCACCATACAAAAGTATTTGGGACACTATATTTTGTAAAATAATTTCTCATTTTACTCATATTTAATTTAGATTTTTATAAGATAAAAAATCTACAAGTTTAATAAAAACATATTAGTAAAACATTAGAGTGAAAACATGCTAAATATGAAACTAGATTACATAATTAAAAAAGATGGAAAAAAAATTCAGCCTAAACAAGGAAAACGCAGGTATTACTTTCTTTTTCAATTGTCACAAATATATAGTTTCGTCTCTATATATAAAGTACGTTTCTTGTGAGATGGTCTCTTGAATATTTAATCGCGAGACATGTCAGCACTGCTCATACTTACAAAAAAAATAATGCTTATGACATAAAAAATTATACTTTTTAATAGATAACCCAAATAAGAGATATGTTTAACAAAATTAATTCGTAATAGTTTTTTCAATATTTAACATTAGTTCTTTATTGATTTTTCCCATAACGTACCTCAATCTTATTTGCATATGGCTCCCTTTCCTTGAACTCGAACACGTTGAAATATAATTATTTTTATATTTTGCCCGTGTGAAACATTTGAATTTTGACACAGTAAATACGTTTCCCGTCGCGAGTTAAATATTTAGTCAAATTATTTAATAATCATAATTATTAGTAAAATGTTATATTATTTTATTTTAAAAAGTGGGACCCACTCAAATAATCTTATACAGCGGCCGCCTCAAGTTGTCGTTTCTCTCGTCACCCCTTCTTTCCGTCGTTTCCTCGGCCTCCTATTTATTTCATTACACACACCCACACAACATATACATACATTATTATATATATATATTGCCATTCGTATATAAATCACTTATTTTATCGAGAAATCGGGCATATTTTTTTCAATATATATATATTTTGATCTATGATCCTTTCATTCTTGGGTCAGTTGTTGATCTTTCTAGCTCTTATTGGTGCGTGATCTGTAGCTAGAGTTAAGAGAAGTGAACTCTAGCCCCTTCTCTGTTGGTTGGAGACAGAAGGAATCAAAGGGCAAAAGCAACGAACATATACCAGAAAGTTCGGAATTTTTTCAATTACAGAGCTCTTTCATGGCAGGCAGTAACGAAGTGAATGCAAATGAATCGCAGGTAATTCATATTCGTGTGTATACATAACTGCGTGCGATGGAATGCTTCATTTTCTCAGATTTAATTAGCTTTTCGAAGGTTTTTTGTGGGAAATGGTTTGATGTGCTGTGAAACAGCTGAATCTTTATTACCTTTGATTTTCTGGGTCTTGCTCTACACTAAGAACCAACCAACGAACCCATGAAGCCATTTTCGGCTTCTCACCTTTTAGTTGGTTTCTCCTCTGTTTTCTAAATCTGTTCTTCTTTTATGGATAAGAATCAATATCCCTGATTTATATATCTTTTCCTCTGATTTTGGATGCTTCTGCACAATCGATCAAATTTCTCTTTTGTTTTAACATTTTCTTGAATTTTACACTAATTGTGCAATAACTTTTTTTTTTTATGCAGAGGGTGGTTCCACTCAACACTTGGATCCTCATATCCAATTTCAAGCTCGCTTACAACATGCTTCGCCGCCCGGACGGGACCTTCAATCGCGATTTAAGCGAGTATCTCGATCGAAAAGTTCCTGCGAACGCGATCCCTGTCGATGGGGTTTACTCTTTCGATGTAATCGATCGAGCCACGAGCCTCCTCAACCGAGTTTACATGCCCGCCGGTGAAAACGAGGCTCAGCGGGGGATCGTGGAACTCGAGAAGCCATTGAGTGACACAGAAATAGTGCCCGTGATCGTCTTCTTCCATGGTGGAAGCTTTGTTCATTCATCGGCCAATAGTGCTATATACGACACCTTCTGTCGACGGATTGTCAGCACTTGCAAGGCGGCCGTGGTATCGGTGGATTACCGTAGATCACCGGAACACAGATACCCTTGTGCCTGTGACGATGGATGGACTACTCTCAAGTGGGTTCGATCAAGATCATGGCTTAGAAGTGGGAAAGAATCGAAAGTTCACGTCTTTTTAGCGGGAGATAGCTCTGGTGGTAACATAGCGCATCATGTTGCGGTTCGTGCGTCGGAAGAGGGCGTGGAAGTGTTGGGCAATGTGCTTTTGCATCCCCTGTTTGGCGGAGAGGAGAGGACGGAATCGGAGCAAAGATTGGATGGGAAGTACTTTGTGAAGGTCCAAGACAGGGATTGGTATTGGAGAGCTTATTTACCAGAAGGTGAAGATAGGGACCATCCGGCTTGCAATGTATTCGGCCCCAGGAGTCGAAGCTTAGAGGGCCTCAAGTTCCCTAAAAGCCTCGTTGTCGTGGCGGGATTAGATATCCTCCAAGATTGGCAACTGGCTTATGTGGAAGGACTCGAGAAATATGACCAACAAGTGAAGCTCCTTTACCTCGAAAAGGCGACCATAGGGTTCTATTTCTTGCCCAACAATGAACACTTCCGTTCCCTTATGGATGAGATCAAAGCTTTCATTCATTCTTAACTGTTAATATAACTTTAACCACAAGGATGGGTTTCTTTTAATTTTCCCCCCACTTATAGTTTATATATGGATCATGGTAGGATTACTCCTTTTGAGTAGTTGACATCATATTTAGTTACTTCACTTCTTGTCATTCATGGATTTAAAGGCAGGACAACTCGGTTTCAAGTCCGCGGTGGTGTTCGGGTTCTCATCAGTTGTTCTCCCATTAGATTGCCGTGCTTTGCTAAATCTAATTCAATACAGTGAGATCTTGTATCTGATACTCATATATATCATAATATTTTGCATTTATATGTAAGAATGCTACTCTTTTTTTTTTTTAGTGTCTATTATATAAATTGTGTGACCATGTTACTTTCCACGTATATTTTCAATCTGACTCGAGCACATTATCTGAATCTCCCCAGCACGAAGTCGTAGAGTTTCTGTGACTTTTCCTCACATGTTTCGGAAACCAGCGACCAATTCAAACTTTGACCGTTAGCTGCAGAGTTTGTCACAAATTGGTATCTGATGAAAGAGAGTATGTGATGACTTTGTGGGCCATATATTATATATATATATTCTGTATTATGATAGATGTGTTTTATACAAGATGTTAGCACAAAAATCTTACACAAAATAAAAAAAATTTACTTGAAAAAAATTGAATTCCATTCTTTCAGAAGGCAAAACCCTGATTGGCAAAATAAAAGTTTCTCAATTTATACCACTCATTGCGTACCATGTATCATCATCCCAAGTCCTCGAAAAGAAAAAAAGAGATCCCATGTAGCCCATGAAAGATTAATTGTCCCAATTAGCAACCTTAAAGCCAACAAAACTAATATTGTTTCCTTTCATTTATTCAAAATTCATCTATTATTGTCCACCCTCAGAACTCTCTTTTTTTACAAAAAATAAAAAAATAAAATTTATTGGTGGACCATGAAATCCCATTATGTCAATAATTATAGAATATACATACAAATACATGAAACTTGTCTCGTCCACCAAATAACTCATCACAATTCACAAATAATACAAACTTCACACAAATCATGATAAGACGTGAGTACAAACAATTAATCATATCTTCATTCAACACTCATTTGATTAAATCCTAACCGCGTCGTTACGATTAATTTATCGAAATCATATCACACATGCGTAGCTCTCAAGCTTGTAATAATCAAATTTGTTGTTTTGCTACATTATCTGACATCGGTTTCTTAATTACAGTAAACCATTTTTATTTCTTTTTTGCTTCTTTTCTATGTCTTATTATGGTTTTGTCCTTGGTGGAATTAGCTGTTTTTGAGGTTCCATGTTTGAAAATTATCAATTCTTGAGCGACAAAACCAATGGCTAGAAGCCTTCCACGATCAACAACTGCCAAAGTTTTGTTCTCACGATGATAGACAAAAATAGTTACCATTATTATAAAATATCTATTTTTCACAAATTGTTTTTTTTGCCGTTTGGCAAAAAGGGTCATGCTGACTTTTCACATCGGACAACAACTAATAATCATTGTATTTTTCGAGTGATACAAAGTGGCTAACACTTTCGAGAATCAAATTCAATTGCCATACCATTTATATTTTATCATGTCGGCAGAAGACACATGGTTTGAAAAAAAACAATAAAGTTTCAATTAAAGAAGATGGCTGAGCAAAATCTTAGCTACGGTTATATAATTATTAACAACGTGTTCATAAACTTTAGATTTAGGAATTTATTCTTTTACCATAAGTTATATAAGTGTGACGATAAAATAATTCAATCTTTTAATCAATTTAACAACTCAAGCTCCATATTGTTGCGTTTCAAAGTTAGGCCAAACACATAATTTTCTTCCAACAAGTTAGCATGAACAATAATAAGGTGTAGCCATGTTACGTACTAACATGAATTGAATCGAATCGAATCGAATCTGCAACATAAAGATTTCAAGGTGTAAAAACATGAAAACAAAGAAGTGTTTACGTACTTTCGATACCTCAACATCACTCGCTATCATGACAGCGGCATTAGCCGAAAAAGAAGAAGAAGAAAAAGAAGAGGAAACAAGGGAGCACGATTAAAGAAGCATGGATCCTTGTTAATTATCTCATGTCATGTGTGAGCTGTGTGGACAAAGAGATGCAAGATTGAAGTTGGGCTGCTAAGAATTGAATAATATCATGGGTTGATGCTTGGGCTTCGGCCATAACCGTGAAACAAGTATTTTATATTGGAGAAATTTTGAAGTGATGCATAGTCCAGATCCAGCCCAAAATTTTGTACGGCCCAAACATAAAATAAAAGTGCTGTAGGCCCACTTTAAAATGTGGGACATCAGACATATACAAGAATTCAAGCTACTGTCTTTGGTTTATGTTTTTTTTTTTAAATTTTATTTTGGTTCGATTAATGGTGTTATACTTGTGGCAAAAAAAACATTGTTAGACGATATTTTTAAATCCGAAATATATAAAAAAGTTTTTATTATAAAGATTAGTGGATTTTTTATTATTTGGAACATATATGTAGACTGAGAGCTTATCGTTTTACCTTATGCATAACTAGTAGTAACAATGTAACATCACAATTCTCAAATTTTTAATTATTATTCTATTAATTTCTGAATGTTTCTGAGTGTGTGATTTATAATTATTCTTCTGATGCTTTCAAAAACCGAACTCTTGAATTATTATATATCATGCTAACTGCAATTTCTAGATTTAATTTTTGTAAATTAATTTTGTGTCTGATATAGAAATTTTAAAAAACCTATCTCAGACATAGATGAAAATTTAACCCGGATTAATAATAAAAGAATTATATGAGATTGAAACAAAATCTTGATACAAATTTCTCTTTTAATCTTCATTTCTATCTTCACTCTACAATTTATTAAATTTAGAAGTACAATAAAAATTATCTAGCAACAAAATACTAAAAGATTCTTTAAAAAACAACGAACTAATATTAGTTATTTTTTTAAAAAAAATAAAATCAAAGCACTACAATAAAGATAAACGTCTATTTTCCACCAAAATTGTTCAATAATAAACTTATAATCCAATCAATTTCCAGGCCGACTGGATTGGAATATTATAAATTTATATTCTATTGTGTAACTTGTGTTTACTCCAAATTATATGAATAATAAATTTTTTTGTCAAAATATTACTGATTTAATTATCTTTAAAAAATTTTAAATTGAACGACGTAAACAAAATACATGGTATATTATGCACAATAATGGATGGTTAACTTCCTATCGTAAAAGTATTTAGATTAAATGATTAATGAATAGTGTGAGAATTGATAAAACATTGAATGACAAAAAGTAATTAAATTCATATCATAGGTTTCACTTATATGTATAGAAAATAATAAATAAAAAAATTAGAAAAAGTATACATATATAAAATATTAGAGTATAAATAATATTAATCGTACCATATATATATATATTAGTATAAATAAAATATATATATATATATATATATATATATATATATATATTAGTATAAATAAAACACTAGAAACGTTTGCTTCTATTCACGGTTCACCCAACTCCCAAGCGTTTAACAGCCTGATCTTTATAGCATAAGAAAAAAGTGTAATGTTGGTCCAGTGTACTTATTTTATGCGAGTTTTTGTCTTCTTTGACATTTGTTGGCAAATATCATTTAAAGAAATTTGATGATAGGAGGATCAAAATTGTCAAATTACATAATCAATATTGTAATTTTTGGACTAATTGCATCAACATCCCCCCATTGAAAAGTCTAAAATGCATAAAATACCATATGTAAAATTAATAGCATGTTAGACCTTATGTTTTTAAAAAATTAGCATAAAACCCCCTATGAGAGAGTATAAATATGTCCGAGTTTGTATAACATAGGGGTGAAATGTGCTACATTTTAGAAAACTGATGGATGCAATAGCCTATTAATATTTCTTAGAGGATTTTATGGTTTTTAGACTTTTTACAGGGGAGATTAATGCGATTAGCCCGTAATTTTTCCTCAACACAGATGACTCCGTTTCACAAAAATTTATGTCTGACAATTCTAAATTAAAATTTTGACTGTTTATGTTACACTTGTAGTCAGTTGTAGAACTATAATTGGTGACTTCACGTCACAAAATACCTCAAAAATACTCGTGCCTAACAATTAATTTGATTTTGATACTCTACTATATATTAAACGTACACTTACCATTGACGACTCCACGTCACAAAATAACTTCGAAAAACTTGTGTACAGAAATTTTAAATTTGATACCCTTGTGCATTTTCGACATTTTTAAAACTATCATTGGTGACTCCACGTCACAAAATAACTCCGAAAAAATTGTGTACAAAAATTTTAAATTTGATACCCTAGTGCATTTTCGACATTTTTAAAACTATCATTGGTGACTCCACGTCACAAAATAACTCCAAAATTTTGTGGCCAAAAATTTTATTTGATACTTTTGTGCAATTTTGACATTTTTGAAACTATAATTGGTGAGACTCCACGTCGCAAAATAACTAGAAAAAACTTTTGTCCGAAAATTTGTAAATTTGATACCTAATATATATTCAACGCTTTTAAAACTATTGTTTAAGACTTGATATCAAAGATTTTAAATTTGATATTTTATCATATATGCAACACGTTTACAACTACCACACCACAAAATTCCTTAAAAAAACTTGTTCCCATAATTTTAAAGTCGAGAATCCATTATCTCTACTATATATGTATTATTAAACTTGACAAATTTTAGTGTCATGGTTCGTCATCTCAGTGATAAATTTACCATAAATTAATTTAATAATCCTTTGATAGCTCTTTAATTACGAAAATGTTTTAATTTTTTGGTGGATATTTATATATGGAATGTTATTTTTGTATTTTTTTATTTCACTATTTTTTATTTATTATTTTCGTTAAAATATACAAACACGCATCGCATGAGTACTAGTATTTGAAACTTTTTAAACTATCGTTGATGACTCTACTTCATAAAATTACTCAAAGTACTTGTGCTTGAACATTTTAAATTAAAAACTCGACTATGTGTTCCAAACTTCTAAAACTATCGTTGTTGACTCCATGTCACAAATAACCCAAAAAAACTTGTTACCGAAAATTTTAAATTAGACACTTGACTATATATTTTATACTTTTAAATCAAACTATCTTTAGCGACTCTATGTCGTCAACATTACTCATAAAAACTCATGTCCGACAATTTAAATTAGAGTCAACTGTATTTCTAAACTTAATTTAAAAATTATAATTGAAAACTGTATATAACAAAATAATTCAAAAAGGTTCCAAACAACAAAATAAATTTGATGATCTAGAGGACCAAAATTGCAAACAAGCCAAATTACATAATCAATATTGTAATTTTCCCTCAACACAGAGGACTCGTTTCCCAAAAATTTATGTCTGGCAATTCTAAATTAGAAATTTGACTGTTTATATTACACTTTTAGAACTATCATCGGTGACTTCATGTCACAAAATACCTCGAAAATACTTGTGCCTGACAATTAATTTGAATTTGATACTCTACTATATATTAAACACTTTTAAGACTACCATTGACAACTCCATGTCACAAAATAAACTACGAAAATCTTGTGTACAAAAATTTTAAATTTGATACATTTGTGCATTTTTGACTTTTTTAAAACTATCATTGATGACTCACACGTCACAAAATAATTCCGAAATTTTGTGGCAAAAAAATTTAAATTTGATACTCTTGTGCAATTTTGAAATTTTTGAAACTATCATTGGTGAGACTCTACGTCGCAAAATAACTAGAAAAAAACTTTTGTCCGAAAATTTGTAAATTTGATACCATATATATGTTCCACGCTTTTAAAACTATTGTTTAAGACTCGATATCGAAAATTTTAAATTTAATATTTTATCATATATTCAACACGTTTACAACTACCACACTACAAAATTACTAAAAAAAAACTTGTTCCCATAATTTTAAAATCGATATCTATTATCTTTATTATTATATTATAAAACTCGAGTGTCTTGGTTCATCATCGCAATAATAAATTTACCATAAATTAATTTAATACTCTTTTGATAGCTTTTTAACTAAGAAAATATTATAATTTTTTGGTGGATATTTATATACGGAATGTTATTTTTGTATTTTTGTATTTTTGTTAAAAAAATGAGCTATAGAAATACACATCGGGTGCATATGATGATTACTAGTATATTTGAAACTTTTAAACTATCGTTGATTACTCCACCTCACAAAATTACTCGAAAAACTTGTGCTTGGAAATTTTAAATTAAAAACTAGTCTGTCTGTTTCAAACTTCTAAAACTATCTTTGTCGACTCCATGTCACAAATAACACAAAAAAAACTTATTGTCGAAAATTTTAAATTAGACACTTGACTATATATATATATATATATATATATATATATATATATTAAGTACTTTTAAAACTATCTTAATTTGGTGACTCTATTTCTATGTCGTCAAAATAACTCATAAACTCATGTCCGGCAATTTTAAATCAGAGTCACACTATATTTCTAAACTTAATTTAAAATTATTATTGAAAACTATATATAACAAAATAATTCAAAAAGAAACTCATGACAAACACAAAAAATATCGCGAAAGAAAAAACATTTTACGATTTTCTTTTTTATTAGAAATTTGAAAATTCATAGAAAATTATATACCTTGTAACATATAAATTTATAACTTCTATCGATTTTTTTTGGTGGAAAATAAATATTTTAAATTTGATATCCTAATTCGAAACTTTTAAAATTATTGTTGATGACTCCATTTCACAAAATAATTCGAAAAAACTTGTGTCTGGCTCTGGCCATTCCAAATTAGACAACCGACTATATATTAAACTTTTAAAACTATCATTGCTAATTTACATCACAAAAATAACTTGAAAAAGATTTAATTTGGCCGGATATTAATTTAAATTAATTTGATACACTACTGTATGTTCAATCTTTTTAAAACAATTGGCGAGTACTCCACGACAAGAAGTTAATTGAAAAAACTCGTTTCCGACATTTTTAAATTTTACACTCTAGTATATATTCAACACCTTTAAACTTACTCTTAAAAAAAAACCCCTTAAATTTATCATTGGCAACTCCAAATCATAAAATAACTCGAAAGTACGTACTTGTGTTTAAAAATTTTACATTAGACACTCGACTATATATCTCCAACACATTTAAAACTATTGTTGGCAATTTCACGTCACAAATTAACTTCGAAAAATTCGCATAAGGTAAGTTGAACTCTACCATTTTGTACATTTTTAACATTTTAAAACTATCATTTGCGACTCCACGTTACAAAAGAACTTGAAAAAACGTTTGTCTGAAAAATTTAAATTTTCTAATATATATTCGACACTTTTAAAGTCATTGTTGACGACTTCATATAGAAAACATATTGAGACTTGCGTATGAAAATTCTAAATTAGAGAGTCGATTAATTAAAAATATCTAGTACTTTTACAATTATCATTGCTGACTTTACGCCACAAAATAATTCGTGCTCGGAAATTTTAAATTAGAAACTCGACTATATAGTTTACATACTTTTAAAACCATCCTTGTCATAATTAACCCAAAAAACTTGTTCCCCTACAATTTTAAATCGGACACTCACTATATACTCAAACACTGTTGGAACTATCGTCGGCGACTCTACCTAATCTTAATTATAACTCAAATTAAAGCTCGTGTCCGACGATTTGAAATGGGAATAAATTATATTTTCTAAACTTAATTTTAAAATTATAATTGAAAATTATATATCAGAAAATAACTCAAAAAGAAAACTCCTGGCAAACACAGAAAATATCACGAGAAGAAAACACATTTTTACGATTTTCCCTTTTCAATGGAAAATTTGAGAATTCATATATAGAAAATTAATAACTAGATAAAATTTATCATGAGTATAACTTCTAAGATCTTTCAAATAATTCTGGGAAATATGGTTTTTGTTAGAATACAATATGGTATGCCACCCCTGAAGAACTCAACTTAGCATGATCAAACAACATACTAAAAAATCACTCTACAATTTATTAAATTTAGAAATACATTAAAAATTATCAAACAACAAATTAAACACTTAAAATATTATATTCTTTAAAAAACGACGAACTAATATTAGTTAATTTTTTTTAAAAAAATCAAAGCACTACAATAAACGTCTCTTTCCCAACAAAATTGTAAAATAATAAACTTATAATCCAATCATTTTCCAGATCGATTGGATTGAAATATTATAAATTTATAATCTATTGTGTTTACTCATTCAAATTATATGAATAATAAACTTGTTTGTCAATTACTTGATTTAAGTTTCTTTAAAAAATAAATAAAAATTGAACGACGTAAACAAAATAATATATATATGCACAATTGTTGGGTTGTGAAATACAAGCAATCTTGATTTTGATGATAACAAAACTTGTTATTGTGTTTCTAACATATTTAATCAAGTGTTGTAGTTAGTAGATCAAAGTTGGAAAGTTTGAGCTGGAACTCAAAGTTATTCAAGCTAGCGCAGTTTAGTAAATCGATCATATCTCATAGCTCGGTGCTCCAAATGACTTGAGGCCAAAACGGTTAGAAATCTTACTAAAATATCTACAAGTCATATCTCAGGCCATATGAGTTAATTCGGACGTTATCAAGGCGAAACGTTGGTCGCAACATCGAGCTGGATGCAAATCAGATCAAAGCTACAACAAACAGATCAAACAGACCAGTTCTGATATTTTGGCCATAACTTACAGCTCGATTATTCAAATGGGATGATTCAGTTTGCGTTACGAATCTAAGACAATTATCTACAAATCATCTTTAAGAAGCTCAATCTGAATCGGATATTAAGAAGCAGATAAAGCACGATGAAGTTTTGAGATCTGCACACAAAATCTGCAGAACAGAATTTCTGACACAGCTTAGTATTTCGAGTATATCTCTCACATAAGAACTTGAAAGCAAGCGATTCTAGATTCTGTGGAAATTCAAGACAAAGGGCTACAACTTTTATGTTCATCACCTTGCCCAGAAATCAGTGAATCAAGAGCTATAATCAAATGAACAGATCAGATGAAACATGTCCAAACCAAATCAAGTGAACAAGACCAGATCGAAGTTGCTCTATACCAGATCAATTGAACCAGACCAGATCAAAGCTCGACCAGATCAAAGTCGGACCAGACTAGATCAAAGCTATTAAACATTGTGTTTGTAGTCTTGGCATAAAGACGTAAAACATTATGCGGATTGTGAGGTTGAGGCCTGTAACGACCCACTGTATCAAGACGGATCTTTTCAGCGTGCTTATGTCCTCACTCACACGCACCCTGAGAAACTTCCCAGGGGGTCACCCATCCTATAATTGCCCCAAGTTAAGCACGCTTAACTTTGGAGTTCTTATGTGATGAGCTTCCGAAAAGAAGATCCACCTTCTTGATATGAGTAGCACATATGAAATCTTTTAAACTCTCCTCAACCATGTAGTCCCATACCTACACAGTCTCAGAATCCCTCTCATTCCGGCACGGGATTGGTTCATTCATGTCTCCCTCCGCCTAGAAGCCTACCAGGAGCCGCTCATTGTCCATGCAACCTCTTGGCACCGGCGATCACTCCCTGCCTCTTCAGCCCCGGGCGTCACAAGGCCTACGATCGAGAGTGGCTAGGAGTTCTCGTTTAGGCATTGGATAAGTCCTAAATTGGATTGGGTTTGTACAAATGGGTTTGTATAAATCAAAGTCTTCTAGTGGATCCTTCCGAGGTGGAAGAAGTGGTGACGTAGGAGATTGAGCTCCGAACATCCATAAACAAATTCGTGTCTATTTGTTTATCGCATTTACATTATTATTGCCACTGTTTTAAGATGCATTGTTGAAGCATTTTATGTGTTCTTCATAGACCAAAATATAGTACACAAAGTGTTTGATAAAATGCTTCAACCAAACTGTTTTTGTCATTTGAACTTGCATCTTTTAAAATGATTTTGAAAATGTTTATTCGGTTTCTACGAAGGATTATTTCGAGTGTATTCCGCTTGGTTTGAAAACCAAACTCGATATAATTCATCGGTGCTCGGTTTATTTTTGAACATTTCAAGAACGAGCTATTGTAGCTCTGAAATATTGTGTGTATTCACCCTCCTCTACACACGTATTTTCGATCCTAACAACAATAATGGATGGAGAAAGTGCAAAATTAACTTCATATCGTAAAATTATACCCGCACGTACCAATTATAAAAATAGATGGGAAAAGTATTTAGATTAATGAATAGCTAGTGTGTTAATTGATAAAAACATTGAATGAAAAAAATAATTAAATTCATATTATATGTTTCACTTATATGTATAGAAAATAATAAATTAAAAAAATTAAAAAGAGTATACATGTATAAAATAGAGTATAAACAATATTAATCGTATATACTATAAATAAATTAATCGTACCATTTATATTATTTATAGATGAAACACTAGAAACGTTTGCTCCTTATACATAAAAATTATGTCTGGCAATTCTAAATTAAAAATTTGACTGTTTATGTTAACACTTTTAGATATTCTACTATATATTAAACACTTTTAAAACTACCATTTTTAAAACTACCATTGACGAGTCCACGTCACAAAATTACTAAAAAAAAAAAAACTCGTTCCCGGCAATTTTAACTTGGCATTCTAGTTTATATTCGAAACTTTTGAAGTATCATTGACGACTCCTAGTCATGCATAAAAAACCAAAAATTTTAAAGTAGACAACCGCGCGACTATATATTAAACACGTTTGAAACTATTGTTGGTAACTCGATCCACATCACAAAATAACTCTGAAAAACTTGTGTATATAAATTTTAAAAATTTGATACTCTTGTGCATTTTCGACATTTTTAAAACTATTATTGGTGACTACACGTAACAAAATAACTCCGAAATTTTGTGGCCAAAAATTTTAAATTTGATACTCTTGTGCATTTTTGACATTTTTGAAATTATCATTGGTGAGAATCCACGTCACAAAATAACTAGAAAAAACTTTTGTCCGAAAATTTGTAAATTTGATACCTAATATATATTCAACGCTTTTAAAACTATTGTTTAAGACTCGATATCGAAAATTTTAAATTTGACATTTTATCATACATTCAACACGTTTACAACTACCACGCCAGAAAATTACTCAAAAAAACTTGTTAACAACAAAGTCGAGAACACATTCTCCCTACTATATTATTAAATTTGAGACATTTTAGTGTCATGATCCGTCGTCGCAATGATAACTTTATCATAAACTAATTTAATACTCCTTTGATAGCTCTTTAATTACAAAAATGTTATAATATTTTGGTAAATATTTATATACGGAATGTTATTTTTGTATTATTTTAATTCACCATTTTTTTTATTTTCGTTAAAATATACAAGCACATATCACATGTATCTGATGAGTATTGATATATTTGAAACTTTTAAACTATCGTTGATGACTCCACCTCACAAAATTACTTGAAAAAATTGTGAAATTAAAAACTCGTCTATGTGTTCCAAACTTCTAAAACTATATATCGTTTTCGACTCCATGTCACAAATAACCCAAAAAAAATTGTTACCGAAAATTTTAATTTAGATACTTGACTATATATTCAATACTTTTAAAACTATCTTTGGCGACTCTATGTCGTCAAATAACTCATAAGAACTCATGTCCGGAAATTTTAAATCAGAGACAAAAACTCAATTTAAAAATTGCAGTTGAAAACTATATATAACAAAATAATTCAAAAAGAAACTCATGACAAACACAAAAAATATCGCGAAAGAAAAAACATTTTACGATTTTCTTTTTTATTGGAAATTTGAAAATGCATAGAAAATTATATGCACGAAACGAAGTTAATTGAAAAAACTTGTTTCCGACATTTTTAAATTTTACACTCTAGTATATATTCAACACCTTTAAACTTATTCTAAAAAAAAATAAAACCTTTAAAGTTATCATTAGCGACTCCAAGTCATAAAATAACTCGAAAGTACGTACTTGTGTTAAAAAATTTTAGATTAGACACTCGACTGTATATATCCAACACATTTAAAACTATTGTTGGCAATTCCACGTCACAAATTAACTCCAAAAAATTCGTGTAAGGTAGGTTGAACTCTACCATCTTGTACATTTTTAACATTTTAAAACTATCATTTGCGACTCCACGTCACAAAATAACTTGAAAAAACACTTGTCTGGAAAATTTAAATTTGATACCTAATATATATTCGACGTACTTTTAAAACTATTGTTGACGACTTCATATAAAAAACATATTGAGATTTGCGTATGAAAATTCTAAATTAGAGACTCGACTAATTAAAAATATCTGGTACTTTTAAAATTATTATCGCTGACTTTACGTCACAAAATAACTCGTGCCCGGAAATTTTAAAGTAGAAACTCGACCAGAGACGGACCATAGTGGTGGGCTAGCCTTGGCTCTAGCCCAGGCTAGCCCACCATGCTTATTGGGTTATATATATAACCCAATAAGTTAACTTGCAAAAATTATACCCAAATTTATGAAAATATTATATATAAGTTAACTTTAAAACATATTTTAAAAATAAATAATAACAAATTTATTTCATCAAACCTTTAAATAAATGTTTGTTAAAGAAATCCAAATATTAAAATACAATATAATACTATTTTTTAAGCATAAATAATCAAATTTAGTTTTTTTTGGGTTATTAAAAGTGTTAGTGACCTTCAAGAAATCAGAAAAATAAATTAAGAGCCTGATAACACAATATATATAGGATAGTTCCTTAATTTTTTATCGATAAATTTTTTAATATAAAACTTAGCCCCCCCTCGACCCAAATTTCTAGTTTCGTCCCTGAACTCGACTATATAGTTTTCATACTTTTAAAACTATATAGCATTGTCATAATTAACCCAAAAAACTTGTTCCCCTAAAATTTTAAATCAAACACTTCACTCAAACACTGTTGGAACTATCGTCGGCGACTATACCTCATCATAATTATAACTCAAAAGCTCGTGTCCGACGATTTGAAATTGGAATAAATTATATTTTCTAAACTTAATTTTAAAATTATAATTGAAAATTGTATATCAGAAAATAACTCAAAAAGAAAACTCGTGGCAAACACAAAAAATATCACGAGAAGAAAACACATTTTACGATTTTCCCTTTTCAATGGAAAATTTGAGAATTCATAGAAAATTAATAACTAGATAAAATTTATCATGAGTATAACTTCTAAGATCTTTCAAATAATTATGGGAAATATGGTTTTTTTTACGATACAATACGGTATACCATGCACCCCTGAAAAACTCAACTTAGCACGATCGAACAACATGCTAAAAAAATCACTCTACAATTTATTAAATTTAGAAGTACATTAAAAATTATCAAACAACAAATTAAATACTTAAAATATTCTTTAAAAAACGACGAACTAATATTAGTTAATTTTTTTTAAAAAAAATCAAAGCACTACAATAAACGTCTATATATATTTCTCACCAAAATTGTAAAATAATAAACTTATAATCCAATCATTTTCCAGATCGATTGGATTGGAATATTATAAATTTATAATCTATTGTGTTTACTCCTTCAAATTATATGAATAATAAACTTGTTTGTCAAAATATTACTCGATTTAATTTTCTTTTAAAAAAATAAATATTGAACGACGTGAACAAAATAGATGCATGTTATATTATATATGCACAATAATGGATGGAGAAAGTATAAAATAACTTCATATCGTAAAATTATACCCGCACGTACCAATTATAATAGATGGGAAAAGTATTTAGATTAATGAATAGCTATTGTGTTAATTGATAAAAATATTGAATGAAAAAAAGTAATTAAATTCATATTATATGTTTCACTTATACGTATAGAAAACAATAAATTAAAAAAAGTATACATGTATAATTTACCGTATAAAATAGAGTATAAATAATATTAATCGTACTATAAATAAATCGTACCATATATATTATTTATAAATGAAACACTAGAAACGTTTGCTCCTTTTCACAAAAATTTATGTCTACAATTCTAAATTAGAAATTTGACCGTTTATGTTAACACATATTCTATTATATATTAAACACTTTTAAAACTATCATTCACGAGTCCACGTCACAAAAAAAAACCCGTTTCCGTCAATTTTAAACTTGGCATTCTAGTTTATATTCGAAACTTTTGAAGTATCATTGACGACTCCTAGTCATAAAACACCAAAAATGTTAAACCAGACACCCGACTATATATTCAACACGTTTGAAACTATTGTTGGCAACTCCACGTCACAAAATAACTCCGAAAAACTTGTCTACATAAATTTTAAATTTGATACTCTTGTGCATTTTCGACATTTTTAAAACTATCATTGGTGACTCTACGTCACAAAATAACTCCGAAATTTTGTGGCCAAAAATTTTAAATTTGATACTCTTGTGCATTTTTGACATTTTTGAAATTATCATTGGTGAGACTCCACGTCATAATATAACTAGAAAAAACTTTTGTCCAAAAGTTTGTAAATTTGATACCTAATATATATTCAACACTCTTAAAACTATTGTTTAAGACTCGATATCGAAAATTTTAAATTTGATATTTTATCATATATTCAACACGTTTACAAATTACAGCTACCACGCCAAAAAATTACTCAAACAAACTTGTTACCAACAATTTTAAAGTCGAGAATCCATTCTCCCTACTATATTATTAAATTTGAGACATTTTAGTGTCATTGTCCGTTATCGCAATGATAAATTTATCATAAATTAATTTAATACTCTTTTGATAGCTCTTTAATTACAAAAATGTTATAATATTTTGGCAAATATTTATATACGGAATGTTATTTTTTTTACTTTTTTATTTCACCATTTATTTTTTATTTTTTGTTAAAATAGACATGCACACATCGCATGCATCTGATGAGTACTGATATATTTGAAACTTTTAAACTATCGTTGATGACTCCACCTCACAAAATTACTCGAAAAACTTGTGCTTTAAAATTTTAAATTAAAAACTCAACTATGTCTTCCAACTTCTAAAACTATATATCGTTGTCGACTCCATGTCACAAATAACCCAAAAAAACTTTTTACCAAAAATATTTATTCGACACTTTTAAAACCATTGTTGACGACTTCTATAGAAAATATATTGAGACTTGCATGTGTATGAAAATTCTAAATTAGAGAGTCGACTAATTAAAAATATCTGGTACTTTTAAAATCATCATTCCTGACTTTACGTCACAAAATAACTCGTGTCGGGAAATTTAAAATTAGAAACTCGACTATATTAATTATATTCCACACTTTTAAAAACTATAGTTGTCGACTCCATGTCATGATTAATTACCCAAAAAAAAAACTTGTTCACCTACAATTTTGAATAAGACACTTCACTATATATATACTCAACACCGTTGAAACTATCGTCGGCGACTCTACCTCATCATAATAACTCGGAAAAGAATCAATTATATATATTTTCTAAACGTAATTTTAAAATTATAATTGAAAATTGTATATGACCAGAAAATAACTCAAAAAGAAAACTCGTGGCAAACACAGAAATATCACGAGAAGAACACACATTTTTTCCGATTTTCCTTTATCAACGGAAAATATGATAATTCATAGAAAATCTGTAACAGAGAAATTAATAAGAGTTTTCAGCCAAATAATTATGGGAATTAATAAATATTAAAGAATAGCATTCTTCAAATTAATTTCAAGAAACTAATTTTGGTCATCATTTTGAAAGCCGAATCAATCAGTTTATAAAAATCTAAACAAAATCCAAATTCAAGAAAGCCGATGAGAAGAGATTTGAATATAGAAACCTGCTGCAGTCCCCTCTAAATTTATGATACAAAATTTTATATATGTATTTCTAATTAACCGATCGATCGATCGAAAATTAAACCATGGAAACAATTAAGAAACCGATTGAATAATATTGAAGCGCTAAAATTGTACGTCCAGCGATCGGATCCTCACATGGCCACCACCTTGTTCCCAATCCCGGACCACCAAAAGCTCCGGTCCACGGTTCGGAACCGCGGCGATCTCCAGCCGGCCGTTGTCCCTGATCGTCTTCACCAGGCTGAATCTTGGCCGTCCGTTCTCACACAAGCTCGTCAGAAACGGCGGAAAAACCTGCTTCGTGGTTTCCTGATCTCTTGATCTCCGCGCAGGCGGCGGCGAGTACGAGTACGAGTACAACTGATCGGTAATTAAAGAAGAATGGACGATGTCCTTCTCAGTCAAGCTCTCGAAGCCGATACACTCGGTGCACGTCTCGAATCCAGTACTACTGTTGCTTCCCCCAGTCATGGCTGCAGATATGAATATGATATATTGTATATTTTGAAAGAAATAAATAAATAATATTGGGTAATATATATAATGCCATGCCACCACACATGCATGCATGCTAATAAAGAATTCTTGAAGCAACACCTGTAAACCCTAACACCCTTTAATTGCTTTTTTGCTATGATTTCTTGGCATCAAATGAGTAAAAGACAAACAAATTCGATCACCATTTGTTACAGCTAGGAATTCAAGATATAAGAAAACAAACATATATATATATATATATATTTTCTCTCATTTTCTGCATGCATATATATTAGCTAGCCACCGCGATGATATTTAAACAAGAATTATATATACATATATATATATATATATATAGAAAAAGTTGAAACGAATGTAATTAATTAATGTAAAAAGAAGAGGGCAGATAGCACGAGGGATTTACAATCGAGCGGTTGAGTTGAAACTGAGAGAAAGTGATGCATGAAATGGAAACTACTCAGATAATTTGAAAATTTTCAGATTGTCATCTCCCAACTCTCATTTATTGTACGTCTTGCCATTGGGGTGGGCCCACTCGACCAGATGTGTTACCCGAAATCGCTGACGTGACATCATTAAGTATTGTAATGTTATATTTTGGGTTTTGGTAATTTAAACGTTTAGTCTTGTTTTATTAAAGTCTCGATGCGCCACTCGAAAATACTGGCGTGATATCAAAAAAATGACGATGACACATAAGTTACAGCAAAAGTCGCAGCATGCGGGTATCTCGGCATTCATTTTGAATATACAGATGGGAAAGAGTAGTTTTGAATTCACTTTAATAAAACTTGTAAACTTTTACAGAGTTTTCTAATTTATCAAAATTTAGTAAGTTTTGATATTTTGCAATTTAGTTCATTTTTGGCCGGAATTTGCAACGATGGGCTGAAAATTACTGAGCTGGCACCGGATTTTTTGTTGACTAAACATATTTTATTTTTCCACAACATTCTTGCCTTTTTTTTTTTTGAAACCCAAAAAAACCCAAAACATTCTTGCTAGAATCTAGAAAGTAGAAACCCATTATAATATAAAATGTAGCCCATTATAATATCTATGGGCTTGTACCCGGCCCTGTTAACTGGGAGTACAGTACCCACTGCCCAGCTCGAACGATTTATATTCATGTATTAAGCAGTAAGCTTTTCCCGTTGTTCCCAGATTTTAAATTTATATATATATATATATATATTTTGTCAGATTTGTTTGTTTTCCGGATTTTCACCAACAAAACCGCATCGAATTCTTAGAGGCACAAGAGAATTTTGGTTGTCGGTAGGAATTTGGATTCCCTTTTTTCTTGCATGCTTAATATGATGTGCTTATCGACATTTTGCATGATTTTTTTTTTCCCATTCTTTTTTAAATTAATGTTTTTCTTTCTACCTTGATCGAAGCAAAACAAACAGCGTGATGGGAGTGTGTTTGTTTTGGGCGACAAATAGGGGAAATTTTTTGGTTTGTTGATGGCATGGGTTTTCTGTATATCTTGAAATAAAATATCCCATGTCAATGTCATAATCTTTCGAACTGTGATGAGATTGGATGGTAGAAAGAGCTGACAATGGCGAGAATTCTCCGCCGGTTTGTGTTGCCTCTGCTGCTTTTGACAGGTATGTGATTCGTGTTTTCTTCTCTAAATTTTGATCGATCGTTTTATACAATTATAAAACGACAAAAACTACCTAGGAATTATGTGAAAAATGGAATGTATCTGTTTTATGAGTTCTATTTCTATGGGTGCTAGAGAATTTATAGAAATATATGGTTGTAATTATGTATTAAATCAACGGGTTTTGGATTTTCCATTACACTAGTTTTCCAGTGGTCTTGTTTATCGATCTTGTTCTTCTCTCTCTAAGAGTTATGCTATTTTGCAGCTGGGTTGATGAATTGGAGTTTGATTTCCTTCATTCATTTGGTGACTTCTTTGGTTTTACAGTTCAATATTCCCAAAAGAGGTAAGCATTTTTGTTTTGAGTATTAATCTGAGTTATACACATTGCCGCGTCATTCTTGTGAGACTAAGGCATGCATCGACTTTCTTTAGTTGCACCCTGTCATTATTTGTAGTGTGATTGTATGTTCTGCTGCGAATGTTCAGGAATATCAGTGTTAAGTAGCTCTGTCTTTTCACAAACACTAAATTAATTAATGCTTTGTTTCTGCTGCTCTTTTTTATGAAATCATGCAGGATTCAGATTCAGGGGAAGTGTTTTATGCTTGTGGTTTGTTCTTATGCACTCAGTTCTTGTGATTGTTCTGCAAGTCATTTTTCTCACTCTATGGGCTATTCCGAATTCGCAATGGGGCAGCACTGATGCTTGGTGGATAAAACTTTTTGGATTTATGAAGTAGGATATGCTTTTTTTATTTAATATCTCGATTTCCAATATTGAATGCCCTATATGTGATAGTTTTTCTTTCTGATTTATCATCACAGAAAGATATTTCGCGGATAACTATTTGTCATGTTAATGGCTTTTAGGTTTCAATCTTGGAGATCTCCAACCGTCATTTATTTTCTGATTCTGGAATTACTGGTGGGACTTGTTGCTTTTATTGAGATTCATGGGAACAAATTTAGCTTGGTAGCATCTCCATTTTCATGCTGGAGTTATCTTTCATCAGTTATTGAACATATAGGTTTGTAAATTGTAGCAACAGTCATTTTAACTATTCATTAATTATAAAAAACAAGTGTCGTATATCTTTATTCATAAATTCAATTTTAAAGGCTAGCTTGCATGCATTAAGTTGGAAATGTAACTCATCATAGGAGACAAAACAATCTGAAGTTCTCACAATTCACAAGTAATATTTCTTCATGAATACATTAATAATCGATACTGTATGGGGAAGAAAATGGCGTTTCATTTTTATTTTTTAATTTAAATTTCAGGGTGTGTGAAAGAGGATTGGAATGAAAAATAATAATACATTTGGAATTAATTTGTCTAGGATCTATACAAAAGAAGCTATCACTCTTAACACAAACACACGCTCTCCGGACAATATTTTGAAATTGACCTTGATATTCACCAATGTACAATGATGAGCCTGATACTGGGGCATATATATTTTTTGAAAAAGTTACTGGGGTATATTAATTCAATGATTGCTCTAAAAATTTATTTTTTTATATTTTACTGAAGTAGTTTGCAGCAATCACAGTGTTTCATTCTCTCTGCAAGAGATATTATATTTTATATGTTTCCACAGATTTGGGTCATATTTGACAGTTATTTTTGTTCCAAATCGAAGGTTATCGTCTTAGGCTCGCTTTCTGCTTACTAGTTCCTGCTGTGCAATTGGTCGCGGGGATCAGCAATCCTTCCTGGATTTCTTTACCATTTTTCCTTTGCAGCTGTGTTGGACTCATTGATTGGTCTCTAACGAGCAACTTTTTAGGACTTTTCAGGTAACTCTTCCTTCGTGGTGTTGTTAGTTTTGTTATCTTTTTATGAGCATATCTGCCAGAGTGCCCAAAAATTAGTTTTGTGACATCATTTTTCTGGCTCGTCTATGTTATGTCTCATTGCTAAGGTGGTGGAAGCTACTTTGGTTGTACTCTGGCTTTAGCATTTGCCTACTTTACGTGTACCAGCTTCCAGTTGGGATACAAAATATGTTTCATATGATAGCTGACTTCATTGGTCTATACAAAGTTTGTGCTGATTCTGGCTGGCAAGAAAGTTGTTCTGGCATTTCATTACTGGTGTTTTATTATATGGTATGCTTTTGAATCTTTTTGTTTCCATGTTGCCTGTGTTTGATCTGAAACTCATTTGGTAGCTTATAGTAAAGAAAATTTCGCAACTGCAGATCTGCAATGATCAGGATCAACTTCGATTTCTCTATAATCACAGTTTTCTTAACTCAGCTATATATTGCATACAAATCTGTCGTGCCAATTGGTTTGTTGATTTTAAGGGCTGTTAAACGACTATGATCCTTGTATCTAGTGCGGCATTTATTGTGTCTCGAAGGAAACAATGCATCAAAAAGTGTTGGATAATTGTGGTGGTTCAGTTTTGATATTTTGATTTGAAGTTTGTTTTTCTCCTGACTAAGTTGGCTTTCCTTATATGTAACTTGCAGTTTTGTACAGCGTTAGTACTGTGCATTATAAAGATAGCCACGTGTTCGATGCCACTGGCTGAGACAAAAAATTTTCATGTTTGGCTCAAGTAGGCCAACTTAATTGTGCATTAGCCACTTGGGTAAATTTTCATCGATCAATTGAAGAATTAGATTCCATAAATTGTGGAATGAAACAAAGGAACAAATAGAGATAGACCATAATAAATGATGATACACAGTTGATTTGTGAATGTCATTTCTTCTTGAAGTGTTTTTTCTATTCGTCACTGTCTTTGTCTTTTTACTTGTCTTACAAAACCTATATCATTATAAATCCAACTCAGTTAATAATGGCTTGTGCATAAGCATTATTTTTTCAGCTAATAACACACCATTGGAATTGTGAGAATTTTATATATAGAAATCTGTTTGAAAATTATGATTAAGATGATTGCTGAAGCTGTTTTACAGCAGCTGTGAACTACTTCTGGCCTTAAGTTCAGGAAAAAAGGCGAAGGATCAAGGATGTGACATGATATTTTTACTTATGTGGAGTTTTCTCAATTTGAACAACCATTGTTGGTAACCGGAGGCAGTCATTGGATTTGTAGTACTTGTCCTTCAGTATGTTGATTTTCTACATTTAAGAAGATGATGAAATGTAACCCATCAAATACTAGCCAAGCGATTTTAAAAATTAATAATATGATATATTTGTGTTATATCGTTTGTTTTGTTCTGGATAATATAAAAACTATTATCATACATAACATGATTTTGTTATTGATATATAATTTAATAGTGAGAGCCTTGAAATAAACGGGAGCCTTGAAATAAAATATTGATTATATTTTAATACCAAAATTGTGTTATGCATAATATATATTTTTTCGACAAATATTATGCAGAACTATTACTTAACATAAATATGTCATTATTTATTTTTAAAAATGCTTAGCTAGTATTTGGGGTGTTACATGAAATGTAATCTTGAAACAAGGAGAGGGGAAGGGGAAGGGGAAGGGGAAAGGAAAAGGGAAGGTGGTACTACGCAACTAGTTCAGTTTATTCATAGAAATGTACAAATGATCAGGTATTGGTTTATGATTCTAAATCAGAGGGCTTGTTGTTCGGAATGCTGAAGGGGATCGTGCTCCATAATTCCCTTCCTCTCCCCTTGCTTCCCGTCTTCCATGAGAATTATAAAGTTTTCCATGGTTTTCATGGCTTAGAGTTCTTTCCATGCTGCGGATAATGTTATGAAAACACAAAGAATCACCCTAGGATAGTTTTGTCAAATTTAAATTTGGAATTGGCTTGTGATAGGTGAAGGGATTTAATAAAATCAAATATTAAAGTGGCAGACCTTTTTTTTTTGTTTCTGTTTTCTGCTTTACTCAAGTTTTTTGTTCAACTAATAAGTAATTATGAAACATAATGCAGCTCTCTTGTATAAAACATGATTTAGAGGAAATGGAATTCATCATGTCAGTGAGGCAAGACAGCTTGACTGAACAACTTCTTCCCTCAAGGAATTCATTTTTTGTTCGTCAGTTGAGGTAACTTTTACTTTAGGTGCCACTGTTTTCCTTTGATGCAATCTTTACAGCTGGCGATTAGATTCGAGCAAGAACCTTGGTGTAGCTAACATATATAGAGGGGAAGAAAGCCAATTTTTTTATTCTTTCTCGTGCAAGCAATATATAATGGATGCGATCTTTTCGTCTTGCAGAATTCTGTTTTTCATGACAATCTATAACTTTAGACATTTCTGTCTTGATGTTCGATTTCCAACCCTATACATTAGTTTAAAATTTCGTTTATTGGCACAAGAAATTTTTACTCATTTATTGTTCACATTAGAATTTTGTCATACAGCCTTTTCACTGTGATCAAATTTTTTCCTGTAGGTCTGGTGTAAGGCATACCAACATTTTATTACGGGGAACTGTTTTCAGGATTTTTAGTATTAACTGGTTTACATATGGTTTTCCGGTATGTATTTATAAACCTTAACACCAAAACTATTTTCTTTCACAATTTATTCTCTTCCTAAATCCTGTTTTCGATGGTAAAGAGTTCGAACTAACGGTCCTGTCTGTTAGTGGCTTCTAATAACGTAGTTTTGTTTATTTTCTTATATTGTTTGCTTACATGTTAAACTTTCAGTGATAAAATTGACAGATATCCTTGTTTGCCCTTTCGTATTGGAGCTTCCATTTTGCAAGTATGTGTGCATTTGGATTACTTGCATATGTTGGGTATATTTTGTATGCTTTTCCATCCTTGTTCCGTATGCACCGGTTGAATGGATTGCTTCTTGTCTTCATTCTGTTGTGGGCTGCGAGCACATATGTTTTCAACGTGGCCTTTGCCTATGTGAACTGGAAACTTGGGAAGGTATCTCCTTGCCTTGTTAATTTCGACCAGGAATACAGGATCTTAATCTGCTGAGAACCAATGAAAATTTGATTCTTTCTTCTTTTTAACTTAGGACATGGAGATCTGGGAGATGATTGGATTGTGGCATTATCCAATTCCTGGTTTCTTCCTCCTAGCACAGTTCTTTCTTGGAGTTCTTGTAGCTATTGGTAATCTTGTTAACAATTCTGTTTTCTTATGCCTGTCAAATGAGGAGAGGCAATCGTCCAATGAGAATGAAACTGAAGAAGGTACCGATTCTGGCATTTGAGTCACCAATTTTAAATTCACTTGCACTCAAAAGCTATGAAATACTCATGTTCTCTTTCTTGTCAATTTATCATGTCTTGATAGTTTTATTCTTGATGAATTTGACCGCTTTGCTTGGTTGATCCTTTCCTAAATCATTTCTCAACCCTTTCTTTCTATGCAACTGCACATAAGGAGACTGTTATTGAGCCACCTTTATGTGAGTGAAGTGTTACCTGTTTGACTATCAATTGGTTGGGCTAGTTTTCTAAGGTTAGAGTAAATGAGTTTTACTCGTAGTATGTTTCTTGTACATAAATGTATATTTTAGCTTATATCCTTTTCATTAGTTGTTTGGAATGCCTCATGTTTCCTTGTGCTGCTTCAGGTCTTGCCTTTTTAACCTATCACAACTTAATAAAAACAGGACAAAGGCTTCTTTTGATACTGGATATGAAGAGCGATATCTAATTTAGGTCATTGTGTACAATCATCTGGAATCCTGTTCTTTATAATATGAATTTCCTTGTTGTCTAAGTTTATACCGGTTATTCACTTATTCTATTATTGTTCTGATAATTGTTTTGCAATATGTTTTTGTTTCAGTGAATGTATCATTTCAGTTTGAACCTGAATATTTTGGTACTATACATATTGCTATGCAGCAAAAAAAGATGCCAAAGTCTTGATAGTGGCTACAGTTGCTTGGGGGCTGCGCAAATGTTCTCGGCCAATTATGATGTTACTGATGTTTCTCATCGCAATGAAGCCAGGTTTCATCCATGCTGTTTATGGTATGATGTATGAATTATTATCAGATCAGTGCTTTGATTAATGGTTATCTGATTCTGGCTCTATATACTAATAGGCATTAAATTCTATTTTACCTTGCAGTGATTTTCTTCTTTGTGTATCTTTTGAGCCATAACATCAATAAAGGGATTCGCCAATCCCTGATTCTTCTATGTGAGGCACATTTTGCGATTTTATACATTCTTCAGCTGAATTTGATCTCAAGAAAATTGGAGCAAAAAGGTTCAATAAGTGCAGAAGTGCTAGCACAGTTAGGTGTGGGTTTTTTTTTAAAAAAATTATTATCTTAACTTGTTTCCTTGTTCAGATGATCACTTCGTTCAATATGTTATTTCAACCATTATTTCCGCCGAGTACCTTATGATTTATGTTTGTTAACATGGATCTAAACTCTTGTAGGGTTTCTGGAAAGTGATAGTTCTTGGGACTTCCTGCAAATTGCTCTGCTTGCATGCTTTTGTGCGATCCATAACCGTGGCTTTGAAATGTTGTTCTCATTTTCTGCTATTGTTCGACACACGCCTTGTCATCCAATTGGATTTAGCATTCTGAGAGCTGGTTTGAATAAATCAGTGCTTCTATCAGTATATGCTTCTTCCAATATCAGAGACGACTGCGAGGATTCTTCCGATGGTACTGTAACATTAACCAAAGATAATCTGATGTTAGTGTCTGCCTGATTTGGATGAGTTGGATCACATTTGGGCTAGATTTTAATTCACATAGTTCATGGACTAGCACATAAATAAGGAATTGAAAAATACTCCTGAAGAGTTATCTTCTTAAATTGTACTAAAATTGATGCAACAATTGTTGTTTCCGGCTTCAGTCCTTTTTCTAGGAAGAAATAGAGAATTATGATTGCTGTTTAGACATTATGAATATATTCTGTTCTCACTTATTATTTACCATCTTCCAGAGAGAAAGGTAGCTCTGTATCTCGGTGCAGTTGAGAAGAAGTTCTTATCCATGTACAGATCATTTGGAACCTACATTTCTTTTCTCACCATTCTTCTGGCTGTCTATACTGTAAGGCCTAATTATACATCATTTGGGTACATTTTTCTGCTCCTTGTCTGGATCATCGGAAGACAGCTTGTTGAGAAGACAAAGAGTCGTCTATGGTTTCCACTCAAAGTTTACGCAATTTCGGTTTTCATTTTCATTTATATGTTAAGCATATTCCCAACTTTTGAAGCATGGGTCTCCACAAAAGTTGATCTTAATGTATGCCTTGGTTATGATACTGAAGCCCCTTTGTTACGAAATCTCTGGGAGTCTCTAGCAATTATGATTGTCATGCAACTTTATAGCTATGAAAGAAGACGAAGCAAAAAAATAAAACCCGAAGATCCTAATCCATTGCAGTCAGGGATACTGGGGTTCACCAAACGTTTTCTGATCTGGCATGGTCAAAAGATTTTGCATATTGCACTATTCTATGCTTCACTATCTCCGATAAGTGCCTTTGGTTTCTTGTATCTTCTTGGTCTTGTCTTCTGTTCAGCTTTGCCTAAAGCTTCGAGAACCCCATCCAAATTATTCTTAATCTACACAGGCTTTCTTGTGGAGGCTGAATATCTCTATCAGATGTGGGGTAAACAGGCTAGAATGTTTCCTGGACAAAAACATCATGACTGGTCTCTCCTTTTGGGTTTACAGGTGTATAGACCAAGTTTCAAGGGCCTAGAAGCAGGCTTGAGGGCAAAAATTTTGGTGATTGCTGCATGTACCCTTCAGTATAATGTTTTTCACTGGTTGGAAAAAGTGCCTGGTTCTCTTCTTAATGGAAGATCAGAGGAACCTTGCCCTTTATTCTTCTCACCAGATGATGCGTTGCATGCTGTATCAAGTTCTAATGGGGATGAACAGACCTTCGTGAAATCCAGTGAACTGTCTGCACAAAATCATGATTTTTCTACAAGTAGAGTCTCTCAGGATCACGACAATAGAAAATATTTATTTGGGTATTTTTGGGGAAACATGAAAGATAGCCACAAATGGAATAAGAAAAGGATTCTTGACTTGAGGCAGGATAGATTTGAAATGCAGAAGACAACCCTAAAAGTTTATTTGAAGTTTTGGATGGAAAACATGTTCAACCTCTTTGGCCTTGAGATCAATATGATAGCACTATTACTTGCCAGTTTTGCTTTGTTGAACGCCATTTCTATGCTTTATATTGCTTGTCTCGCTACCTGTATTCTATTGGCACGACCTATTGTACGAAGATTGTGGCTGATCTTTGTCTTTCTGTTTGCTATTATTCTTCTCGCTGAATATATTGTGATGTGGAAAACTATGACACCTTTGAATCACCATGCTTCTGCTGAGAGCGCTGCACGTTGCCATGATTGCTGGAAAAACTCATATCTATATTTTCAATATTGTGAAAAATGTTGGCTGGGTAAGTTTTCTCACTTTGTTAATTGCTTCTTAGAAAAAATTATTCTGCCATTTCTCTGTTCAGCATGATACAGTGGTTTTAAGAAACAATTTTATTCTTGTCTCATTTGTCTGGAGAGTTTATGGAATGTCGTCACCCAGCAGTTTAATTTCGACAATCTTAATGTTGGGATATACTTCTTAACTGAAGTTAAATTTTATATTTAATGGTCTAGAGCTCCAATAATCAATTGTCGTGATAATGGTTTCCAAAGGGGTTGCAGAAAATAACTTTGGCTGTGTGAGAACCGATGAGAATACTATTTTCAGTCTTTTGATATTCTGCCATTTGCACCTTGGTAGATTCCAAACTAAGGCTCCTTTAAAAACAGAGGGATGCCTCAGCTTCATATTTGCTATAAAATTCCACTTTTTCTCTTCCACTGCTATCAGTCGTTTGTTTTTTCTCTGGCAGGCCTTACTGTTGATGATCCTCGAATGCTAATCAGTTATTATGTGGTTTTCATGGTGGCATGCTTTAAAGTTCGTGCAGACCATGCCTCTTGTTTTTCGGGGTCATATGCATATTACCAAATGGTTTCTCACCGAAAGAATGCTATAGCTTGGCAAGATCTATCATTTGAAACCAAAAGCATGTGGACTTTTTTGGACTATTTGAGGGTTTACTGCTATTGTCATTTGTTGGATCTAGTACTTGCTTCCATCTTAATTACAGGAACCCTGGAGTATGACATTTTACACCTTGGGTACCTTGGCTTTGCTCTTGTGTTCTTCCGTCTAAGACTTACCATACTGAAGAAGAAAAATAAGATCTTCAAGTATCTGCGAATGTACAACTTTGCTGTTATTGTTCTCTCTCTGGCCTATCAATCTCCCTTTGTTGGTGACTTTAATGCTGAAAAGTGCGAAACAATTGATTATGTATATGAGGTGATTGGATTCTATAAATATGATTATGGGTTTCGGATTACCTCAAGATCTGCTTTAGTCGAAATAATCATTTTTTTTCTGGTATCACTTCAATCATATATGTTCTCCCTGTCGGAATTTGATTATGTATTTCGGTACCTTGAAGCTGAACAAATTGGTGCAATTGTCCGAGAGCAAGAGAAGAAAGCTGCTTGGAAGACTGAACAGTTGCAGCATATTCGCAAATCTGAGGAGGAGAAACGTCAGCGTAACTTACAAGTGGAGAAGATGAAATCTGAGATGCTCAACCTACAAATTCAGCTCCACAGTATGAATTCCTTGCCTGCTGATGATGCTTCTTCACCTGTTAATGAAGGATTGAGAAGAAGGAAGAATGCTTCACTTAATCAGACAGATACCTGCAAACTTGCAGAACAAGATGGCAACATCAATTATGCTTTCCCATCCAATGTGCACGATTCCCCGGGTAGCTCTAGACCAGAGAGTCCATTAGCAGTAGATTTCACAAGGTACCCGACAGATGCTTTTTTTGGTGAGATAACAGAGCAAGAGGAGTACGACAGTTATAATGTTGTTAATGATTTGGACAAAGTTAAGAAAGGTAGAACCCAATCCCAGGAAAACCCTTTAGCTTCTGCTGTACAGTTGATAGGTGATGGTGTTTCCCAAGTACAGTCAATTGGAAATCAGGCTGTTAACAGTCTCGTGAGCTTTTTGAATATTGCACCTCAAGATTCGGATTCAGATTCATATGGGCCCTTACATATGGAAGGACCGTCTGATGAGAAAAAAAGTTCCGACATCAGAGATTTGCGCTTGAATCGGTCATCTTCGCTTCAGTCAGACAGGAGTAGAACTTCAGATTTCTCAAGTCTGCAGATTGGGCGGATAGTCCAGCATATATGGTCCCAGATGAGATCTAATAATGATGTAGTGTGTTACTGCTGTTTTGTTCTTATTTTTCTTTGGAATTTCAGTTTGCTTTCTATGGTGTACTTGGGGGCTTTGTTCTTTTATGCTCTCTGCGTTAACACTGGACCTGACTACATCTTCTGGGTTATAATGCTAATCTACACGGAAATGTATGTTTTGATTCAGTATTTATATCAAATCATGATCCAGCACTGTGGTTTCAGCGTTCAGTCAGGCCTTCTGCGCGGGTTGGGGTTTCCAACAAAAAGAATAACATCGTCTTTTGTCATCAGTTTGCTACCTCTATTTTTAGTTTATTTATCTACTCTAATACAGTGTTCTATAACTGCTAAAGATGGTGAATGGTTTTCAGCTGGAATTAATTATGGAAAAGGGGGGATACTTGATCAAAACAAAGTTCACTCAGATTCTAGCTGGGTTGAGAAACCTATGAAATTTGTCCAATTTATGAAACAAATAGTTGAAATGATGGTTAGTAGCTGTTCAAGATACTGGAAATCTCTGACACAGGAAGTAGAATCTCCTCCATATTTTGTTCAGTTGTCCATGGATGTCAAAGTATGGCCAGAGGATGGAATCCAACCAGAGAGACTTGTATCTGGAATGAATCAGCTTCTGCAGCTTGTACATGATGAAAAGTGCAAGAATGTAGTGCCTAATCAGTGGACTTGCGCTAGCAAGGTTCAAGTTCAGAGCATTGAAAATAGTACTGAAAACAGCAACGTGGCTTTGGCTGTTTTTGAGGTTCTTTATGCCTCTCCATTAAGTGAATGCACACCATCAGAAAATTATAAATCTCTAACTCCAGCAGCTGATGTAGCTAAAGAGATACTTGAAGCTCTAAGCATGGGACTTGCTGAAAGCATTGGATTTCCATATCATGTACTCTCAGTAGTTGGTGGTGGCAAGAGAGAAGTCGATCTCTATGCGTATATCTTTGGTGCTGATTTGACTGTTTTCTTTCTGGTTGCTATATTCTACCAATCTGTTATAAAGAATAAAAGTGAAATTCTGGAGTACTATCAACTTGAGGATCAATTTCCAAAAGAGTTTGTATTTATTCTAATGGTGCGAGTATTTGCCTTTTTCATCTTTTGAATTACACGTGAATGGTTATTTATTGCGCTGGGGTTTACTTTTTCTTGCATGCAGATAATCTTCTTTCTAATGATTGTTGATCGCATCATGTATCTATGCTCACTGGGGACAGGAAAAGTCATATTTTACCTTTTCAACCTCATTCTCTCCACTTATACTGTCACCGATTATGCTTGGAATATGGATACTTCTCAGAAAAATGCTGCTGGATTGGCTCTTCGAGCAATATATCTTACTAAAGCTGTTTCTCTGGCGCTGCAAGCCACTCAAATTCGATATGGGGTTCCTCACAAATGCACATTATATCGTCAGTTTCTAACGAGCAAAATTTCTCGGGTTAATTATCTTGGCCACAGGCTCTTTCGTGCTTTGCCTTTTTTGTACGAATTGCGATGCGTCCTTGATTGGTCTTGCACAACAACATCATTAACAATGTATGACTGGCTGAAGGTGAGTTGTTCAAGTTTCATGTCACAACTGCTCCAAGTACTTGTAGTATGTTGAATACGTGAATCTTTGAGTCTTTGATAACTGTATTGAGTGTGTTCATTTGTTTGGCGAATCATTTTCCATGCACAAGATTGGGATTGCTTTAAAAGGTGATGTTTTCTGTGTTTTCAGTTGGAAGACATAAATGCAAGCTTGTACCTTGTCAAGTGCGATAATGTTCTGAACAGAGCTACGCATAAACAAGGAGAGAAACAGACCAAGATGACTAAGATCTGCAATGGCATATGTCTGTTCTTCATATTAATATGTGTTATTTGGACCCCAATGCTGGTACGTAGCTCGTGGCTTAACTCCACAAAAGAGAATTATGTTTTATTCTTTTTGAAAAGATACGGATGTGAATCATAGTAAAAAAAAATTATTTGGTGATTGTTGTAGCATTTATTTTCTTTTAGTGTTTATTTTGTTCAATGGTATCTGAGCATTGGTATTACACATTGATTTTATAAATTCAATTGCTTGCTGTCAATCACCTGAAATTATCATGTTCTAAAACTGGCAATTGTTAAAAATCACGCAAGCATCGGCCATACTTATGTGTTGTATTGGAACACAACGCTCATGCAAAACCTGACTGAAAAGATACATTTTTTTTATGTAACCAAACATGATAAGGAATATACCAAGGATTACTCTTTTCAATGGAAGCTGATTGTTCTCTTACAGATATACAGTAACGGTAATCCGACAAACATAGCAAATCCAATTAATGATGCAAGTTTTCAGTTGGATATCAAGACAGTCGGTGGAAGGTTGACTTTGTACCAGACAACTCTTTGTGAGAAACTTTCATGGAATGATTTCAATGCAAATGTTGATTTTGATCCTGAAGAATATATAACCTCATACAATGTTAATGACATCCAACTCGTTTGCTGTCAAGCTGATGCAAGTACTATGTGGCTTGTCCCTGATGTGGTTCAGAAGCAGTTTATCCGTTCACTTAACAGTAGTAGCATGGATATAAAATTTTCTTGGGTTCTTACAAGGGACCGGCCAAAAGGAAAGGAAACTGTGAAATATGAAAGAAGCGTTGATCCATCAGATCTTCCCAAATCATCAGAAGTTGAGTTAGTTCTGAAAGGTTCCTTCAGCAGCTTTAGAGTTAATAACATTTATCCAAGATATTTTCGCGTTACCGGGTCTGGAGAAGTTAGACCTTTTGAGCAGGAGGTATGCATTTGAACCCTCCCTCACCCCACTCCCTTTTTTCATACACACATACACAATCTCACCTATTGGCGTTATGATGTAAAGAAAAGATGGAGTCAATTAAAGTAAATTTCTAAACTAGTTATAGTTTTGAAATCTGATGATTGTTTAAAACGACTTTCACAGAGATTTAGCTCGAATGGTTCTATAACCTAATAATGTTCCTCGCTAAGTCCTCATATGTCAAGTTTTTTATTCAGGGAAAGACACCATCAATATAAAGGAAAATTTAGGCAATAGTTTGAAGACCCCTCTAAGTCCTTAGTTGATTATAGGATCACTAGAGCGAAATGCACAAGAGTGATGCATCACAGATACAAATTGGTGGGATAGGGGAATGCAGGACTTTGTTGGCATTATCTGCATAAACACTTCAACATCTCTTGTGTAGAGGGCTTTATTTTACTTGGTAGAGGAGGCATGTGACAGGGGTAGAGCCAAGCATAGTTGCCCATCAAAGGAATAAATTTTCAACTTCTATATTTGATTTTTCTAAAAATAAAGATTTTCCTCTTAATATACGTAAGTTTTCGTCTTATCTAAAGTTTGGGTATGCTGTTCAAACTGTTTTAGATGAATGAAACTGATTCTCTCTGTAAGAAATGATTTACCAATGAATTTAAGATTGTTTGATGAGCCATGAGTCAACAATCGACAGGTAAATGATGTCAGTGCGGATCTCATCCTTCATCATGGGAGTTCTGAATGGTGGTCCTTCCATGATATAAACTCTTTTGACAAAAATTGGTGTGGAGGCTTATCAGGACCCATGGCTGTCATTGCATCAGAAGAAACCCCACGTAAGATTTATCACATCTCCTTTTGTCTTGTACAAATGTGGGCTGAAGTTTAATTGAATCCTGACGTATAGAGTGATTCATCTGTTATATTATACCAGAGGGATTTCTTGGTGAAACACTCAGTAAATTCAGTATATGGGGTCTCTACATCACATTTGTACTTGCAGTTGGACGGTTTATCAGAATGCAGTGTTCTGACCTACGGATGAGAATACCATACGAGAATCTTCCTTCATGTGACAGGTACTGAAATGTGTGAACCACCCAAAATCTTACCCTTATCTTGTTAATGATAATATTAAATGAACTGGTTAATGTTGTCTACAATCACCTAGACCCATTGGATTGAAATGATCGAATAATGTTGTCTTGTTTGTCGTTGATCTCGTTTATTTTTTGAAAGATGCATCTATATTTAGGCCATGGAGATGCGTTGTCTTAACTTCACAACTTGTTTCAACCCTGATTCATAAAAATCAAACCAGATCCAATATTGCACTGAGTGATTCTGACGTTTCTTCAGGTTGATAGCCATCTGTGAGGATATATATGCCGCGAGAGCAGAAGGTGAACTTGGAGTTGAAGAGGTACTATACTGGACATTAGTGAAAATTTACAGGTCACCTCACATGTTGCTAGAGTATACCAACCCTGACTAATTCTTCGAGTTGATGACCATTATACCATGCTCGAGTATACCCACCCCGACTAGTTCTTTGAGTAGATGACCATGATAACATTCCAGACGAAATGTCGATGGTAGGACCAATTAACGTCATAGAAGACGCAGCCATACTACAACCAATACTTGTAAATTTAGTTAGCATCACCAAGCCTTCTCACGGTCCTTATTTTCTTGAGATACATTGTGTGTAATGTGACTGGTCTTTGTGTAGCTGCATTAAAGAGTTGTTAATATGATTAATACTTGGAAATCTAATTATCATTACCAGGCCAGTAGGCCTCCTAATTCTTATTTTCGCCTTGTGAAATGTGATCAGTAACTCAAGGAAAAAATTATCAAATTTGGCCTTTAAGTTGTCATGTCTTCTGTTTTCATCCTTATTATTTTCATTTCTCATTGTTCAATGTTTCAAAAACAGGAAAATAGAGTTTCAACCAAAAAAAAAAGGAAAATAGAAATTAATTTTTTATTGCTGACCATTGTTCTCGTGCAACTCATTTCATTTAAATATACGATCATGCCAATTATAGAAGCCATTATGTAAAAAGTTAGAAAAATGATACATACAATCTAACTTTAAATTAAAACTTATAATTGTATGATTCAATTACACATGAAACAAGCAGCTCGCAAATGAGATAAGCAGGGCAACCAGTTTAGTACAGTAAAACTTCTATAAATTAATAATGTTGGGACTAGTGTTTTTATAACCGGATCGGTGATCGAACCGGTTTACTTAAAAAAAATGATCCAACCAGTAGGACCATTTTAACCGGACGGTCGAACCGAAAAAACGTTTATATAATTTAATATAATAAATAATATATTTTAAAATTTTAAAAACTCAAAAATTATATAAACAAACATAAAATATATATTTAACATAGTTTGAAACCTAAATAAATATGTAAATATATTTACAATATCAATTATAGTTATAAATTATTTAAATAATAAATTATTTAATTTTTAAAAAACCAATAATTATTAAAATATTTTTTTAAATGAAATAGAAATTTCAAATAATAATGTATTTATATATATAAATATTAAATCTAAGGTTTAAAAATAAAAAAATGTAAATTTTCAAAAAAAATAAAAAAATTTGAAAAACCGGTTGAACCGGTTTTCCGTTTCTTGGCCGGTCCAACCGGTTCTTGACCGGTTTTGATCAGTTGGACCGATTTTCCGGTTCTTGGGGTCAGATCGGACCGGTCCAGCGACCGGTTCCCGGTCAAACCGACCGGTTCGGTCCGGTTCCGAAAACACTGGTTGGGACCATAAAATTTTATTAATTTATAGAGGTATTAATTAATCGATAAATTAATAATTTATTATTTTAAATATTTAAATTCATGTAATACTAGAAGTTTCTATATTATTTATTTAAAAAAATTTCCATATTTTGTAGGTGAAAATGGACGAAGTGCAAAGGTTATAAAAAATTACAATCAGTGCAATTGAAAATCTTGAAGTTGAGAATGATACAAATATCTTTGGAATTAGTTACGCGATATGAGTAATTTATAGAGAAAAAAATCTTCACAATTTTTTTGTTACAGTTTGATAATGGAACAACGATGCTTTTGATGCAACCAGAAAAGTTGGAGATAATTTCAATTAGAAAAATGTTTCAATTAGATTTGAATTTCAAGACAAAAACAAATAATAATAGAATCACATTTTACTAACTTGTCATAGTTATATTTTGTAATTTTACAGGGTTATTAATTTATTATATTGATGTGACTATACATTTACATAAAAGTCTTCCAAAATTTTATTAACTTATTAGTTTATTGAAATTATTTATTTCAAATTGACCCAAGTTGGGATTGAAAAAATTATTATTTTAGAGAGATTAATAATTTATTAAATATTAATTTAGAGAGGTTTTATTTTAAGATGATCGCATGCATGGATCCTCGGTGTGGATCTTGTAACGCTCGGAAATTCGATTACGTAAATCCGCATGCATTATTAAGAAAATAATTATTTTAAAAAATTAAAAATTTGGTTTAAATGATTTTATGTGATATTATGCGAATTATATGCATGATTTAAAGTCATTTTAGTATTTAACCCATAAATAAGAAATTTTAGAATTTTGAGTAATTAGTTGATTTTATCGCGTAGACGGGACCGTGGACGGACGAGATATTAGTTTTTCATCCAAAATATCTTATGAGATTTTTATGAGCCTTAAAATAATATTTTAGGGTATTAATTTCCTGAAAATTATAGTATTTATTTATATATTATTTTAGGAGCTCATTTTTATCCAAAATAAGTCATTTTAATGACTTTTATTAACTTTTAAAAATCTCCTATTTTTTAATTTCGGGATTTTCATTATGTATCAGATTTATATTTTTTTTATTATGAGTTTTAAATGTATTTTTGGCATAATTATCTATTTAGCTTAATTAATATAAGGGGAAATTGCATATATCACCCCTGTGATATTTCGGGTTCGTTGATAACCCCCTGTGTAATTTTTTTGAGCTAAAAACCCCTCGTGTTTTCGGATCGGTAGCACACGCACCCCAACTTAATTTTTAGTCACATTAAAAATAAAAATGCCAAAATTACCCCTACATAAATAATAAAATCTGTCACCTATATCACTCATTTTTCTTCCCTTCCTCTCTGCCATCACCGATATCTTTCATTTTCTTCCATTTCTCTCAGTCAAACCCTAAACATATGAACTGCCGAACTTTCAATCGGACACCAGGAGGTCAATTGATTGCTTATCTTCAAGACTTATATTTCGTAGCTTAATCTGGTAAGTTTTCCTTGGACTTTCTTTTCACCAACTTTTATGTTTTGGTTATTGGTTGGTTCGTTGATTGGGTTATTATTTTTGCTCGAAATTTATGTTTTTATTTCTTTCAATTACAGTGTACATTGAGGTATCTTTATTGAATTGATGGATTCGACGGTTCGGATTGAAATGTGGCTTGGTGGGAAATTTGATGAGAAGTGTTATAGAGGTGGATTGAAATATGTGATTCCAAGTGTCGATCTTGATAGGTTTTGTGTCGATGATTTGCCTGATATGTACAAAGCGGCTGGTGGGCAGGTAACAAATGTGGATTTTACTTCAAATTACCAAACAGTTCATTTGAAACAGGAATTGTGAAGATTGTTGGGGATGCAGAGATTCGTACTATGTGCAATTGCTTCAAGAATTTCAATGTGATAACATTATGGTCGCAGGAGAGAAAATCTATTCCAGCTGAGAATACAGTTGGACCAACTGATAATGCAAATGCTGATGCAAATGTTAATGATGAAATGGAGATGAGTGCTTCATTTGGCAGTGACCCGATAGATGATGATGAAAGTGGAATTGTTGGAACACCAGTTGGAGATGATGATGAACACTTGTTAGATGACAGCTTTTCTGAATCCGATGAGGATTTAGATTCCGAGTTTTCTGCAGGGATTGATGCAATCACTACAACAAAAAAGCTAAAAGACAAGGGTGAAAAACCGTTGTCAAAGGGGGGTTTAAAACCGATGTTAATGGCTATGTTGTTAAAGGTGGTACGGTCATAGACAACGGTGAAAAACCGTTGTCTTAAATATTCAACGACAACGGTTTTTAACCCTTGTATTTTTGAAAATAAAACGTTGTCTTATATAAAAAATGACATCGGTTTTACAACAATTTTCCACCTTTGTCTTTGATCGTAATAGACAACATTTGTACAATGTTTTTTAACCGTTGTCTTTTATATGTTTAAAACGTTTAAAAACTGTTGTCTTTTAGTGTTTAAACCATTGTCTTTGATAAAATTTAACAACATTTTTGCAAAAAATTAAAACCGTTGTGTACCATTGTATTTTAGTTTAAATAAACAATCAATTTACAAAAACTAATTGCTCTCATATTTAAAACATCATAAAATGTGCATTAGTTGATCAAAACAACTTACAATTCCTACAAATTGATCATAATCTATCTAGTTTCGAGTAAATTAAGTTCAAAACATAAATTTAGATAAAATAATTGTGCTACAAGCCTTGTATTTCCATTGCCAAATACTTTCTGAAACAAGACATCACAAAAGCATTCACAAGCAAATCCTCCACTAACATTAGCCCATGTCCATCCAGACCTTTTTGTCTCTTTCGATAGGCCTACAATATAAAAGAGACAAATGCAAAAGTAAGAAACTTAATTATAATGGCAACAAAACTATGGAACTAAAGACGAAGTCCATTAATATAAGAATTATGTAAAAATGTCTAAACACCCATAAAAAAAAGAAGAGCAAGAAGAAGAAGTTGTATCAAAAAGGAAAACATAAGAAATATTTGTAGAAGAGGCAGCACTTTTCGTAAAAAGTTCTCGCAAATGCTTGCATAAGCTCTTCTCTATGAGGATCTGTGAAGAAAACTTGAAAAGTACAAGTACTATATGCATCTAAAGTTGCTGCCATGGTTTTTTGTATCAAGAGAAATTGAATTCACAATCAAGGGACAATTAATCAAAGCTAAAAGGTAGAGAATATTAACCTGCTTTTTTTTTTTTTTTACCAAAACCAAAGAACATGTAAATTATTAAATCTGCAAAAGTTTCAAATTTCTAAACAAACAAAAGATCGAATCGGTTTTCGAATAAGCAGTCATGCATTTAATAGAACCTTTTTCAAGATCCACTCGAATCGGCATTTTTGGATATATCAATGCCTTGAACTAGATTAAATACCTTCCAAAACTCACCACTAACAAAGAACCAATAAATATCTTGAAAAGAAATCTAAATCTAAATCTGCATCCATCCATCTATTAATTTTTTTGATATACCAATGATCAAACACCGATTATTAAAAACTCAAAATTATGAAAGCCATGTATGTACCTAATCATAGATATGATCTTGTATGCATTCAGTCACCTTGGAGCGCACCTCATCAATTTCTTCCATAGTGTACTCTGCTTTCATGAACTGGGAACACTCACATGAGTTATATTATTAAAAACAAACCATTAATGAATTTCTAAAATGATATATATATATATATATATATATAATTCATATTGTTTAAGAGATATAACAATAGTACTATTGATAGTATTGAATCTCTCTCGATATTTGACACTTTCTCAGTAATCTGTTTCATAAATCTCATTACGTTATAACCACGTTGTTTAAAGTCTGGTTGTCTAGGAGCCTATAATAAAAATGTAAAATTATTAATTAATAAAAAATATACCTAAGGTTTAATGACAGGAAGAATCCAATGACAACTACACACAATCATATAATTAGTAAATCCCAAAATTCAATTGATAATCTATGTTTAGACATCCACTCTTTGTCCATTTTAGATATAACCAAGCATCCAGAAATAAGACAACACCTACCTTCAAAAAATTGTACATCATACAACAAGATATTAACACAATCTCAAGTACATAATAATAACAAAAACATCATAATCAATTACTTTATTTGGCCGAATTCTTGTAGTGAATAAGTAGTAGCATATATCTCCAATTTTCTAATTAACATTCTGATAACAAAGTAATAGTAAAACAAAACTAGCCCAACAGAAAAAAGGCCGGAACATATTTTTGGGACACATATTAGAGGAGATTAAATTTCTGTACTTTATAAAAAATGATCCAATTTTCATATGTTTACATAGAATGTAAAAAAAAAGAAGGGAATCATCTTGCACATTAAATAAGTGCATCACAAAAAATAATTTCAATTAACATACCTCGTGTAAAGTTCCTACAACTCCGATAAAATTCAAGTGTTCCACTTTATGCTAAATTAAGAACCTGCAGTGCACATATCATGTTAACATATTGATGGAAAAGTGATATTGAAAATGGAAATGGAAATACATAAACACGAATAAACATGGATAATAATAAACTAATAACAAGAGAATAAAAGAGGGACACATCGAGGTACCGTGGGGAAGGTACCTAAATGTTTATTTCACTAATTAACATTTCTCATATGAATTTTTTAAATATTATTTCTAAAATAAGCTAAGTAAATTCCATTAAACTAACTGTATTTTTTAAAATATTTAATCTAAAGTTAATTTTACTTTATATATTATATTTTAAATAAAATTTTCATTTATGGTAATTAATTTTTAGTATGAGAAATGAATTTTCGCAAAACAACAAAATATCTAATAAAATTTCATAGAGCCATCTCGAAATATTCCAAACTAATCCCTCGACCCTTTCTTATATATTGTTATTTCATATTTTTGGTGGTAAATATAGAAAAAAGTTGATAAATTATAAATTCTAATTTACGTACTAATTACTTTATGAAAACACTTAGAATCAAAATAAATAAATGACAAATATACATGGCCAATTACCACCTCCGTTTTTCTCTGCCTCGTCTGGACGATAAAATCTCTGTGTTGTTACCATTATAGCTTTCATCGAATGTCTGATAAATTTCCTGTGCACAAAACGAAGTGAAAATTTATTCAAAGGCCACAAGGAAGCCACCGAAGACAGCATATATTCTTTCCTATAATTCAGGAAGAAAACGACTTTACTAGAAGCAACTTACTTAACAACCTGATATTCACGACCGCTTCATGTTAATGGACAAAGATGAAACGTCTCAAAGCTTTGCCAATATCACAACAAAACCCACGAGAGATTTAAAAGGATTACCACATATCACTCCATAAGCTCTCCAATAACATCTGTTTTTACTCAATCAATATTTTTACAAATTAGTTCAAGAGAAAAATAAAAAAGAACTTAGGTTGACTTGAACCAACAGATCGAATAAGCTGAAATTCATCTATAACCAAATTACAATGGCAAAAAAAATATTACCAACATGACATTCTCAAACATTTCTCTTAGGCACTTTCCACATGACCATGTTCTCAGTGAAAGCTTAACTCACACGTGAAAAGAGAACTTGCCTTAACTATTGCCACACGAGGCTTCTGATTCTTTTTTCTCAGGAACTAAAAGAACATGATCCTCCTACAAATAAGTAAAAAATAGTGTGAATATGCGGAAAGACATATTTTTTGAGACTTCAAACAACTATGACACCAAGGAGAGTTCCATCCTGGAATTCAAAAAGAATCCAATATCCAAGAGCGCTGGAACTTGGCCCATAGACTCAGTTCTTCATTCACCGATACATATAAAAAAATTAAAAATATAGAAAAAAATTAAACTCTATCAAAATTAAAATAAACTAGCAAGCGGAAACCCACCAATATTATCCGCCAATTACTCCATCGGACAAAAGAAACAATACCCATAAAACTGTGATGAATTAAAAATAATGAGAAAATCATACAAGAAGCAGAAGTATACACGTAAAAGGAGAAAACCCACCACATCACGAAGCTCCCGAGCATCCACAACGTATGCATCATTCTGCCGCCGTCGGATTGGAGAGAATAAGCTTCGATCGATGTTTACAAACGTACGAGCAGCAAAAAGGGAAAAGCTAAGAGATAATCGATCGATATAGAAAATAGAAAGCTGGCTGAGAATCGATTCAAGAAAAAAGGGCAGAAACATAGAATCGATCTCAGCACAAGCAGCGAAGGGGGAGCTAAAGATGAAGGGCGATAGATTTAGGGCTAGCCATGGGAAAGTTTGCCGATCCCAATTAGAGTACTTGTAAATATTTGTGGGGGAAAAAGGTCAACGATATTATTATATTTTAAATCTTTTATTTTTTTTAAAAAATATTAAAAATCCTAAAAGACAACACACAAACACAACACTTTAGAATAACCGTTGTCTATTTTTTTAAAAAAAACACGCTCATAGACAACGGTTTTTAAAAACCGTTGTTGTAGAGCATAAACAACATCGGTTATGATTAAACCGTTGTCTTTCATTTAAAAAAAGCGCTCATTAACAACGGTTTTTTTAAAAACCGTTGTTATAGGCTTAAACACAACGGTTTTCTATAAAACCGTTGTCTTTAGAGTGATGTGTATTGCCAGTTTTCTTGTAGTGAATGGATGAAATGAATAAAAGACAACTAGATGCTCAACAAATTGAAGAAACAGAGTTTTGGTATAGTGACCTGGAGATAGATGAAGAACTTATTAGTTTGGAAAGTTCTGATGAGGATCATGTTGGTCCAAAACAAACTGTTTTCTCTGAAAGAATGAATATGAAAAGCTTTGAATTTCAGGTGGGTATGAAATTTAAAGATGTGACTGAGTTTAGGAGCGTTCTTACCGATTGGACAGTTAGGGCAGGAGTGGAGTTGTTGTTTATAAAGAATGAGAAAAATAGAGTCACTGCTGCGTGTAAGGCTGGATGTGAATGGAAATTACATGCTAGTTTGGTCATGGGAGGACCAACATTTCAGGTAAAAACACTTACTGGAAAGCATTCATGTGTTAGGGCCACTACCAACAAATTTGCCACCTATAAGTATTTGGCAAAAAGAATTGAAATGATTGTAATCGAAAATCCTAGTATTCCAGTGGAAAAGCTTAGGAGGACTATCATTAGAAAATGTCGTGTTGAGGTTAACAAATACAAGGTATACAGAGCCAAGAAAGCGGCTCTAGAGAAAATGAAAGGTAGGATTAAGGCTCAATATTTAAAACTATGGGATTATTGTGAGACTGTTAGAAAATACAACCCAGGTAGTAAACTCATATTAAGAAGAGATCCTTCATTTGATGTTCCTACATTACAGAGAATGTATTTTAGTCTTGAGGCATTGAAGTTTGGATTTTTAGCTGGTTGTCGACCTGTTATAGGTCTTGATGGATGTTTTTTGAAAACTACTTATGGTGGGCAACTCTTAGTAGCGGTTGGAAGAGATGGGAATGAAAATATTTTTCCAATCTCAATGGCAGTGGTACAAGTGGAGAATTATGATAACTGGAGATGGTTCATCAATGAGTTGTTGGAGGATATTGGAGAGGGTAGGTGGACATTCATCACTGATAGACAAAAAGGGCTATTAGAGGCACTTAGTGAGCTTGCACCAGATTGTGAACATAGGTTTTGTTTACGCCATTTGTACCAAAATTTTTCAAGAAAGCATGCTGGTGTGGACTTGAAGGGGCTGTTGTGGGGAGCAGCAAACACAACAAACAAAAATGACTTCACAATCTGGATGAAAAGAATTGAAACAGCCGATCCAAAGACCAGTCCAGATTATGAAATTGCCGCTGAATGGTTAAGCAAAATCCCTCCAGTTCATTGGGCCAGGTCTCACTTCCCTATTTCATCCTTTTGTGATGTTATTGTCAATAATATGACTGAATCATTTAATAGCTATATTTTGGAAGCAAGAGACATGCCTATAATCTCTATGTTGGAGTGGATTAGAACAAAACTAATGATCAGAATTCAGGTGAAGAAGAAAGGAATTGAAAAGTATGTAGGCGAGGTATGTCCAAATATAGTTAAAAAAGTGAATGAGTTTGAAGAAAAGGGCAGAAATTCACACGCACTCTTTTGTGGAGGGATGGAGTACCAGGTTCAAAATCCGAATGGACAGTATATTATTGATTTGGATAAAAAAGAATGCAGTTGTGGGATGTTTCAGTTGTGTGGATATCCATGTTCACATGCTTGTGCAGCAATTAGGGAGCATAGACTTCAAATTTCGGAGTTTGTTCACCAATACTACAAAAGAGATGCTTACTTGAGGACATATTCTCACATGATCCATGCAGTACCAAGTGAAGATTATTATTGCAAGACAACCTATGAGTCACTCCAGCCACCAGAAGTGAAGAAAAGATCTGGGAGGCCAAAGAAAAAAAGGAAAAGAGGGGCAGACGAGGTGAAAAACACATCGACAAGACAAGGGCTGACTCACACATGCTCTAATTGTTTACAAACAGGCCATAATATAGGCAGCTGCACAAATCCTAGACGGGTATGAACAGTTTTTTATTTATTTATGCATGCATATGTAATTGATGATAGTTTACTGAATATGTTAATTATGAACTAGAGCACAACTTCATCAAGGAATCAAAGAACAGGGAGAAATAAGACAAGATCCAAGGAGGTAACATTTAAAATTCAATATTTACGTTTATAAATTTCTAACCTTAAATTTTAAATTTTATTAGGCCACCTCCATAACAAGGAACAATAGAGGCACAGGTGCCCAACATGTGACCTCATCACAAAGGAGCACGGTTCCTGAATCCATAACAAGGAACAATAGAGGCACAGGTGCCCAACATGCGGCCTCGTCACAAAGGAGCACAGTTCCTGAAAATTCACTTCAACCATCTTCGGCTTCAAATTCACAGCAACCACCATTAGCCACACAACCACCACAATCCTCAATGGCACAACATCATCGGGTTCATATGATTTTTAATGCTAATGCCAGTGCAAGTGGTACCGCAAGTGCAAGTGCGAGTGCAAGTGCAAGTGCAAATGCAAATGCAAGTGGTCATGCTAATGCAAGTGCAAATGCAACAGCTACTGCAATGGGAAATGAATTCACAACTGCAAGTGCAGATGCAAGAGTGAAGAAAACCACAATATCAGCTGTTTTGGAAAAAATCAAAAGGAGAGCAAGAGAAAGGGCTGGACTTGCTTTATAAGAAAGACTGATTTTATGAACTTTTGTGATTCAAGTACAATTGCAACCTTTATTTTGTGTACTTTTGTTAAATTAATGGATGTACTAAATTTATGAATGGTTGCACTAAGTTAATGAACCTTCATTTTGTTATTTACTTTGGTGTATTGAACTTTCATTTTGATCAATGAATTATGTATTGAACCTTCATATTCCAACAGAATTAGAGTTCATTCTATTAGAAAATGCATTGAATTACAACATTAACATCGAATTACAGTAAAATACATTCAACATAACTTCATAATTCATTAAACTTCTTAACAATATGGCATAAAGCCACAAATTACAGAAAACTTCTTAACAATATGGCATAAAGCCACAAATTACAGAAAAATTATAGAAAACTTCTTAAACTTCTTAACAATATGACATAAAGCCCCAAATTGCATAATCCCCAAATTACATGAACCTAACAAAAGGAACCCTAAGGACTCTTACATAACTTCATCAACGCCTGCAGCTACATTGGTGGTTGGATCGAACCTTTAGAAGCTTGAATTCCAATATCACGTCTTCATTGCCACTGTCATGCAAATTTTCGGTAGTCGGGCTTGGAATCGAAGCTGATGGCTGCCCACTGCCCGATCTTTCGCTTGTTGGACATGGCATTGAAGCCGATGGCTGCCCACTTCCCATCTCAGACAATGGCTGCCCACTTCCCATCTCAGATGACACCTCAACACCACGTACACTTTCAGGGACACACCAACGAAAATACCCACATTTCTGAAAAGAGCAACAATAATATAGTCGTCCTTTGGATGGTTTCTTGGTTTGGACAACTCGAATATGAGCCTTAACGTTGCACTTACACCATGGAGTTTGAGGATACCTCACATCAACCTTTGATTCCATCTTCCCTAAATATTCAGAGAAGCCGAGAGAAGAACAGATGAGTGAAAGAGACGAGATACAATACATTCACATATATCAATTATCTAAGGGTATTTTAGACTTTTTGTATATAAAAAAACTTCAATATTCGCATCATATAGCGCGTGTACTACAAACCATGGCGGGAAGGGTGCGTGTGCTACCGATCCAGAAATACAGGGGGTTTTTAGCTCAAAAAAATTACACAGGGGGTTATCAGCGAACCCGGGATATCACAGGGGTGATATATGCAATTTCCCCTTAATATAATTTAATTTAGTTATATCCTAATCCATTCCCTAAGCCTACCCCAAAACTCACGTTCTTTTCTCCTTAGCCGACATGCACCCCACCTCCATCATCACCCTCTCCATCGTGTTCATCAGCAAACCCAGCCTCCATAGCCAACTTTGGTGATTTTTAACCAAGCTTGTAGATTCGTTCGTCCTGAGCGTCGTACACGCGATAGAAGCGTCGTTTCTCAATTATCTTCATCAAGGCATGTTTGAATTCTCTTTTTGGCCACCGTATAAGCTAAATATTCTAAATTCATCACGTTTTGCATTGATAATATGATTTTCATGCGAGATCTTTATTTTATGGATGAAAAACTCATGAATATGGCTTGTTTGCATCTCATCCTCACGTTTTTCTTGCATGGGTTGAACATGGCTGGAGACGTGTATGGGTGTCCCTAAAGTTGAGCTAGGTCGGGGTTTGAGGCTGAGATAGGCTGGAAATGAAGCTCTCTTCTTCTGAGTAGCAGCTCGCGTAGGTTTAGGGTTCCGAGGAAGTGAGGTTCGTTCTCCTTCCTCAGGCCACGATTTAGTGCGTGGTTTGTTGGGTTTGAACCTATAGGATGTTAGCTAAGTCTCAGAAGTGGTTTTACGGTCAATGGTTGTCGGAGCAAGCGGCACGAACGAAAGTTTGGCTGCTGCTCATGTCTGCGCGCGAGGAGGAAAAGGGGGTCTGGTGCAGAGCTTCGTGTGAGCTGTGTAGGTCACGGTTTAGGCTGGGTTATGGCTTGTTGGAAACGTCTGATTGTTGGCTAGATGTAAGTGGTGGTACTCCGGCCGGTGGTTGCCGGAGTAAGGCGGCCGACGCCGCTGAAGGAGGAGTGGTCTGCGCAGGTTTTGAGGGAGCAAGGGAAACGGGCTGTGCATGTTGGTTTCGGGCTGGGCTCGGGCTTGGGTGGTCCGGGTCGGGTCGGGTCTAAGACATGTCGGGTCATGTTAGTTGGGTCCGGGTCCGGGTTATATTAGTCGGGTTCGGGTATTTTTATTTTTAAGTAATTATTGTTTTAAGTGTTTTATTTGGGTTAAGCTTATTATATATATACTTGGGCTTTTAATTATTTTAATTAGGCCTTAAAATTAGTTAATTAAGTAAGCCAAATAATTTTCACGAACTTGGGAGCCCATGGGAATTATTGGACAAGTCTGTGAATATTTGGGCCATATTGTTATGTTTGAGCTTAAAATTAAATTAATGATACAGTCTAGGAATTTATGGGCTTAAGTTTAAATGACCAGCAGTCTGGACAATCCCATGAAAAATAACTAAGTTCGGAATATATATTTAATTTATTTTATGCATGAAGTTTATTTTAAGTATAAGTATATTTATTATGAAAATTAATTAAATATATATTACGAACATATTTTAAGTGCATGCATACATGAAATATTTTATGATGTGATCATGATTAAGAGTTGAGCAAGAAAATATTTTTATGATGGGAATTGAAGTGATGTGACAGAACAGTTCAGAAGTGGTTTACCACCAGCACAGTTCAGAGGTAGTTTATTACCAGCATAGAGGTGATTATTCATCGCCACATACGTTAGTTTTATAGACTGATCAGTCGGCACGGATTCAGTCACATTCATGGATATAACCATAGACCGTTTATAATGATGATATACTCAACTATGATAAGTATGTTTATTTATGATGTATGCACAGACAGATATTCATGATGATTCATTTAAGAGCATGCATGCATGTTCATGTAAATTATATGTATTAGTATGTTTATGTGGTTGCATGATTTTTAAACCTTGTTATTATGAGATAAAATATGTTGGGCCTCTAGGCTCACTACGCTTATATGGTGCAGGTGATTATGATGATAACATAGTAGCTCCTACCGGCGGTGAGGGCCTATGAGTTCACCTGCAGACAGGGGCGGATCTAGAAATTTTATTAAGGGATGGCAGCCGGTCAGACAAATATATATATATATATATATATATATATATATATATAATTAATGAATATTTGTAATAATTTTTTCAGCAAAAAATTATCTCTTCACTGCAGTTGTCGCGACTCATAAATTAAAAGCCAAACTTACAAATTCTTAAGCTGACAATTCTTGCTTCAACAATTATTTTTTAGGTTTAAAAAACTTAAAACTCATTTGTGTTTACGTTTTAAACTTAATGCTTGAGCTTCAAGTTTTAAAGACTATGAACCACAAATTTTTGGGTCACTTTGCACACATTAAACGATGAAGATTAAATTAAATTTTTTGACCCTCTTTTATATTTTTGTATTTGGTTCCTAATTTATTTTCATAAAATATAATTTTTAACTATAAGGACATATTATAATTTTATAAAAAAAATTCAAGGGGGGCAGCTGCCCCCCCTTGCCCCAACGTGGAGCCGCCCCTGCCTGCAGATGGCACCCGTGACCGTTGCTATCAGAGTTTTTATGTCTTTAGATTTTTATCAGTTCTTTAAACACGTTTTTCCGCATTTATATTATTATGGTGGTTTCAAAAGTATTATCTTATTTACGTGTGCATGACGTATGAATTTTTGTATGAGATTCTATTTTAATAATGCATGATACAAGATTTTTATTAAGTATTTGATTAATATTTATATAAGTTATTTATCAAGTTTTTATTCAATGTTTAATTTTAGTGTTTATACATATATGTATGAACATATATGTATTGTATGTACTTTTATTATTTAATAAAAAAAATTTCTAGTATTTTATTAGATCGAGTCGTTTCAGATCTTGTCGGGCTAATTGCATCTAGTCCCCTTGTGAAAATCCTAATTATCACAAAAACCTCATGTGAAAATTTAATAGGCTAATATGTCTTTGACCTTTTAAAATTTTTGCTCACAGCACCCAACATGTAATTGCACGCACTGAACTGCATATATTTATGGTGTTTTGGTGTTTTTTACACATGATTTGACTATATTGTCCTCTTTTTATAATAAATTACTCTCTTTTTTTTTCTTACCAATAAAAGTGTTGTATTTGTGGGGTGGGGGGGGGGGAGGGTGTGGGGAACTTACAAAATGTGGACCAAATTTAATTCAAACAAATCAAATATGAGGAATAATTTAAATTATTTTTAGACAAAAATTATATATAACATTAAAATATTTTTCCCTTAATATTTTGTATACATCAGTCTATTAATAAAACTCAACTTTAATTAATTGATTTATTATGCACAATATTTTTCTTTATAATATCACTTCTTATATAATAAAGTTTAGCTTACTTTCATAAACTCAAATACAAACTTTTACATGTTAGCAACTAAAATTCTCTTGTCTCATAAGTGACACGAAAAACAATTTTATTTTGATGTTAAAATTTAGTATTATTTATATTATATCCCAATTTTTAGTATAGATATACAAAATATTAGTCAATTTTTTTCACAAAAATATATTAAAAAATATTGAAATGTAAAATTTTTATATACCAAAATGTGATTAAAGTTTGGGGGGACAAATAAAATATTTTAAGATTAAAACTAATATTATTATGTTAATTTATATATATTTTTAACAAATTAAAATATATCCTAGCGATTAACGCCAAAGTTTTTATAATATAGAATTTTTATGTAAACTCTCTCTATATATAATATTATACTGTTAAAACTAAGTTCTAAAACTAATTTTCATTTATTTTTATTTTTAATAATGTCAATATACAAATTAAATATGTTAACGGTGATAAAGAATATTTTATTTTACAATAACAATTTAGTAAGTACATATATCTCTTTTATAAGATATTATAATTAATTAGAAAATTAATTTTTTAACTTAAAATTTAAATTTATGGGATACAAAATTTAGAACTTAAAACAAGGATAACTTGTTTTGAAAAATTGAAAATAACATATAAATTAAGATGAAAATAGAACTAACAATTAATATTTGTCTCTATAATTTTTTATATTAATGATATTTATATATTTGAGGGAAAAGGTGAATCTTTGAAGAAAAGTGATGCATCAGCAAAGGTGAATGAGGACTTGGAGTGGGATGAGATTGAGGATGTTGGAAGTGGAGACGAGAAGAAAATTTCAGTTGTTGATGGTGGCGCCACGAATAGGGCTGAACTGAGGAAGTTGATAAGTGATGCAGTAGATGATGAGGGGACTTGAGTTGGGATATTGAGGATGACGATGAACGAGGGAAAGCTTGATTGCAAAACCTTGTGCTTTGTTAATTCAAGAAATAGATGCGGCCTTTGAAAATTTCGGTCTTTTTTATTCGAAAATGCTTACTTGTCAATGTACATGTCAGCTCCATATCAGTACTGAATTGGTGTCACGTCAGCTCCACATCGAAAAAATGACTAAAATTGTCAAAAACATAAAGATAGCGAGCTAAAACTGAAATCTGAAAATATAAAGGACTGAAAACGCAAAGTGACAAATATACGGGATCAAAAAAACAATTTTCCCTAACTTTTAATATTATGATACTAAATTTTTTGTTTTAGTTTTGTTCTTTTCATAATTTATATTCTTAATTTTTTTTAATTCTAACTTTTTATATTAATTCCATAGGTTTTATTTTTCTTCTTTTGTTTTTTTCAAGATTTATTTATCTATTTGATTAACTACAATTCAATTAAGCCACAAACTAAAATTTAACTTATTCCTATATATTTTTATATTGCCTAACATTACTTAGCGTAAAATAAATAAAAACAAATTGTGAAAAATGAAAAAAATAGTTTTTTTCAAAAAAATAATAATTAAGAAATATATTATGTAATGTTATTAAGATATGCATTAGTTGTAATTTAATGAATGTCATAAATGTATAATGTATTTATGAATATTACATTTACATATAATATAATAGAAATATTCATTTACTTTTATATCATAACTAAAATGTTGTTAGTTTCAATTTTTTTTTTTTACTTTTATATCCCTATATGTTTTTATATGACCTTACTTATAGTGTAAATAAAAGGACAAAGTTGTTATTTCAAAGTCGTAAAACTTTACCCTTTTATTCACACTTTTAGATAAGTAATAGATATTACTATTTACATATAATATAATAGAAATATTCATTTACTTTTATAATCTAACTAAAATGTTGTTTTTACTTTTATATCCCTATATGTTTTTATATGATATTATTTATAGTGTAAATAAAAGGACAAAGTTGTTATTTCACAATCGTAAAATTTTACCCTTTTATTCACACTTTTAGGTATATAATAATAATAATAATAATAATAATAATAATAATAGATTGATCATATTTGTATCCTAAAGCCTTTGTTGCAACTGTAAATGGTATGTGAAGTTTCATTATTCAAAGCTCTCAAAGTTGTGAAAGTAGCAAAAAGCCAAATGCGGAAGTACTTGTGTTCACATCTTTTGTTTTTACAGTGGTTTCACAAAGAATCACACAATTTGAAAAGATAAGGTTAATGAAAGTTGAAACACATCAGTTGGAAAAATTCTTCTTCCTGAACAGAACAGAGAACCATACTCTAAAAGAACTCGATCCAAAAAAGAGAGTCGATACAGGACTAAATGACACTCAATTTAACCTCAAGATCAACCATTTCTGGAGACTACATTAATTCAGTGGATGTATAAAGGACCAACACTAAAAACCTGGCAGATTAGAAAGAGGAGAAAATGCACAATTTTAATCAGCATTGAGAACTTCTTTTGACATGAGAGCATCACCAAAATTACTTGGAAATCACACGTATAAATATTTATGAATTGTTGAGACCTGAATCAGACTTTGTGTCTTCTTTACGTGTTTCAACCGAGGAATGTAAAGAAAGAAACCGTCCTCTTTGAGCACGTGGAGGAAGATGCTTTGCAGGCTTTCGCGAACCATTAACGGTCCATGGCAAGAACACCCCAGTGCCACCACCCGGAACTCTTTTAGGACTCACAACCACAGGACGCACCGGGGCTAACATCACCACAGGGGAGCGCAGGATACTCCATTTTGGCATCATGGTCATTGGTTCGTAGCCAGTGAGTATGGTGTTTGGATTTGGGGCACCAGGTTGCCACAAAGTCATGGCTTTATTTAAAGGGCTTTCTGCAGGTGTGTTGTTTTGGGTCTCTGCTCGAACTCTGAAGAAAGTGATGGTCACCCTCTTGTTAACCGAGGCGCACATAACATGCCTTGCCGTGTCTGAGCTGTTCCCTCTCATGACTAAAAGAGCCCTGCACAAAATGTTTGGAATTAAACATCGTATCATCCATAAAAATCTGGAGGGGGGAAAACGATTAAGTTCAACACAGACCCTTCCTTCAGAGAAAGCATGAGTGGCCCTCTATAATTTCCTTCACCATCGTTCACTAGCGTGCGGCCGAATGCCATTGTTGATTCGGAGAGGAGGAGTGTAGAAAGAGGCTGGTCCAAATGAGGTGGTTTAAGAAAAGGCTGAGAATATTCGCCCTGATACCGAAAAAAATTGTTAATAGTAAACACAAGACATGGAACTAGAGGAGCAGACATAAATGATACAAATTTGAAATACATATACCTCATCAAAGAAGGTAATGATGCAGCTGTTTGGTTTCCTGTGTTCTGGAATCAGATGCCATTGAATCAAGTGCTCAATTACACCTTGGAGGAGAGCTGGGATCGGCTCGACATAGTCTGTCAACATAATTTAAAGAAAGAAACATTAAAATTACTAGCAGGTATTCATCACTGTTGCAAAGGAAAAAGATATCAAGAAACAAATCAATAGAGGCTAAACAAACTACGCTCTAACTGCATACTCTTTTGGGTCGTTGAATCATTGTTTATCTTCCCGAAAATGGGAACGCCTAGTTGAATCAACTCCCTCTTGTTTCCTTTCACTTGCTGATTGTATAGAACAAAGGTCTCATCTGAAAACACATGCAGCATTAGATCAGAGCTTTCCTCTAGTAGAATGGATTGCACAAGACTCATCGCAAAATATCGGAAGACAAAAATAAGCACCAAAAAATCAATTCGTAAATTTGAGAACATATTGGAGTTCTTGGTTGAATATGTTGAATCATTATGTCATATTTTGTCATTGGCAAAACAGTTTTAGCAGCAAATCGAATTATTTAATCTCAAGCAAAATGAATCCCCAAACCTGCTCAAACCTGGTTACAACCTCAAAACTTCTGGTCCAAAACGAAACAACTAGTCTAACTATATAAGCATCACGGATCACAGGATCCACCTGACAGTTCACCGTTCTGACCAGCGACTCGAAGTTCATTCACGAAGTCATTCAATTTAGAGAGCTCGACATCAGTGAATAAGTCTTCATACAACTTAAGACCTCTAACAACATTCACCTGCATTGCAATTTATGGTTATAATTAGCACGTTAAATAGACATTCATTCATCACGAAATCGAAAATCATCTGCACAAGAAAACTAAGAGATTAATAAAGAAACGAACTCACCATATGCCCTTTAACTGGCTCCTTTGCGATGAAACCTTTCGTCATCTTGATCTGAGCACGACGTGCATCACACTCTTCATGGTTGGAACATATATCAACATGTTCAAGAGATGGCTGCACTTCTTGAGATCCTGCCGTACATCATAAAAAAATAAGGAATTTTGGAATCATCCCAAAACCGAACTACTAAAAACAAATGGATTAAATAAATGAACACAACCTTCTTGCACAATAATCAATGTAATGAAAGAATATATTCAACGAAGAGTCATTGTAAAAGGAAGGCAAAGCAAAAAAGCTGTCATCTAAAGGGACCAGTTCTTTCTCTCGGGATTAACAATGTGTGTCTATACAAAGCCTCTGTCTGTTTTCTTGTATTCTCCTCCCTATGTTTCTTTTATGGTTCAATTCAAGAACTTCTTTCTATATCAGGTTAAGTTTACTTGTTTTTCCAAGATTTAGGTCTCAATTCGTCGCACTGGGCACATACGTGTGGGGTGGGGAAAAAGAAAAGTGAGCGATACCGTGATATTAATTTGCTGTACCAAGTCCACTAACAGACCATGACAAAAAACGAAAAAGCATCATTTGTGCACCATTCATAGAGCATGAACTTATATGAGTGGAATAGTATCTAAATGGTGCACTTTGCCTTATCGGACCAAGAATCTAGATCAAAAGGGCCCTGTATTTTTTTCATATTCACTTCAAGATTTTTATCATATTTTGCAACTCTCCCTTTTTTGGCCAAAAAGGAACATATCTAAAAATCATTAAACTATGAGATATGCATGTTTTTTTTCTCTTGCAACAAGTGGAAGGCCACAAAGACCCTCGATTATTTAAAAAAAAAAAAACAAAAAAAGGGCCATTTTCAAAACTGATATCCATGTTGAAGAATTAGAAAACCGGTTCGGCGAGGCAACTCGGTGAAGTCAAACGAGTTGGAAAGTCCGAGTTGCTTGTGGAAACAATAAGAAGAACCCATATGGGATCCGATTCCGAATATCCCCTTCAAGACAAAATGGACCAGTGGGCCAACAGCAGCCAAGAAAAGCCAACTGGAGGCAGCCACCACATCCAATAAAAGATCCGACGGTCCAGACCAACCGCCGCCCACCAAAAGAATTTTTTTATTCAAATTCTTTGTATAGATAGCCATTGTACAGGTGCCCCGGCCACAGATCACAATGATCTTGCTCCATTAATGGCGTCCCAAATAACAACAATTCGATTTTTTGCTTAAAAAAATTAAATTTATTTGAGAATTTCGTCTTCTTACAAATTCTCGTGGCTCTATTCTGCTCACAATTATTAAGGATTCGGATTTTTTGCGGTTCCCCAAACTAACTTTGGACTCGTTGCCCAACAAACTTTCCGACATCTCGATTTTCTCAAATCGCCCATAAAATACTCGGAGATTATCAGAAAACATAAAATTTTTATTTTAAAAAAAAATGAAATGAAGTATCACATTACCAAGTATTTTATTTTCGTATTTAAATATTCTGGATCATTCAGGAAAGTCTGTTGCTTGCTGAACAGTAACAAAACTTATATAATCAACGTTAAATAATATATAAATATTTGGCAAAAAAACAAATTGATCTTGATCCTCATTGTAACATGTTTGATTTGTGATGATGCAATGGACAGATCGAGGCTCAGTGAACTTACCTGTATCGGTGATCTCACTTTCAGGCGAATCATCTCTCTCGGATTCCTCACGCGCCGCTTCACCGCCGTCATTCTCAATTATGTCCGCCGATTCCTCCGCCGGGCTCTCATGGTTCTTCACTTTCTCATCACACGACTCTGCACATGCGACGTTCCTCTCCTCTATCTTCTTCGCGGCCACTTTCTTGAGCTCCGTCGGAATATCCGCGATGGAGAAATACTTCTGCCTGTGGAGGATCGGGATCCAGTTCATCCTCCGCCTGTGTATAGCCGCGAAAACCGACTGGTACTCGGCCGGGCCGCCACTCTCCAGCTGCGTCAGGTGGCTGCAGAGCGCATCGATGATAGCATTCGCCGCCGCAAACTCCCCACGGAACCACGAGATGATAGCATCCTTGGCGAACGTCTCCGACACGGTGGTCATCATCACCCCCGGCGGCGGCGGCAGGGGCTGTTGCACGACCGCTGGCGCCATGATCGGATTCACCTGAATCCTATCGCCCTGAGCTAAAACGGCGGCCGCCGGCGGCATCTGGATATAGCGTAGATTGTCTGAGATGGGTGAATCAATCACGAGAAGCTAATTTCAGTGAATACTGTGATTTGGGATCGTCAGTGTGAAACAGTTGGTTACATATATGTGCCTAAATCTCGGTAAAATTTGTGGGATTGGAGGAAATTGTTGAAAAAAATGGGAAAAAGAAAAGCAAAATGTGATTCTTGAAATTTAGAGAGCGAAAAAAAATCGTTGGAGGTGTGAAGGGTTTATGTAGTTTTATATGTGTGGAAGAGGAGTGGTGGAATAGTCCGTACCAGGTGGGGAACATATATGACGTGTCCAAATTTCAGCCTACGTGTCAATTTATTTCTCTATGTCCACGTCATATGTTATACACTAAAACAAACAAAAATTAATATTGTGTACTTTCTAATTCAATTGCTTCAGTACTTGCCTTGGATTTGTGTTTATTCAGTCCTTTTGAAGTTATGTTTGAAGAAAAAATTACCATCATTCGCACTATCTTACATATTCTAAGAATATGAAAGTATGACGAAATGTCGAGATCAAGCACCGAGGATTAAGATTTGAGTGTACAAAAACATTTTCCATTTTCGTATGACAAAGTTAGATATTAGAACATGAGTAATTAGAAATCCACGTGTAACTTTTACAAATCTAAAAATACTGAACACAAGTAATTATAATATTCCAAATATAGTTTTCCGAATCTCAGATGAAAAAACGAAAAAGTTGATAAAGAGATATATTTAGGTAGTGTTTGCAACCTCTAAAAATATGTGATTATGGAAATTTTCTTCATAAATTTGTGAAAAGAATCTCCATAATCACTTATTTTTAAAGGTTGCAAGCACTACTTTAATAGTTGTCCTACCGCCGATTAATCACAAATAATCATAAACTATCGACTTAATGTTTTCCTTTTCTCAACGTCGAATAGATAACCGAATCTCTACTGGCTTGTGAGTTTTGATTATTCGTGTCGAATTACGTAAGACAGAAAAATCTAGGTTATTAAATTAAAAAAAGAAATAAAAGTCAATTCGTATTTAATGGTTGAGAAAAAAAATAATACATGTGTTGGTAGAAAATGTTGAGGAGGAAATTATGGTGATTGCAGAATAATGTAAGCTACGTTTTCAAAACTGATATTTTAGATGTGTGACATATACTGGGTGTTTGGTCCCAATTTAACATGTAGGTTTTGATTATTAGTTAGCTTTGTTCAAAGAATTGACTTTTTATTATAAAATTCAGAGGACAGGACAGGGTTTGGGGGGAATTGGTTCGGGTCCCCCACCCGAAAATGATTCGGGTCTGGGTCCCACGATTGAAGCCGGCCAATGAGGTCGTATTATGAGAGTCTGGGTCCCACATGCGCAAGTGTCGTGGACTGTGTAGGTTAGTTGGCTGCGCTTTGTGACCACCGATGTGGCGCATTACGCACATGCGGACGATTCCACTTACCACCAACCGTGGCGTAGGTTAAAACAACACAGCCACTTGTTATTTTACTACTACTCTTTATTCAGGTTAGATTGCCTTTTTAATCCGTCAAATTTATTTAAGGTAATTCAGTATTATTTTCTTTATTCTTTTAGCAATTTATTCTTATAAAATTACAATCATTAAGTACTTACATTTTTAATTTATCAACATTTTTAATAAAGGAAAAAAATGAGAAATTTATTTATAAAATGTACCTTCTCCAAAAATATCATTATTTTTATATAAAATTAATTTTTTTTATAACAAAAAAATTATGTATTCAATATTTTTCAATATGCATAATAAAAGACATAAAATTCTTATTAGATCATCCCACGGATTAATTTTATTATATAGATCTTCTAATCGACTTGATTCATGAAGTAATATTTTATGCCAAAAATATCACATTTCATATATATATATATATATATAGGTCGGATCGATCCGTCTCACGAATAAATATATGTGAAAATTAACGTCTCACAGGAGGCCCGGTCAATAAAATATTTGAACATTTAGTTATGTCAGGTTGTGATTGGATTGATGGATTTCACATATATTTAGTTATATTTTTGTTGTTTAGATGAGTAAACGACCGTAAATTTCATACTCACCTCTTTCAATTTTATATAGTATTTGGTGTTAATTAAAATTAATTTCAAATTCATTCAATAACGGAGTCATTTGAAATTAATTTTATTTTATATCATTAAAGTGTAAATAAATAATATGAGAATTTAAGATTCGATGTATCGTTTCATGATAACAATAAAGTCATAACCAAAATATATGAATTTCAAATACATCTCCTCAAAACCTACAATGCATCCTTTGTTGCGTGGATTGTGTCACTAACATTATTATTATTATTTTAAATTGGTATCCAAGGCCTGAAAGATGTTGTTTTGAACCCTAAACTAATTATACGTACCTTAATTTTGTTTAAATGTACTGTCGAATGTAGCAAAAAGAGATGCGCTGTCTTATTCTACCGAATAATTTCTTAAAGGTAATAAAAGTTGTTTTTTCCCCACCTTTACGCTGAATTTATTTTATTTTTAAAAAAAAAAGTTAATTATTGTAGACAGTAACTTTAACAGAAATATTTTCTCCAAAGTTAATCATTGAGGATAAGCATATAAAAAAATACTTATATTTAATTAAACTATAAATGGGTTATAAGAATAAATACTGATCTCATCTTTACATCATTGTTTAAAATCCAAATAACTAACTTTTAGTAAAGTAAATAAATAGATAAACCAGAATTTCGATGGCGTCATGTTCAAGCCTGAGTCTTGTGGTTGCCGGAATGGTTTATTATTATTATTATTAATAATATAATGTATTTAGTGTTTTAAAAAAAGTTATATAATATATAATTAATTAAGCTTCACTATAAAGTAGTTTCTTTTAATTGTCCGCACTACAAACGAGACTTGAATATGGATTCGAGACGTGCTTATATCGAACAGAAAAATCACAAAGAAAATTTCTAAATTTATATAAATAAATTTCAAAAACTATCCGCAATCAGCTGAAATCGAACTTAAGACCAAAAGGTACATCAACCTTAGTCGTTGGGCTAAAGTCTCATCGACCACTATAAAGTAGTTACTAGCTCTATTATAATAATATTTTTTTATCAATTAACAAAATTTGTTAGCCAATTCTTGGCCTTTGGGAGAAATTTCCTTTAACTATATATTTAAAAAATAAAAACTCTAGGAATCTAAGAGGAAATTGGAAAGGTAAAGAACAATAAGCTATAAAAAAAAAAAAAAAAATTGACCAAGTTCTTATAAAGAATCATAGAAAATAATTACATATAATCCGTTGTATTTTTTTCTTTTTTTTTTCTTTAATTTTCATATCTTTTCCCCTTTTGTTTGTAAATTATACAGAACACTTTTAAGCATAAAGCGCGTGTCTACTAAGACGTAGATAAATAATAAATTTAACAATGTGATTAGGGGAAAACACAAATTAAATCTGAAAGAAACAACGTACAAATTTTGACAATTTATAGCGTCTGGATACGAAAATATATGCACGGGTACCCGCAAGATTCTAATCTAATTATTGATCGCAATATTACACGACTTTGGTTAGACTATAAGACAACTGATTGATATTATACATTTTTTTTTACTTCTCTTATATTTTATGTATTTGACACTTAACTCCTTATCAAGAATAAAATTATAACTTTGTCAAGCGAAGTGAATTAATGTCAAATACATAAAATATAGGAGAGGTGAATGGAAACTACTCCAATATCTTGTGTTAAATATCAAATTAATATAAATATTACATAACTTACGGTAAATTGTCACACGGGTTGATCGAAGTTAAGGGATGAACATAAATCAAGATGATTTTCAAGCCGATTCGAATATCATTAAATATTTAAATATATGATCAAACTTTATGTTACTTTGTAAATTTTCAAACATTTTCCTTCTCCTTGAGCTAGGTTTTGGGATTAAGTTAGACCCAGTTTACAATCTAAACATGATAATAGAACCAGGTTTTGTCGTTACGTGTTGGACTGCTCATAATTAAGTGACCCGTTAATATCTCAACGCTCCAAATGTTCTTTTTAGGAGTGTGATTATCCCACATCAGTTGGATAAAATTCATATGAGCTCTATATATGATTTTGGACAACACTCTCCACTTGAGACAGTTTTTGAAATTGGGTTAAACCAAGTCCATATTCTTAGCACTCAACGAAGCTAAAATAAAATACGAGTATAAATCTCGCAATCTTTGATTATTCAATTTAACGCTCCATAAATATTCTCTTTAAGAAGTTATAACTTCAATGTCAAATTCAAGATTAATCGTTGTTTAAGTTCGAAGCAAATATTCGAGATATTTCACCTTAAGATAATAAATCTTAAAGATTAATATTCATAAAGGTCCACTAAAAAAATGTATGAATCTCACGTATATTAATAAATATTTACTGTTGTATTCACTATTAAGATAATACAATATCCTAAAACTTTTATCTCATTTCCAGCAAAACATTGTAGGATATCCAAATCCAAAAACGGGTGAAATAATAAAATAAAACTCGAACTCGAACTTCAAATCAAAAGTTAAATTATAAAAATAATAATGTTCCACACGAACCAATTTGTTTGCAATGTCGATCCAAATTTAGCTTATTTAGTAAACAAATAAATAAAAAGGGTAAGTGGGAGCCAGCATTGAAAGTGCGTGATTCCATTCCCTTTTGAAGGAAAAAGTGAAGAAAAAGAGGCGCATGAGAGGTTGTGGTTAAAAGAAAGCAATTTATAAAGCTAAGTGATTGAATGGACAGTCCCTCATGATTCACGTAAACACACACAAATTTACTACAAAACTTTGGTGTTATATATAATTTATATGAAAAGAAACCCATCAATTGACGTTTTGAAAATGATACATGAGGTAGCCAACACACGCATTAGTAAAAGCCAAATTATCTTGTATTTTGAAAAAAAAAAAAGAAAAAGAAAAAAGAGAGATCATGATATAATATATTTTGACATTTTGAAAACGATACATGATGACTCACATAGACACATACATTGGTCAATAAATTTCCCCTGAAAATAAAGAAAACACGATATAATTTAACCACATGTGAAAATGATGTTTTTGTTTAAGTGACTAAAATGGGGGCATCGGCGGGGTTATTTACGTGATAAGTACGGATGGATTCATTTCTTTTGTTAATGGAGTGGCCGGGACTAAGGTCATCTCCAACCGAACATCAATCTCGTGTCGTTAAATATTGAATTTAATTAAATTTACGAACTATTTATATGTAAATGTACTATTAATAGATTTTTAGATAGATCTATATTTAACCTTACAAAATTTCTCTTGGATTTCCACTCGTTCCTATTCTATATAAAAATTGACAACATCGTCTAACCAGGTTGATATCGTCCTCTTTCAAGATTGGTATTTGGTCATATGATAAAGAGCATCTAATTTAAGAGGAAAAAGACGGTTGAATCCATTCATGAGTAGAGTAATTTAGTAGCCATGTGATTTGGTAACCATCAAAGTGAGAATAAATGCTTATATATATAAAATACGAGCCCCCTTTAGGCCAACGCCCCTCTTTTACTAAGTTGGGGTTGTTTTGGGTGGAAGAGAGTAGAGGGGATGGCATAGGAGAAAGTAGGAAGCCGGTGATAAAATAAAGAATCCATATTTCGAGTAATTAGGTCATTTTATCAAATATGTCGAGTGCTCCAAATGGCCTAGTCACCACCACTAGATTGGTGTCCAAACATTATTGTTGGCTTATATTTTGGATTTTAGTTTATAATTCAAAAAGTTAAAATGATCAATGCACTTTTAAAACATATATAAGCCTACGAGACGATCATACAGATTAATTTTGTAAGACAGATCTCTTATTCGACTTGATTCATCATGAAAAAGTGTCATGTTTATAGCAAAAATATTTATTTTCATTGTAGATATTAGTTTGATTGAGTCATATCATACATATTGATCCGTGAGACGGTGTCACATGAAACATACACTCACATACTCATGCTAGTGATACTATATACAACATTTGTTTGTTTTTTTAATGATTTTTGGAAGCATATATATGTTGCATCCTTTATATTTTTAAAGAGTTTTTTTATGAAGAATTACAAAGTTCAAACTAATTTACAACATTAATTATATATATATATATATATATATATATATATATATATATATATATCTCTTTGGTGTATTCAATAATTCCGCCGTTTCGGCGAAGGTTTATCCTATTGGCTATTTTGGGAAAATCCATCTACACTTGTTAATTTGGGATTTTATAATATTTGTAAAGCCCTTTTAATTTGTGTTGAATTTTCAAAGATCAAATTTCTTTTCATGTCGCATTATTCTGATTGGAAATTAATTTCTGTTGAAGTGTTGACTACACATGCGTATGTATATACAGTATATACATATACTTTTATTGAAGAGACGCGTAATTTTTTTTTAAATTTTTTGGGATAGAAAATACGCATGCATATTTAATATAAATATTTTAAAAATCACTCATCAATAAAATAAAAAAAATATGTTGTAATAAAGATGGGGAAATCGGAAAATATTTTTTTTAATTTGATATATATATTTATTTTGGTCTTATAAATAGTCTAGGTTTGATCTGAGTAATTAATGCAATAGTTTGGTTTTTCGTTTTTTGCTTCTAGTATTTTTTTCATTGAATGTTGGCACGACAATGGATATTGACAATATGACATCTAGTCGTGTTGGACATGGATAACAATTGTAGAATCGAACATTTGTCGTTTTATCAAAAGTCAGGGACGGATCCAGGAATTAGAGTTAGGGAGGGGTTTGAACTTAAATTAATAAATTTATATTATTATAAAAAAATATGATATATACATATAAAGCCATTATAATGTTCAAAAAAGTTGAGCACTATGAAATTTTGATACAATCTATAACAGAATCTACATCTACATCCTTAGCTAAAATATCATTCAATATAGTGTCAAACAATCAGCAAAGAACTCATCTTCCATTTTATTGCGAAGTGTCTTCTTCACATGCTTCATTGCTGAAAATGCTTACTCGATAGTGGCGGTAGAAACAAGTAACGTCAAAATAAGGTGAATCAATCTGATCAACATAACGTAAATCTTTGACCGCCAACTCTCAGTCAATGACACAACTCGATCAACAAGTTTCGAAACTTTCACATTCTGCGTAATATCAAGTATATAATGTATCAATTCATACTCCAAAGCAATGATGTCTTGATCTTTGAAATCTTCAGGATAAAATTTCGTTGCAAGCTTTGCAAATATCATCACTGTTAAATGAGTCAAATGAATTTTTTGGATCTAAAGTTGTACTAAGAGAAATAAGTTCCACTGATGACTCATTAAACCAAGTATTTAACTTCATCGAGATGAAATCTATTGCTGCATTAAAAACATCAAAGTGGTAATAATGCTCAACTATGGTTTGCTGACGGGAAAAACCGATCTTGTATAAACAATCAAGGTTAGGCACCTCAATTTCATTTCTTGAACAAAAAACTTTCATACCATGAAAAAATTCTTCCAATTCGCATTCTCTAGGTTCTTGAAGGATAGTTTTGGTAGTAAAGACAAATGCAATATCAGTCAAAATGTCTTGAGATTTTCTTTCAAGAATTTGACAAAGAGTATCTATTGTTCTCATAATTTTATGCATCAAGTGTAAAACGAACACAAATTCAAAGATTGTCATGTTTATATAAATCCCCCGAACTTCAGCCTTAGATCTTTCATTTGGAGAATTGTCATTAAGAACTTCAAAAACTTTTCAAGTTGCAGCCGTACGTACCTATCAAGATTTTTACTGATTCATAGTGAAAACTGAAAACTCCAACGAGTAGCTCATGCTTGCTGCAAATTACCAATCTTATTGGCCCCACTTCCAGAATCACGTTCCTCAATTGCTCACATATGCTCAATCTCATTTCTCTATGCACTATGTAACTCAGCAATGTGCTTAGTAGAAGAAGTCACCAAAAAAAAAAAATTGTCCAAATGAGAAAATAATTCTCAAATAGCACTGACATCCTTAGCTGCAGAAACCAATGTCAGTTGTAATCGAAGGGCAAAACAGTGAACATAGTATGCATACGGACAATCTCTAAGAAATCATGATTGAAGTCCATTCTACGCGCCACGCATATTGCTAGCACCATCATATCCCTGCCCCTGATTTTCTTAACCGTGAAGGTAATGATAAACACGAACATTTATTTTTTTTTTTCCAGATTCAATGAGGTAGTATCACTAACATTTTTTTTAATAAAAAAATAGTATTTTTGTCAAATTCTCATGATTATTCACAAATCTCAAGATAATGGTCATTTGATATATTTTAGATATATCTCGTGCTTCATAAACAAAAAATACAGAAACATTTATCTCTAATTTATTCACGAATCATTTGTCGTACTCTATTGGCCATAATATGAAAATTCTCTTTTTGAATTTTTGGAGCGATATATTGGACATTTTTGGAGCATTCTCAAGTACAATTTTTTGTAGTAGCACGGTCCCATTTTGCAAGATTAATTGACTGAATATGGTTAAACATAGATTAAGGGATTAAATTGTATTTAATTAAAAAAAATTAGAAAATAAAATCGGGTGAGATCGTACCGTCCGTTCTCAGAACGGAGCATCCGAACCCAACACCAACTGTCCAATGAGGTGTCAACTTTGGATCAACATGTGGCGACGGTCGAACCGTCCAATCTAGAGATCGGACCTTCCGATGATTTGGCTGGATAGATGTCATGAGATTGAGACACGTGGCAAAAGCATGCAGACCGAACCGTTCGTTGGTAGGGATCGGAGTGTCCGATATCAAATCTTTCTCTCGTTTTTTGCTTGCTTTTAGAGCTTTGGAGGCTTTTTAGGTGTGGTCCGGGGCATTGGCAAGGTGCTTTGGAGCTCTAGCGGAGCTGTGCCCAAGTTCTAGGGCTATCTCCATCAAAGGGCTGACGACGGACGCATGTATAAGTCTAGACTCTTAGTAGCTAATAAGAGTAGCTATTAGTCTAGTTAAGACTTTTAGAATAAGATTATAATGCATGAGTATTTTGAATTATAGTGCGGACTATAGGCTTGGACAATATAGCTAGATTTGCTTATCTGTCGGTTATTTGAGGTATGAAAGTAATGTTCGAGATATCCAGACTGAGTATGCATGTACTATGTGGTTGCATGTTTTATATGACTTTATCCGTATAACATGTCATGACTGTATGTTGCATACATCAGCATATTGATACTGTATCTTTGAAATATCTTGTAATAGGACGCTCACCCTACATGTAATGGATGGTTGAATTTTCATTACAGATAAAAAACGAAACATACGTGCTTATAAATCTTATTGAGAGCCCAAGAAAAATGATGACATAAATCATAATACATAACACTGATACACATATATAAATATACATACACTAATATACACAAATAAAAAATTTCACAAGAAAAAAGCAGACGATCAAAGGAATTTTAGGATTAAGAAAGGAGAAATCCAAAAAAAATAAAATTGAGGTAAACCTTTAATTTGATGTCTGTGTTGCAGGCTTACAGCGTTGTCCAACCCGTGAGAAGAAGAAAATCATCAAATGATACAAGGCCGCCGACTGCAAATTGATAAATAAGGTAAGGAGGTAAACTGGACTTGAAAGGGTGGACTGGGCTGGGCTGGAGAAAAAACATATATGGATAATAATTAAAAAAAATTGAACTGGGCTACATCCCACCACTGCCCTTGACAGAATCCGTTCCTGCCAAAAGCTATAGTTGGCGCTAATGGTGCAACTCAAATCGTTTAAACCGCATAATAGTCTAAGCGTCATAGTTTGATTATTCTACCCAGCAAGAGTAATTATTGTACATCAACAATCTCACTACCAATAATTTCACTCATTGCAATTAATGAGAATCAAAATCATAACCTAGCTGTAATATCGATTTTAGGATCGAACGCTTACCGTTTTACCAAAAGCAATAGTTGTTGGTAATGATGTAACTCAAATCTTTTAAACCGCACAATAGCTCAAGTGCAATGGTTTGATTTTCCTACCTAGCATGAACAATTATTGCACCTCAACTGCGACATATATATCAGGCACTACGTCAAGTTCAAACAGAAAATGATTAAATGTTAAAGGAAAATGATTAAATGTTAAAGGATAAAATCAAAAATTGTTTTCTAAAATTTAATTTTTTAAAATCATTTTCTTAATATGTGTGACAACATGCATTTACCTGTATAAATGGGATGGAGAGAGTAAATACTATACGAGATTATTTTTGCGAACCAAAAGTATTTAAATTGATTATATCACTACATTGAATGTTGACACGACATTGGATATTGACAATATAGTATTTGGTTGTGTTGGATATTGTTGACGTTTGGGGCACCACGTCGCGACTCTAGCAAAAATGATTATAAGTTAAAGGGAAAAAACAATGTATTGCATTATCATCAAAATTTGACAATATACATATCCAAAAGCCAAAAAAAAAACTAAGTTAGAGATGATATGCAATTTTTTTTCAAGTAAAATATATATAGGTAGTGTTTGGGAGAGCTTCTAGAAAGCACTTTTCGGTTTTTTCTTAACAAAATTTTAAAATTTTGTTAAGGAGAAACTGAGAAGTGATTTATAGAATTTCTCCCAAATACTTTCACAGTATGTTTTTACGAAGAGAGTTCTCATTTTATGAACCACATTACTAGTGGATGGTAGGGGTGATCATGATATGGTTTTGCAATTTTTTTAAAAAAAATTCAAACCGAATTTTCATATGCGGACGGTGAATATTTTAAAAAATAATTGTGATTTTACATATAGAATTAATTTTACGGTTTTGACCGGTTATGGTCGGTTTTTGATTTTTTTAATGATAGATATTGGAACATATATTCAAATTGATTCGAAAACGAAAAAATATAGTACTATTCAAATACAAAATATAACTCAAATAGTAAAAAAAAACTAGATAAAACAATAATTAAGATTCAAAACTAAGTTAATAATTGAACACAACAAGACACTCACAACAAAATGATATTTACACTATGTTGTCATTTTTTTTTACTTTCAAACTTCAAACAAAAATATTTGTAAACAAAAAAATACTCTAACAAATATAAAAATTAATTTGAAGAATATTTAAGAATAAGATGAGTTTCTTTGCAGGAGGAATAATTTTCAAGAGAGTGGAGATATATTGAATGCTGATTTCTTTAATTGAGTACGTTATGTACAAATTATTATAACCTTAGGTCAATTAATAAAAACTATGGCAAGCAGTTTAGGCAGTGCAATTTGGTGCGATTCATGACCAAAAAAATAACCGAATCATATATGCGGTGTGGTTCATGATTACTATTTTTAATCCCAATTTTTAAAAAGGAAAAAAAAAAGAAAAAAAAAACGGTGCGGTGAAATTCGACTCACGCAATTACGGTGATTAATTTAAAAAACTTTGATCACCCCAGTAGAGGAAATAATGCTAACCTCATAAACCGAAGGAGACATTTAAGATATATTGAATTTAAATATATTTGTGGAAAAAATTGTAGAGATGGCGTTCGATTAAAATTGAATCGTTATTAGTGTTTTAGTTTGAATTGGTCTTTGCCTTAATTAATTTGTGAAGTCAAGAACTGTCTGTTTGGTTCCTTTAATAATAATAATAATAATAAAAATAATAATAATATATATAAATAGGTGTCTTGTGAGACGGTATCACAGATATTTACTCACGAGATATGTCAATCATGTTCATGTAAACAATAAAAAGTAATATTTTTCATATAAAAATAATTTTTTTAGAATGACCCACATAAATATCCCTCTCACAAAAATAACCGTAAGATCGTCACAAGTGTTTTGGGTATGTATATATATATATATATAATATGTATAATTTATTATTATTATTTATAAATGAAACATATGAGTTGTGACATCTACCCAAGACACGCGTGGCATGAGTGGTAATGAAGTTTGATGGGCTTTTTATTTAAAAATAAAAAATATATATACACTTTTTCATGTTTTTAAATTATATACATACACCAAACAACCCAAATTGAGAAGTTTCTTCTTGCTGTCCATGTCAAAGTTTAAATACGTGATGTTAGGTGACAAAAACCCTTTCACACAAAATTCCAAACTCTAAATAATTAAATATTTCAACTAGCCACACATATGTATGTGTGTGATACGTTGCACATCCATATTATATATATATATATATATATATATATATTAATGTTCTAAAAAGCGCTAGGCGATACGTCGCTTAGGCGGTTTTTTTAAACCTAAATAATAAATAACTTGGAATATTCATGAGTTTTACTATAAAATATAATTTTTATATCTTATGTTTTTTAGTTTTTTTACGAAACTCTTATAAAATTTTAATAATAACTAGTCGTCGTGGCACACACGTTGCTTGTGTAAAACACGGGACGAAAATTACAAATTTAAAAATATCTAATACATAATCATTTCTAACACATAAATATCTAATACATAAAACACGAGATGAAAATTAGTAAAAATTAAATATTGAGATTTTGAAACGAAGGAGTTTCTTTTAGAATGTGGGTTGTGAGGAGAGAAGTGGTGGAGAGTTTGAAATTGAAGCATTTTGAGACGTGGAGTGAGAAAGTGGGAAGGACATTAGTAATTGAACAATATTATCAATAGAACCACAAAACTAATTCTACAATGAACATAATATAGGGGCAAAAATAGATAAACATAATTTGATGTCATTGTCATATCAAGACAGTTTCTATCATATGTTCAACTATTATAATATAGTAAAGATAATAATAATAATAATAATAATAATAATAATAATAATAATAACATGAACAACAACAACATAGATATTAACTAATAGATATCAAGTCTTCATATTTAGTTTTTTATTTTTAATTTTTTTAATAAAAATAGTAACCGCCTAGACGGATTTCTGTCAGCCTAGGCGGCGCCCAGGAGATTAGACGAGAAACGCGTAGAGACATAACCTAACAAAAAAGCGAGACAGTGGGCAACCGCCTAGCGCCTAAGCGACACCTTTTAGAACACTTTTATATATATATATATATGTGTGTATGATATGTTGCACATTCACTATTCACTGTGGACACTTAATTTATTAACGATTTAAAATTTGAGTGTTATATGAAATCAATTGTGAAATAAAATTCCGTACTCCATCCCTGACCCATCTGTGAAATTTAATGACGAATTTTGATTGGGGGATCTCAAATTAAAGATACAGATACATGTAATGTATTCAAATTTCTTGTAGTATCTAGCCTCACTTCGTCAAGCATTTTTTTTCACAAAACAAAGTCCATATCCATTGATTCAAACACAAAGATTACTATCATGCCATAGACACTGTTATCACATAATTTTACTTGTAAATGAGAAATTGCGGGCGTCTACCATACAAAAATTATCGAGTATAAGTGATAATATCAATTAACATGATAAACGGTGCACTAACCAAAATTAGGGGTGGTTCGGTACGGTATATCATGATATTCAGCGAATACCGCATACCGTATCGAAAATTTCGGTATCGTACCTGTTACAAAAAAATATTGGTTGTCTTACATGACTTTTTTTAAAAAAAAATAAAAAAAAATTTGGTAATGTATGTTTTACATTTGTGTTTTCGATCGTTTATATTTTTAGATTTCAGTTTTAGTCCGTTATCTTTGTTATTTTGACAATTTTAATTTTTTTTCCTGATGTGACGCTGAAGTGACACCAATATAGTGCTAACGTAGAGTTGACATGTATAGTGCCACGTAATCATTTTCGAAGAAAACTGACTAAAATTGTCAAAAATCGAAATATGCAGGAATAAAACTGAAATATAAAAATATAGATGACCAAAATTACAAAGTGATAAACACACAGACCAAAATTGCAGTTTTTTTTTGTTTTTTGCCCCCACTGTACACCGGCCACATGTATTATTTGGATTGTTGTATGATTTCAACAATCTAAACTAGTATTTTATTCCATAATATGGGTTCCAACATGATTTTTTTTTATTTTTATGTATCAAAATAATTTTTTTTCCAGATAGTATAGTAATATCCACGTTAAAAATATTTTTTTTGACATATATACACAAAATAATTATATATGAGAGAATATGTCTCTTGTAGAACATAAATTGTGAGAAAATCGACATGATCCATATTTATAATGAAAGTACTACTTTTGAAATGGAAGATAATATTTTTTATGAATTGAATTGAGTCGAAGATATATTTCACAAAATTATATATGAGATGGTTTCGTAATAGTTATATATATATAAATATAAATAAAGTTATTCCACAAAGGAATGGTTGAAAATTGGTTAATTCGACATTCATGAATGACCTCACATTATTGAATTTAGGTATCTCTCTATCTCTAATATTGTATTTTTTTGAGCCGAAATATGATTTTTAAAATAAAAATGATTTAGTTTGAAAACAAAAAACAAAAATGATTTACACGCTGTTTATATTAATTAAGTGTGATGTTTCTCGTGTGCGTGAGCTGGGTTGGTGACACGTTATTAAATTTGCCCAATAACCAAATTTGATATTAGAATAATAAAAATTAAAAACAATAATTTAAATCAACACAGATATTATATTTTTTTCCCTAGAATAATTCTAATAATATTAACAATAATAAAAATAAAAATTGGGGGTACTCGCTAATACGTTGACAATCCACTACTAATACGCAGAGGACAATCAATCATAAAGTCTATAGAGTCACTTTATAGACATAGTGTGTCTTGGTACCACAGGAGAATATCGAACAATCAATTAATATATGTTTATTTATAGTATCTCGTTAAACTAAAAAAAAAATGCCTAAAAAAATTGAATTTGCGAAATATCTTTAAAAATAAGGGAATTTGCATTATTCGTCTTGTATTCTTGGGTATTTATGATTTTGATTATTTATGTTATCAAACTTTAATTTAAACATATATGTTTTTTTAATATATTTTTTTTCAGGTGACACTGACGTGACATTTTTATATGATGTACTGAACCAATACTCATGCGGAAAAAGTTATAAACTTCACACAAATTGAGAGATTTAGTCCTAAAATTGAAATTTTTGAATATAGAAGATTCAAATAGCGATCAAACAAACATACAAGATCAAAATTATTATTTTTTATCATAAAATTTTATTTTTTTTAACGTGAGAACTCGCAACCGCTGCTTTTCTCTCACATATAAAATATTTTCCCTCTTTCAAAACCTTTCATAGAAGGGTCACAAACGTGATTGGAAGCGAATAAAATTATCACATTATCTAATAGTTTCTCAAGTTCAAAAATTGACAAATTAATGATTTTTTTAAAAAAATTATGTATAATATATTAAATCTATTAAATGGCTGGCTCATAATTAAATAATATATATATTTTTTAGACCATTATTGTTCATTCAAATCTGAAGAAGCGTGTTTGTCGCCATAGCCATTTTATCAAAAGACTCCAACGAAAGGAGGTTTACTCTTCAATAACTGTGAAAGACGCCGTTGAAAGAAATTAATTTAATAGATTATGATTACAATAACAATAAATTAAATGTCAAAGTCAACTTACACATAATATTATTGCGCGCATGATCCAAATATTCATTTAATTTTAATTATATTTGTGAAGAGTCAAATATAATAGAGAACAGAGACAGACAGTTCAATAAATCAAGTAAATTATTGAATCAAACTGTAATATCCTAAAATAGAATCTTTGAATCTTATTTTCCAAATATCTCAGATTCACTACATTCTTAATTATATTAGATCCGTAGCTATCAGTGGCGGAGTCAAAGGGAATAAACAGGGGGATCTTTTCCCTTTATTTTAATTTTTTCAAAAACTATATATATATATATATGTATGTTTATGTTTATATAAAAATATGATTTAATTACTTTTATCTCTGCTAAATTAGATTTAATGATGTTGAATATGGGCCATTCATGCACCCTGGCGAGTCTCGACATACCATTTTAGTGGTCCAGCCCATTTTATGTTTTGGGCTTTGGGCCTTGTAGAATTGGAAAAATCTGTAAGAGTTGCAAATAAAATAGTAGACACATATTTTTGTCATCACCTCCGCCAAATCAACATTTTTTTATCCCAAATTAAATATTTTCTTGTTCTTACGTCAGCATTTTAAGTAAAATTAGAAATTATTAAAATTGAAAAGAATGCCAGTTTAATCAGCTAGGATAGTAAATTGACCGACAATTACAAGAAGAATATAAAACAATAACTCTTATATATATATATATATATATATATATATATATATATATGCATTAATCAAACCATCACAAATTCACAATAACTCTTCCACAAGTTTTCATGAGAGACTCGTAAAATCAGTATCACTTCAAACTTTACAAACATATATATTATATTTAAGGGGGAAAATATTGTAAATATAATATATAGATATATATTTATTTTATTTAGGTGAAAAACCAATAATATTTTCATCTCCAACATTGGTGGTGGTTCTGATCTTAATCCTTGCTCGATCAATATAATTCGTGACCCGATCATCGAAGCTGTCCCTTCTTTTCGGCACCCTTCCCGCGACATGATCGCCGCCGTTGATGCGCGTCAAAGTTCTCGTGATCTTTTTCTTCACTTCACTGATATAATCAGAAAACTTACCATCATGTGTCTCGTGCATCAAATCGTTGTTCTTCTTTGAATGAATCTTGTCCACTGAAAAATGAACGGACTGCACCTCTTTAGCCTCGTTCGCAGCCGCCTTTTCGAACACCCCGTGAGCAATCTTTTGATCATTTCCGTGTCCATTAAACACCACAATCTCTCTTCTCTCGAAAGTGTGTTTCTTTCTTCTAGTTTTCTCGGGTTTTTGAGGCGACGAATCGGTAACATGAGGATCATACCCAATAGGGATCATGTTGGTATGATCATCATGAGTGGTTGATTTAAAAGGGTTTACAATATTGCAAAGTTTCTGGCACACCCCCTTAGGGTTTGTAGCCTTCTGGTTCTGTGTCATTTCAAATAAAATATTGTGTGATGACAAGAAAATGAAGGTGTTTGTTGGTATATTTATCAAGGAGAGATCATCGTGTTTAAGTATATATATGCATGACCGCTCGAATTTTGTCCGGTCCA